>NW_020948983.1:17289028-17313737 GCF_900497805.2 Vombatus ursinus
GAAGAAGAAGAAGAAGAAGAAGAAGAAGAAGAAGAAGAAGAAGAAGAGGAGGAGGAAGAGGAGGAGGAGGAGGAAAAAGGAGAAGGAGGGGGAGAGAAGGAGGGAGAACAGAGGGGAGGACCAAAAAAAGATGAATTAAGAGTCATGGAGAGATAGAGAAATGAAGTAAGAAATGCATAGCCAGGAACTAAACAGAAAACAGAGAAAGAAGAACCATCCTGGAGAGAAACACACACAGGCAGACAAAGAGACAAAAAGACCAAAAAAAATGGGCAGACGGACATAGATAAAGAGAGGAACAGACAGAAATAGGAAGAGAGAAAGAGGAAAGCCCCTAGCCAAAGGCCCTGAGCTGCACAGAGAAGTCTCAGGATCAACTTCAAGGGGCTGAGACCAGAGCCCCCTTGGAAAGGGGGCTTCCTTTGAAAATCCCCTTTAATGGTCCTACAATTGTTTTAATTAAGAAAAACAATGACTTCAGGGAAAACAAAAAATAGAGCAATTTTCATCTGCTAATTGAATTTCAGAGCCACAAACAGCCTTGGAGAATGCTAGGATTACAATGATTTACAGCAGGCTCAATTAAATCAGCCTGGTCTTATCTGAGCTTTCAGTGGGCAGCATGGCGGTGGATCCAATGAAACTGAAAATACATTTTGGAAAACCATGTATAGTCAAACCAGGCCAATCCCATCCCCCCACCACCTTTTACAGACCACACTAGGTCAGGGTTTGGGTCTCTGGAGCATTCCAAATATGCCTGCGGAAGTAGTGAGCTGCCATGAAGCAGAATGGAAAGAGCAGTGTATTTGTAGTCAGAAGATGTGGGGGAATCCTTTTCTACCACTTACCAGTTGTGCAAGGCATATCAGTTCTCTAAAGTTCAGTTTACTCATCTGTAAAATGGGTATAATAATGCCTCCTTCACCTAGCTCCAGAGCTGGTTGCAAGAAAAAACATTTTCTAAACTTTACACTGCTATAGAAGTGAAAAGTATTATTATTAATGAGGCCCTCATGGGGTCTCCCTGAGAAGTGAGAAGTAAAAGAGGAAGAAGAAATGTGCCAAACACTAGCAAGCCTCCTCTTCATTCCCACCCCACCCATGCAATCTTTGGGACTTTTTCATCATGCCCACTGAAACCTCATCATCCTGCAAGATCACATTGGCCTTGGTATTCATGCTCAACAGGACTCCTTGCTCTGAGGACCCTTGGAAGGGAGGCTAGAGTGGAGAGCTCCTGCCAAACCTGTCTTTATAGAGGGTGCCCAGGACAGCCATCTCTCCATTTCCACCTGGCTCTTCTTTGGATTTCTTCATCATGCCTGCCTAAGAGCCAGGTATCTCCTCCTCCCAATTTTTTAGCTTCCTTTTGTGTGCTGTCTTCCCCCCATTAGACTGTAAGCTTCTTGAGGGCAGGGACTGTTTTTTTCATATTTATATCCCTGGTGCTAAACACAGTGCCTGGCACATAGTAGGAGCCTAATAAATGTTCATGGACTGACTAGACTCCAGTAAGGCAGGTTATATAACATTCTTGGTGCTCCATTCAAACCAACACACACACACACACACACACACACACACACACACACACACACACACACACCCCTTCCAGCTTCACCACTCTCAGCTATCACTCTTATTCATACCTCATTCCTACCTTTGTCTACATCATTCTTCCCTGGGATTCTGTCTCTACCCAACCCCACCGCTGACTACCTATTCCACGTCAACCCTATGCCTTCAGAAAGCCATCTCTGACTCCCAGAGTAAACACCCATAGTGATCTTCCTCTTTTCTAAACTCCCAGAAGACTTAGGGGCTATAACCATGAATATTTTACTAAAATGGCCAATACTTTATTTGAGGTGTCCATTGCTGCTTATTAAGATATGCATAAATACGTATATGTACATATCCATACACATGTTATGGCCAGATGGGTGGTTTGTTTGGTTTTTTTTTCATTTTTTGTTTTGGTAACCCTATCTGTTATACACAGTAGCAGCCAGAGAGCCAGCAATAGCTGAGTTCAAGTTTCACTTTTGATACATACTGTCTATGGGAACCTCAATAAGTCATTTAGTCTTCAGGTCTCTAGGCAATCCCCTAATACTAGAAATGTATGTTTCTTCACCCAAGAGCTCCCTATCCCAATGAAATCAGAGGTTTAGTTTCCTATCCCTTCCAAAATAGCTAACATTTAGGTAGCACTTCAAGGTTTGCAAAGTACTTTACCTGTCTGATACTCGTAACATAACCCTGTGAGGTAAGTGCTATTGTTATCACCACTTGACAGATGAGAAAACTGAGGCTGAGAGAGGTTAAGTGACTTGCCCAGGGTCAAACAGCTAGTAAGCATCTGAGGTCGGGCTTCCAGCTCAGATCTTTCCAACCTGAAGTCCAGTGCTCTGGACTGATCTGACGGAGGTGAGTCATTGTGGTTCTGGGGCTCCTCTCCATCTACCCTCTTCATGACTCGGCCTCATTACAGGACCACTAAGCTGCCAAGGCCTCTCAGACAAGCTACATTCCAGACCCACAAAACCACACAAAAGCTGGATTCTGAGGAAAGCCCATCCAACGGTTAGAAGACAGCCCAGGCATTAGAGAGCCATAGTCCCTGCTGAACAGGGGCAGGAGGATGGGGTGGGGAGGACCTGGGAGGAGGAAAAATGTCTGGGGGAGGGGAGGGTGTTCCCGTAGGAAAGGATAGGATGCCTGGATCTCCAGGGAGTTTTGGCTTATGTCCCAGAGCAAAAGTCAGAGACACCCCCCCCTCCATCCCCTTAGAGAATATATGTAGAACATAGAGGTTTGGTACCCAGGCTGGCATTAGAGGACCCTCAGAGGAAAGGGATAGAGATTTTCCCTTTCTACCCAAACCTCATTTCCATCTTAAGCCTTCCACCTCCCTCCTCTCATTCCTCTCCTTAGTCTTTCACAGTCCTATCCAACCTTCAAGGCCCCACTCAGGACCCACCTCCTCCAGGAAGCCTTCCCTGGCTTCCCACAGTCAAGGCCAATGGACCAGTATGTACCTGGCTTGGCCAGAGTTTTATCACAAAAGCTCAATTGCTTCCTGCTGGCATATCATATTGTGGCTTTTCTGTTCTAGTTTCTATATCTGTCAAAGGAGCTCACATATGCATCAAGCACTTTGCAGGTGTTTGTTGTTGTTGTCTGACTCTTTGTGACCCCATTTGGGGTTTTCTTGGCAGAGATACTAGAGTGTTCTGCCATTGCCTTCCCAGCTCATTTGACAGATGAGGAAACTGAGGCAAACAGGGTTAATGACTTGCCCAGAGTCACACAGCTAGTAAGTGTCTGAGGCCGGATTTGAACTCATGAAGATGAGTCTTCCTGATGCCAAGCCCAGGGCTCTATCCACTGAGCCACTGAGCTGCCCCTTGCAGCCTATAAAGAGCTCTAGAGGGGTGGAACCAAGATGGCAGAGTAAAAGCAGTAACTTGCTTGAGCTCTCCCAAACCCCTCCAAATACCTGTAAAAAACGACTCTTTATAGAGCTCTAAAGATGCTAAATGGTCTATAGCAAGAGCTCTCAACTTTGCTTGTGACTGGGATCCCTTTGGCAATCCGATGAAGTCTTTCTCAGAATAGTGTTTAAGTTCAGAAAATAAAACAAACAGTATCACAATGAAGACCAATTATTTTTAAGTGTAATTATCAATTTTTAAAATTTTAATCAATTTTTAAAATTCACTGACCTCAGGTTAAGAACCCCTAAACTATAGAAGCCTTTCCATCTCTAACATTCTATGATTCTAAGTCAGCTAAATGGAGTGAGATGATTTCAGGTTCTTGTGAGACGTGGGATGGGATACTCCCTCATACCCCCTAGCCCCTGCCTTTATAGAATAAAGGGACCAGGCTGGCCCCAGGAGCCTCTGCCATCAGTGATCAGCTTGTCCCTTACCTTCTGTTCAGATTTAGAATTCCTGCTCCCCTCTCCCATCCCCCACCTCTGGCTCCCTCCTGCCCTTGCAGGAGTGGGCAGACAAGGGTGCCATATTAGAGATTTTCATCTCAACTATGAGGCCAGTGCTTATGGCCTATAAAACTTTATGAGGAGCTGATATTCCTTCTCCCTTTTGGAGCTGAGAAGCTGAGCTAGAGAGAAGAGGAGGAGCTGGGGCAGAGCTTTCTGGGGAGATGGTTTACAGGTGCATTACCTCGCCACAGCTTCTGATTAAAACACCCCTCGCAAGCCCCAGCCCCTGCCTTTACACTGTATTCCATTGTAGGGGCCATAGCCACACAAGGAAAGGAGTCGGTTCCCCCAGAACATTTTTCTTTTTAAGAAAGAGAGAGGAGGAGGGGTAGCTAGGTGGCACAGTGGATAGATCACCAGCCCTGGATTCAGGAGGACCTGAGTTCAAATCCAGCCTCACTTACTAGCTTTGTTATCCTCAGCATGTCACTTAACTTTGATTGTTGAGAGAGAGAGAGAGAGAGAGAGAGAGAGAGAGAGAGAGAGAAAGAGAGCCTTCATTCTCCAACATGACCAGTTCCAGAGAGTCCGAGAAACTCAGACTTAAAGACTGTAGAAATACACTCATCTGAACCCTGTTCCCAGTGGTCAGTGCCAGCAAACCCAGAAGTACAGAATATCCAGTACACAATAAAGGAAGCGCTTTTCACTCCGTGCTTTCTTCTTCACTGATTCTCCATCACCTTCAGAATGAAGTCTAAACACCTCAGCTTGTTATTCAAGGTCCTCCCCAGACTGACTCCTGCTGTCTCCAGCCTTAACCCCCACATTGCTCACCACCATGTACCCTCCACTCCAGCGTGGCAGCCTGGCCTGGTCTTAGAGTTTTTACTCTCATGTCTACTACCTGTGTCATCCTGGGCATATCACAACTTCTCTGAACCTCATCTTTGCTATCTGTGAAATGGGGATACTAATCCCTGCAATACCTACCTCACATGGTTGTTGTCAGGAAAGGACTTGAGAAGCCTTAAAATCTTATAAATAAATACGAGTTATTATTATAATGAATTTCAGGCTCATTTCTGCTTCTGCACCTCTGTGTGTGCTTTTCATTGCACCTGAAGTATCTTTTTCCCCTCTATCCCCCATCCAAACCCTACCCACTCCTCAAAGCCCAGCTAAAGGCCTCCACTTGCAGGAAGGCCCTGGAAGCCTTCCTTGCTAACACTAAATGTTAAGAGTTGGCAGAGGCCTTAGAGATCACCCACTCTTACTACTTCACTGTACTGAGAAGGAAACTGAGACCCAGAGAGGGGAAGTCACATTGGAAAGCCAACTTTAGAACCTGGATCTCCTGACTCCCACTTCACTCCATCAAAAGCAAAACACTTGCCTCTTCCAACTCAGTGACTCCTCCCTCCTCTGAACTCCCACAGTGCTGAAAGTTAGACAGCTCAGCTGACCTCTGAGCACAAACCATCTTGCCTGATGACAAGTATTTCATGTGTGTGTCTTGTCTCCCTGCTAAACTGTCAGTCCCTTGTGGGCAAAAGCTATGATTTCTTCTGTTATTCTTCCCCTTACACCATTGAAAATAGGACTGAGTATACAGCAGGCACTCAGTAAATGCTTGCCAAAAGAAACTATGGATGAGTGATGCTGAGGCAGCCTATAGCTGTAATACAGAGTACCCCCTGATGGGACCAAGGGATAGGCAAGTGACTCCCTTTGTTTCTGGCTCTATGCACACAGAAAAAAAGGAAGGAAAGAAGAAAAGAATAAAGAGAGAGATGGAGGGAAGGTGGGATGGAGGAAAAGAGAAAGGAAGGAAGGAATGAGGGATAGAGGAAAGGATGAAGAAAAGGAAGAAGGAAGGATAGATGGAGGGAAGGAGGGATGGAGAAAAGAAAGAAAAGAAGGAAGAAAGGAAGGAAGGAAATTAGCATTTACTGAGCACCTACAATGTGCCAGGAACTCTGCTAAATGCAGATATTACAAATATCATCTCAGAACACAGCCAGAATGATGGCTGTCTAAACAGAGCAGAAGCTTCAGTCAGCAGTGTGACTTTGGAGTGCAGACAGACAAAGGACCTGCAGAGTCTCGGCTGAACCGTTCCCTCTTCATTCTGGCCACTATCTGAGCCCCCTCGTTAAAGCCCCCTCCTCAGCACCAGTCTGATCTCTGTGCCCTAAGACAGGGATGACGGCTGTGAACAGTTTCAGGAGAGTTCAGGGACATGGCCAGGGACGCCCACAGAGTGGAGGCAATGGGGATGGTCACAAGCCATGGAAAAAAGCCTTGTACTCTAGTGGCTGCTAGTAGGAAACAGAACTGAGAAATGCGCATGTTCAGAGAGAGATGATGCCAAGGCTCACAGACACATAATTGGGATGGTCTTGGATCAGAGCTACGTGGGGCCTTCTGGCCCAGCCTGGGCCCATAACTAGGCCTGGCTCTCTTCCCTAGCTTTTCCAGCCTCATCCCATCCTCTCCACTAGGACTAACTCAAGCCTTTGCAAGAATAAGATGCTCAGTCTCCATGTAACAGATAGCATAGAAATCAGAACACGTCAGAAAGTATGCACACAAGGTATAATTGGCATGTACCACCAGACGCACACATGTAACATGCAAAATGGAGATCACGTGTCACCTTAGAAAACAAAGTTCTAATGCACATTACAGCTTACACAGCATTTTTCTCATAACAACCCTATGAAGTAGGTAGTAGGAGTGTTCTCATTCCCATTTCACAGATGAGGAAACTAAGGCTCAGAGAAATGACGTGCCCAGCCCCATAAGCAGCAGAGCTGACACTCAAACCCCATGCTGTCTCTTTCCACTGTAGTATATAGTAGGCTGCCCATTTGCATCATCCAACCTGTTTGCAAACTGTCAATGCAAAGTAGACCTCAGGTTGGGGCTTACATAAAATAGAAAAGACTAAAATTAATTAAGAAACACATTTACTGTGCAGAAGCAATGCTAAGCTCAGTTCCCAGTCACTATGCTAATGAAATATTTTTACTATCTCTGGGATTCGCAAAAAAAGAGAAGTTTTTTACTGTTATTAATTTCATTATCTTTAACTATGTCTATTCATTCAATTAAGGCATTTAAAAATATATTTTCTGTGCTTCTGACCTCACTGATTTGAGAGTCTGAAGCACATTTACTGTTGTTTTTTAAGTTGACTGCATTGTGTTTTTTAAGGCCTAAACCAAATTCTTTTCTGCAGCGAGACAAATTCTGATTTTCAACGTATAAATTGGCAGGTTCTTGCTCATGAGTCTGAATGTATGTATGTGCCTATGTATAATTACACAAAGTCATGCACACATATATACATACCTTACACACACACACTCATACACATTGTGGTCTAGTGGAAAGAACCAGGAAGTGGGAGTCATGGGTAAGATTACTGACCCTCACTGGACCTCAGTTTCCTCCTCAGTAAAATGACAGTGTTAGAAGATCTCTAAGGGTCACCATAAGCTTGAATGTTCCATATAGCCAAGTTATTCTAGGGCTTAAAGGAATCTATTAATCTTTTCCTTCCTTGCCTGAGGTGTGGAGAAGGGGAACAAGATGAGAACCCTTGTAATAGCCTTTGTGACCCTGTGTCTTCCCTAGTGGGGCACAGGAAATCTGGGCCTTGAATTTGTTCCTGAGGGAGAAAATTCTCTTTTGCCAAAGGCTGCCCAGTGATCTTTCACCCCTATCTCCTTCCATGGCCTCGTGTGTCCTGCCTTTATCACCCTAATTACCCGGCCTAATCAACCACATGCTGCCTGATTCCTCTCCTCCCCTCCCAGATACTCTATACAGACAGCTGGCTGCAGGAAAGAGGGGGCAGGAAATGGGAAGGGATCCAGGGACCACAGATGGCAGTTGTGACGTAGTGGAAAAAAGGCTTGAGTGGGTGCTAGAAAACTCAGGTTCCAGTCCTTGTTCCAACCATCGAGCAGCTGAGTGAGGTTAGGTAAGTCACTTCACTGATTTAAATGTCAACTTCCTCATCTTTAAAATGACAGGATCAATCTCTTTCCTGTCTACCTCTCCTATTGATGCTGAGGCTAGTGAGATAATGCTGGCAAAAGCTCTTTATAATCTGTGGATCATTTTTTCAAGCCAGCTTCCCATAGTGTTGGCCAAGGTCAATGCCATCTTGTTTTACAATAACAACATGGATACATTAATAATAATAATAATAATAATAATAATAATAATTCACATTTATGTAGTACTTTCTATGCGCCAGGTACTATGGTAAGTGCTTCACAATTATTACCCCATTTGATCCTCACAACCATCTTGGGAGGTACCCCCATTTTACAGACAAGGAAACCAAGGCAAACAAAATGAAGCCCAGGATCAAACAGCTAGTAAATGTCTGAGGCTGAATTTGAACTTGGGTCTTGCTGACTCCAAGCCTGGTGTTCTATCCATTGTGCCATCTAACTGTCTCCAATATTATAACTAAACTACTCCATAATGGCAAAAAACCTCATGTAATATCATTTGGCCAATTATCCATTAATAAGATAAGTCCTGTGAATTCTGTTTCACTTAAACTTGTGTTTCCATGGAATCAATTAATGATACTAAGAAGGTGGGAGAAGGGAATGCCTATACATAGGTAAGCACACAATTATTGTTACTGTCATTATTACCGAACATCCAAGGTCTGCTCTGAAGACTTTGGCCCTAGGTGGGTGATGGCGGAGAAAGATATAGGTGGAAGATGGGGGAACAAGGACTTACCAAGCAGCTGGACACCTCTTGTGAGGCCATAGACATCAACCAGGGCCCACAGGGGATCAGCAGTTCGGACACCACTGAAGAACAGCATGGCGGCAGAGTCGTTGACCCGGTAGAATACACGGCCCTTCTTGTCCACCCAGAAGGCAATGATGTTACCCTCATTAGCATATTCCTCAGGTAACGCCTTGGCCCAGAAGCCACTCTGGGATACAAGGTCAGGACAGGCATACTTGGGCAACGTGTCAGGGTTAATTCGGGATGGATCCTTGCATGTGAATCCCAGCCGAAGGGCTCCACTCCAGCAGCATTGCTTCTTGGTGATCTGTAGAAGACATGGGGAGAAAAGACTCAATTCAGATTCATATAGGGCCTCCCTTCCCCAATCCAGTATAGTTCACCCTTTTAGCAGACTTTACATGGCTCCACATCTGAACTGGGAAAGGAGAGGGGAAACCCTGCTCTCACTCCTAGTGTTTTAACAACCACTTGAGATTCCCTCCAATACACTTCCTCCAAGAAGTCTTCCCCTATGGAGCCTATCAGAGCAGGTAGTTTATCTAGCCTGTCCCTGTTTTGGATTGAGACCTCCCAGATTTGCTCCCACCTCCGCCATCTTCCCCTATTCTTTAGGCATACAGGAAGGAATGGCTGAGAAAGAAGGAAAGAGAGGAGTTAGAGAGGACGAGGGTAAGGAGGAGGTAGAGGATGGGGCAACGAGGGCAGGAAGGAGGCAGGGACCAGGAATAAGGAGGATAGTGTTTGAGGGCCCAGGAAACGGGCCCACCTTTAGCCTGACTTGCTCATAGATGAGGACGGGCCGGTTGCTGAAGGTGATGGCATTACAGAAGCTAGCCTGCCGCTTGACAGCCTTGTGGCTGAGGTCCATCAGGATCTGGGAGCCCTTGGTGTGTGGATGGAAGAGGAGTGGTGTGGCCGGAAGGCTCCCGCCTTGGGGCGCTGGCTGACAGTGCTTCTGTTTGTGGTGACATCGGTGAGAGGAGGCAGGGAAGGGGCCGCCGATAGAATCTGCAAGGGAATGAGTCACCTATGAAAGCACATTGTCAAAAGGCCACCAAGATGCCATCCATGCCCCAAGAACAGTCTATGTGATAGAGGCAACCACCACTATCATGACCATCCACTGTCACCTTGGCTTCCATCAACCAATCATCACTGTCACGGCCATCACCACCAGTATCACTATCATCATCACCACCCCACTGTTAGTCATCATTCATTCAACAGACATCATCATCTCCAACATCATTATCCCCCCCAACCCCAGCACCATTATCCATACCATGACCATTATCTTTCTCTTACACTTACAAAAGCCATACCTCTCTTTTACTGAGCAAATGCTCCCCACCCACACACAATACCAAAACCACAACCAAAAGCCTATTAAAGGTGAATTCTTTGTAGTATAAAACAAGTTTCCATTTTATAGATGGAGCTCCTACAAAGAGTGAATTTGAAAGCACTTTTCGAAAGTCTATGGTAGCCTTGGCACACACCTGCAATCCTTGCAGCCATGGAGGCTGAGGATGGCAGACGTCTTGAGTTCAGAGTTCTGAGCTGCAGTGTACTACGTTGATTAGATGTCCAGACTAAATTTAGCATTAAAGATGGAGAGCCCTCAGGAACAGGGAACCACCAGGTTACCTGAGAGGGATCTAATAGGCCCAGGGAAATGGAGCAGCCAAAACTCCTGGGCCAATCTGAGTGGGATCAATCCCATGAATAGCCCTTTCACTTCCAGTCTGGTCAAGCTAGGGAGAAAATTTGAGAATCTGGTAGACCTTGGGCAAATCAACTTGATTTCCTTAGGCCTCAGTTTCCTCATCTGTAAAATGAAGGCATCATGATGTCAGATGATCTCCAAGATTCTTCTCATTTTCATTTATCATCTAGTGGCATACATGAGATGAACATTTTCCATAAAGAGGAAAAAATACATATATTTTTAAAATAGGAAAGTCTATGGTGTTCTCGAAATGCACAGGCATTCTTGTTAGAGAGTCAGTGTGATGTAATCAGGGGTGTGCTGATTAATGCTTCACTTTTCAGCTTAATCTGCATTATTAACATTTTCCCTATCACTTCCTGAAGTCTAGACAATCAACAAAACAATAAACCAAGCCCTGATTCATAGCATCGGTCAATATCTGTGGTATAAATGCTGACACTGAAAATTTAACAATCAACTCTGAAAAGCTGATTGGACTTGGTTCTAGCATACCCCTTCATTGTCATTTAGTCTTGTCTGACTTTTCGTGACTCCATTTGGGGTTTTTTGGGCAAAGATACTGGAGCAGTTTGCATTTCCTTCTCCAGCTCACTTTACAGATGAAAAACTGAGGCAAACAGGTTTAAATGACTTGTCCAGGGTCACACAGCTAGTAAGTATCTGAGACCACATTTGAACTCAAGAAAATGAGTCTTCCCGATTCCAAGTCCACTGCTCTATCCATTGCGCCACCTAGTTGCCCACACCACAGGTGTAATAGAAAGCATATCTGACCAGGGCCCCCAGGTTCTACTCCATATTCTTCCACAAAGTCCTTGTGTCACCTTGGACAAGTCACTTCTTTTCTTCGGGGCTCAGTTTCTTCATGATATTGATCTCTAAGATACTTTCCAGTTTTAAGGTAATCTTTGTAAGCATCCTCACTGTTAGACAGCAACGTCCCCAGGCCCACTAAGAATAATGTGCTCTTAACTAATCAACAAACATTTATTAAGCACCTACTATGTGCCAGGCACTATGCTAAGTGCTGGGCATACCAAAAAAAGGCAAAAGATAATCCCTGCCCTCAAGGAGCTTACAACCTAACATTCATTCGAACCTCACACACAAAGTAAGTTCCCTTCATTCGATCTACGTGTTCACTGCCAGCTTGTCTCAGGAGATGAAAAAATTTAAGGCAAAAATGAGGAAAAACGCCTTGAGATAATTTATTTTTCCTGTCCATGAGGACAGATAGGAGGGGCATTGCCTTATATATATGAAAGAAACCAGCTACCTTGCATCTACTTAGCATTATTTTGCATTATCTATGGGTTGCATCCTTTCAGAGCTGATGCCAGAGTTCACTGGCCGTCAGCCCATGCTCCAGTCTAAGAGATTGGATTGCCTATGTATGTATCAATCGGACCATGGATTTTTTCTGGATCAGCCACCTCCAATTATGCTTACCAGGGCCTTTCTCTGGACCAAACCTCAAGAGATGGGAAGCAATTGATTTCTTGTTGAGAGGCACAGGGCCCCAAGGAGCCTCAATATTCTTTGCAAGAACCAAAGAGAAGGAGGAAGAATCAAGGCAATCACAGGATTGAAAACTAAAATATCTGGTAGATGGCATTTGAATTTTAAGGCTTACAAAGCACCTTACCCGCAATATGTCATTTGAGCCTCACTATGGGTATTATTATCCCCATTTTACAGATGAGGAAACTGAAGGCGAGGGAAGTTAAGTAACTTGCCCATAGTTCCACATGTAGCCAGTGTCAGAAGCAGAATTTGAATCCAGGACTTCCTGACTCCAAGTCAAGCATTGTAACTACTATTCCACACTGCCTAAAGGTTCCATAGAGATCATTTGGTCCAGAGGTTCTTTTTTTTGGGAGGGGGGTGAGGCAATTTGGGTTAAATGACTCGCCCAGAGTCACACAGCTAGTGAGTGTTATGTGTCTGAGGCCAGATTTGAACTCAGGTCCTCCTGACTTCAAGGCTGGAGCTCTATCCACTCCACCACCTACCTGCCCCAGGTCCAGAGGTTCTTAACCTTTTTCATGGCATGGACCCCCTGTGGTCATCTAGTGAAGCCTATGTACCCCTTCTCAGAAAAAAAATATTTTAAATGCATAATAGAAAATACATAGGATTCCAAAGAAAGCCAATTATACTGAAATGCAGTTAGGGGAAGGAAAGGAAAAAGGAATAAGCATTTGTTAAATACCTACTATGTGCCAGGAACTGCACTAAGTGCTTTTTTTATTACAACTATTACCATCAGGGGCAGCTAGGTGGCACAATGGATAGAGCACCGGCCCTGAAGTCAGAAGGACCAGAGTTCAAATCCAGCCTCAGATCAAACACTTGACACGAACTAGCTGTGTGACCTTGGGCAAGTCACTTAACCCCGATTGCCTCACTGAAAACAAAACAAAACAAAAAAACAAATATTACCATCAAAATATTTTAAAAATAAGTTTACAGGTTAAGCATTTTTGATCTAGTCCAACTCATTTGTTTTAGAGATGAGGAAACTGAGGCCCAGATGGTTAGGATAAACTAGGGCAGGGGTGAGGAACCTGCAACCTTGAGGCCACATATGGCCTTCTAAATCCTTAAGTGAGGCCTGTTGACTGCAAAAGGATGTAGAAGGCCACATGTGGCCTCAAGGCCACAGGTTCCCCCTCCCCCACCCCAGCTAGGGTATAGAGGGAGCAGTGTCCAAAACTGGACACTGAAGATAGGAGGAGGAACAGACACAGTCACTCAAGAAACTCCCCGTCATGCTTAGTTGACAGGACTCACACACAGGGAATGTAGATTTAAAACTGGGAATGACCTTCCATACCATCTAATCTAACCCCCTTATTTTAACACATGAGGAAACAGAGGCTGAGCAAGAAAAGGGTCCCAAAGACCATAATTGGCAGGGCTGAGATTTGAGCCCAGGTCCTCTCACTCCAAATCCAGTGCTCTTTCTACAGTGCCATGCTGATGCTCTCCACCAACACAAGACAGTGAGAGAAAAATGCTAAACTGTAGGATACTGTAGGAGAGATGGACCTGGGCTGGAGCAGTGTGGGAAAACTTCCTGAGATGTGCAGGGCTTTAGCTCGAGCTTGGGTGGAGGAGGCAGGGGATGGGGAGGATGGGGATCTAAGGAGAAAAGAGAAATAACCCTCTGCGTCGGGGATCACTAACATCAGAAAAGCCCTGCCAAGCCAGATTGGGAAAGTGCTCTAAGTGGTCCAAGGAGCCTGACCATGGGGACACACTTATCCAAGGGTCCAGGTCTTTGCTACAGCCTTCCCCTAGGCTATGCCTGGCTTCTAAGATTCCTCCCAGCTCTAAATCTGATTCTAAGAGCCCTGGGGAGGATCTCATTGCACCCTATCTCCCCTTTCCTCCCAATACACACATGTTCTCCCACCTCCTGATCCCTGGAGAATTCACTCAGCTGCTTTGTGCCACAGGGGAAGGACCACCCTCCCCTGACTCACTAGCACTGACAGCTTTACAAGTCTCCCGGAGCTCCCAGAGGCAGCTGGGGGGGGGGGGGAGGACGGAGTCACCCAGAAGGGAAGCAGGAGAAGATTCTGCTGACACAATGGAAAACTCTCTCTGAATTTCTTCCCAACCCCCAACCCTGCCCTGCCTACCTCACAGGGCTGTTGCACAAAGTAGGTGTGATCGCCCTTGTCAAGCATTTAACACCCAACAAAAGTTATTCCTTATCCTGTGTCCTTCTGTCTCATTCTCCCACGTCTACGAGTTGCCCCATCTATGTTTACTGACCACCTAGCATCATTGCATTCAGAGCCAGAAGGGGCCTCGCAGATGCTCTCTTCCAATTACTTCATGGAATAGATGAGAAAGTTTGGGGCTCTGGGAGTGGAGGGGAGTAAAGGCATCTTGCCTGAGGTGGCCCAGGAGATAATGCTGTAACAGGATTGAGAAGGAAACTCAAACCTTCTGACCCTTCAATTCAAAACTCCTCTCATTCTGCTGTGTATTTACAATGGGTTATCAGGGGCAGCTTCCCCACCCTTGGATGTTAGCTGAAAAGAAGCTAGGACTCTATCCTTGCCCTCAGGAAGCTTACATTCTAATAAGGGAACTAGATATAGATAGGCACGAATCACTCTAATACAAAGCAGAGTGTGATTAGTTGGGGGGGGGAAGGATGAGGAGAGAGAATTTCATTTTTTTTTTTTACTCAACTATAATTTCATCATTATAGGAAGTTCGTGGTGAAAAACCTCCTTGGTTTAATTCGTATCAGTACCTTCTAAATTTATTGGGGTGGGAGGGACACTGAAAGATTAAATAACATGCCTTTGGTCCCATAAGCAGTTTTGTTTCAGAGAAAGAATTTGAACCCACATCTCCCAATGAGAGCCTCCCCAGGGCTCCAAGGAAGGAAACAAGTGTTTATGAAGCACCTACTACGTTTGAGGCACTGTGCTAAGCACCTTACAAATACTTAAACTTCAGACAACCCTGAGAAGTAGGTGCTATCCTTATCCCTATTTTACAGTTGAGGAAACTGAGTCAGGCAATGATTAAATGACTTGCCTAGGGTCCCACAGCTCTTAAGAATCTGAGGCCAGGGGGCAGCTAGGTGGCACAGTGGACAGAGCATCAGAGTTCAAATCCAGCCTCAGACCAAACACTTGACATTTACTAGCTGTGTGACCCTGGGCAAGTCACTTAACCCCAATTGCCAAAAAAAAGAAAAAGAAAAAGAAGAAGAAGAAGAAGAAGAAGAAGAAGAAGAAGAAGAATCTGAGGCCAGGATTTGAAGCTAGGCTTTCCTGACTGGGCCCAATGCTCTACCTACTTCACTGCCATGATGGCTCTCATTTGAATTGAAATAGTTCATATTTCACATTTCTATAGCACTTTAAGAAACACAAAATACTTTCCTTTTAACAAACCTATGAGAAAACAAAGGAATTATTATCTCCATTATACAGGTGAGGAAACTGAAACTCAGGAAGTAAATGACTTGCCCACAGTCACACAGCAGAACTTGGGTCCAGGTCTTTGGACTCCTAGACCAGTCATTCCAATGCACGAATGCTGCTTTTTGAACCAGAAAACTAGGGTGCAGGTCCCAGTTGTTATAATCATGACCCTAGGCATGACTCTCTGGAGTATTTGTTTTCTCATCCGTAAAATGGGTATAATAATATTGCACTACTTATGTCACAGGGTTGTTGCAAGAATTATGGTCATTGAATCACAGATTCAGAGCTGGAAGTGGCCTTAAAGGACATGGAGTCTAACCCCCTTATCTTCCAAATGAGGGTCAGGAAGATTAAGAGACTTGCCCAAACTCCCACCAATATTTGAACCCAGAGCCCCTTACCCCAAAGCTACACTACCATGAAATGCAATGGAAAGAGTCCTGAATTTAGAATTTGAGGTCCCAGGTCCAAATCTTGACTTGTAACTTCCTACTTATATAATCCTGGGTCACTCACTGAACGTCTCTGGCCTCAGCTTCCTAAGCTGTTAAATTGGTAGTATTTTTCATCGATGAATAGGGAGGAGGAAGGAGGGGACAGATCATTTCAGACAGAGGGCAGATATAACCAAGGTTACAAGAGGTGGAAAATCAAGGGGAAAAATCCAGGAAAGAAGCACTTGAAGAGTAGATACATCTATAAAGGTAGGTTGAGGCTATCTTGTGGTCAAGGAATTTGGACTTTATGTTGTGGGCCCCTGGGAACCACAGAACACTGACAGCATCAGAACTTTGTCTCAGGAGACATGATCTGAAAATGTATGTAGGGTGAACTGAAGGAAGCTCACTTTAGACAGCTTCTGTCTTTTCAATAAAATTGGATGGGGTCCTCCACTGGGTACAGGGGCTAACAGGATCAGGGATTTGAAAAGTAGAATGTTTTGGTAAGAATAGTCACTAAGAGAAGGGTACAAGCCCTACAGCACAGCCGAGGAGGCTTAGCTGGGGCTGGGGGGGGGGGGGTACACCTCTGTAGCACACGTGCTGAGCTTCCACGGAGCAGCACATCTGCCTGCACATCTGGCCTCCTCAAGAGAACAATCAGGAGATCAAAGAAGATTTCTGACAACTGATTTTATTTTGAAAGGGCTGACTAGTTGGGTCTCTGCCAAATTTATTCATGCACTCCATTCACTCACTCATTCATTTAATCATGCATACACACATACGACCATGCACATTTATAAGATGGTATTATGGGCAGCCAGGAGGCTTAGTGGATAGACCACCAGGACTGGAGTCAGGAGGACCTGAGTTCAAATCTGGCCTTAGACATTTACTAGTTGTGTGACCCTTAGCAAGTAACTTAACCCTCTTTGCCTCAGTTTCCTCATCTGTAAAATGAGCTGGAGAAGGCAATGGCAAACCAGTCCAGTATCTTTGCCAAGAAAACCCTAAATGGGGTCACGAAGAGTTCGACATGACTGAAAAACGATTGAACAGCAACATTGTGGCTGTTAGAAATAGCAGAGAACTGACCTGGGTTCTAGTCCTCCCCCTGACCCATCCTAGCTATGTGACCCTAGGCAAATCACTTATCCTTTCAGTGCCTCAGATAGCTCTTTAAGAATAGAAGTTTCTGAGAAGGTTCTGGCCTGCATTCCTCACTGGGAGCTCCCTATAAAATCACAGGTTCAGGTTCAGTTCCAAATATTTGTCTTATAAATCTATGTATAGATACACACACACACACATATATATATATATAATATACACATACATATACATACATATGTGTATATGTGTATAGCCTGCCCTGTGGCCAGAGCTATAACCAGCAGTGAGCTGGGCCCTTCCCCAGGGCACTGGCCTTCTGAGAGTGGGGGTGGGGGTGATATTTTCCCTCCCCTAAGTAATCACCAACCTGGTGCCTTGCCTTGAGATTGGACTGGTGTTATGGGGTGCAGCTGCTCCCAGTTACCACCCTTGGGTCCTATCTCCATAACATCTATACCCTGAGTATCACCTTCCCTCAATCAGCTCTCAACTGAAATTTCTCCAGGCAGTCATGGCTCTGCCTGCATGGTACCCAGAGTGTTGTAGCATTTGCTTGTTCTAATAACTCACAGTACTTTACCCACTTAGTTCATTTGTTTCTCACAACAACTCTGGGAGGGAGGTGCTATTTATTATCACATACACATACACACACACACATTTTACAGATAAGGAAACTGAGGCTAAGAAAAGTTAAATGAGTAGCCCAGAGTCACATGGATAGTATCTGAATAGAGATTTGAACTCAAGTCTTCCTGACTCTAGGTCTACCATTCCTTATCTCTCTCTCCCTTTTTATCAAATTTATAGAATGTCTATATGAGCTGAAATTCTTGCCTCCCTTCCTGAAGGAGAGTTTTATCACCCATATACATAGGGCAGCATGCTCAGGACAGGACTATTGTGTGAAGTGAAAGTCAGGTGAGTGTTGTAGGGATTGTTGAGGGGGGTGGGTTGCTCTACCACAGGCGACTTTGAGCAAGTCACTCTGGGCCTCAGCTTCCTTATCTGTAAAATGAGGTCACTGGACTTGATGGCTTCTCGGGACCCTTTCAGCTCTGCATCTGTGATCCTGTCAGACTGGGCTACCCAGAAAAAAGTTGGCTTAGATAGAACATAGAATCTCTGCTTATTCATAGGCTGAAAATTACCCCCACAATCCACAACCCTCCCCGCCTTCCCTCCCCACATAGGTCTTTATTTGGGTGGAGCTGCTGACTGTCTTGCAGGCTCCTCCTGGCTTCTCTCAAAGAAAGATTTTAAAGCACTGTTTTTGTGAGTGCTTGTGTGTGGCTCTGAGTTTTGGTTTCTCTCTGTGCAGGGGTGTGTGCGTGTGTGTGTGTGTGTGTGTGTGTGTGTGTGTGTGTGTGAGAGAGAGAGAGAGAGAGAAAGAGACAGAGAGAGAGAGAAAGAGCTGGGGTGGGGGGAGGGGGGAGGGAGAGAAAAAGAGAGAAAGAAAGAGAGAGAGAGTCTGTGCCTGAGTATCTGTATGTGCAGCAATCTCTGTGTCTCTGTGTGTGACATCCCACCTCATGCTGTCCGTGCCTGCCTGTGTATGTATGTCTCTGTCCTAGGTTTTGTGTTTCAATATGTATCTCTGGGGTGGGGAGGTAGAAGAGGTGATCTACTCTTATTATTTCTCACAATGGAGATGAAGGGAGCTGTTTAAAGTCACAAAACATGGACTATGAAAGCTGGGTGGGACCTTAAAGATCTTCCCAACCCGCTTCTTCATTTTACAGATGGGGAAACTAAGGCCAAAAGGGGGGAAGTAAGTGGTCCAAGATAACATTGCTTATGTTACCTGCCATGACCACTACACAATACTGTGACTGGATATACCCCCAGCACTAAATATTAAATGGAGGGTATGCATGAATGAGGGTAGCATCCAAATGAAGGGATACAGGGAAGGATGAAGGGATGGCGGGACAGAGGGACAAGTAATACATTTAGTAGAGCATTAGACCGAGTACTTTATAATTCCTGGCACCCAGAGACTATTGAATTTTTGTCTCTTTGTCTCCAGCACCTAGCACAGGCGTGCCACAGAGTAGGTACTTAAATGCTAGTTGATTGATTGATTGATTATCACCTTTATACCTTTGTTCACACCTTGAATGGCCCCCCTTTATTCTATCCACAGAACTAAACCCATTTTCCAGGTCTCATTCAAGATCTACCACTTTATCACAAAATCAGAGCTTCAGATGAGCATCCTAGCCAGAGGTCATCTCAGCTCAACTGCTTTATTTTACACATGAGAAAATTGAGGCAGAGTGGGGAAAAATAACTTCTCTTAGGTCACGTGGATAGAAAGCAGCAGAGCAGGAATTCAAACCCAAGCATTCTAGCACCAAAACTACTTTCTTTCTTTCTTTCTTTTTTTAAACATTTTTATTTAAAGTTTTGAGTTCCAAATTCTATCCCTCCTTCCCCTCCCCCTCCCTGAGATGGCAAATAATCAGATATAGGTTATACATGTGCAATTATGTATAACATTTCCATATTAGTCATACCAAAACTACTTTCACAAAGCCTACCCACACCACCCCAGTCCACAGTGATTGGCCCTTCTCTGAAATGACACTGTCAAATCAACAAGCATTTATTAGACACCTACTTTGTACAGAGCACTGTGTTCTAGACACTGAGGGAGTTTATACAAGGCATAATCCCTACCCTCAAGGCACAGTGTAATATGCAGTATTACATGATAAATATATGAGTTACAAAACAAAGCGAGCAGCTAGGTGTGACAGTAGATACAGCTGGACCTGGAGTCAGGAAGACTCATCTTCCCAAGTTCAGATCCTGCCACAGACACTTAGTAGCTATACAACCCTGGGCAAGTCACTTAACCCTGTTTGCTTCAGTACCTCATCTGTAAAATGAGCTGGAGAAGGAAATGGCAAACCATTCCACTATCTTTGCCAAGAAAACCCCAAAATGGAGTCATGAAGAGTCAGACACAACTGAAACAACTCAACAACAACAGAGTTTGGGGAAAAGAGTATTAAAAGGAGTAATAAAAATAATAAAACTGGGTGGCTTAAGCTCCAGGAAGGCCTTGAATACTAAGCAAAGGATCTGAACTATCCTTGAGCACCACCCAACTGACACTTAGTACATGAAACCCGGTATCTGGGGAATAACAGATTTAGGAACCTAGGAGACCATCTGGTCCAACCTCTTCATTTTACAGGTGAGGAAAGTGAGGCCCAGAGAGGCTATACCACTTGCCAAAGGTCACACAGGAAGTAAATGGCAGAGCCAGGATTTGAACCCAGTTTGACTATCTCCAAACCCAATGCTTGTTCTAGATTGTTCAATTCAAGAAATATTTATGAAGTGCCTGGGAGTTCTGCCTCTGCCTCCCCAAACAGACCCAGCATCACCTGCCTCCCCACACGGGGCAAGCATTGGGTGGGCACACAGGAGAATTTAAGATAGATTTGCCAGCTAATTAATCCCTCTTTCCAGATGCAAAGCCAGTGTGAGCAAAGGGTCCTCTCTGAATCTTCACATACATACAAATACAGACACAGACACATGCACACACCCTATGCACACAGGCACTGGGAGCTAACACTTGCAGGTGGAGGGGTGGGGCTTGCCTCTGGGCCTCTTGGGGGTGAGGCCTGAAGAAGAAGGAAGGGGGCACCTGCTGCCTCCCACACACTGTCACTGGTTGCTGGGAAACAAGTGACTGACCAGATCCCATCTCCAGAGCCATCTGACATCCAACCAGTTGCCTGTTTCCCAGATGGGGAAATCCTAAATCGTATGCAGCATGTGTGCTGTTCTCACAATTGCAGGCCCAGGCCTGTGTACGTGGGTGTGCAAATGAGCATATGTATCTGGCTCGATGGCTATGTGCACATCAAAGCCTAGGTGAGGACATCCTAGCCCATACTCAGGGTTCGCTGGAAGAGGTCATAGGAGGAAACCTGGGGCCAGCGGAGGGAAGGACCTGTCTCCATCTCTCTTCTACCTCCAAACACCCCATTCTGCAGAGGTCTAGCATGTAACTGCTGACACTGCCATTTGGATGGGCGTTCAAACATATGTTCCCTCTCTCTCTGGTTCAGTTTTGCCCATGTATGGCCAGCATTGGGCCCATAATACACACACACACACACACACACACACACACACACAGAGGCATGCATCTACAGGCACACACAGGGACATACAGACACAGACATACAGAAGCAAATACATATACAGACGCAGAGAGGCATACCATACACACAGACACACCCGCACAGATGGCCTTACCAACTTCCCTTCCAGTCAGTTTCACCCTCATGGGCCTCAAAGAAAACAAACAAACAACCAAAGACTCAAAATAAACAAAACCCTCAATCCCTAAAACCCAAGTCCCATTATGAAAATACAATTAAGAAAATGTCTTCAGTGAACAAGCCTTAACGGCATCCAAAATTCCAGTCTTTTACCCCAAATCCACAGTGAGGAAGGGAGCAAAGGTGAAGTCCCAAGCAGCCCACTCCCTGGCTCCTAGTCCCCTGACTTCTCTGCCCACTTCCACTGTGTGTCTAATGCTGGGTTCCCTGGGGGTCCCCAAAAAGCTAAGAACTCTCCTCCCCTCTCCTCTTCCCCTCCCCATCCCTACACCTGCCCTTCCTCTCTGCTGGCCTTTCTTCCCCCTCTACTATTTCCATCCTTGCCTCTCCTGTCTTCTTACCTCCTCTCTGTCCCTCCCCTCTCTTCTCCTTTCCTTTCTACTTTTCTTTTTCTCTTCTTCCCTCTCCTCTAATTCCCTTGGGTCAATATCACTGACTAGCTCAAGAGCCTGACCAATGAACCATGGAGTGTTTCTAAGGAAAATGGGCCCAAAGCCTTGGTGGTGAGGGACTGAGGAAGGGAAAGGAAACAAGCATTTATTAAGCACCCCACTATGTGTGAGGTACTGTGCTAATCGCTTTACAAATATCTCATTTGATAACCTGGATTGGGCTAAAGTAGAAGGAGGCAGAGGCGCTGGGGGGATGGGGTGGGAGGGAGGAGGCACAAGGCAAAGGCAGAAGAGGGGTAATGGAGAAGGACCAGAGGCAGTTACTGCCTCCATCCCATGAGACTCAAATCCCCAAGCTATTGGCAACCCCTTAAGAAGCCTCCTGTGTCTTCTAGGGTGAGAAGGCATTTGAAGAAACCATCACCTCCCTGGGCTTATGAGCCTCTCTGTCTGGTCTCGAAGCTCCCACTTTTCCTGCCCCCCCCCCCAGTGCTAACTCTGAAGCTCGGTCTCCCCCAAAGAAGCCTACCCCTTTCTCTACCCCTCAGCAGGCCTCCAGTCCTCAGCTGTCCTCCTCCACAAAGCTCTTCCACATCAAAAGCCCTTATGCTAATGTCACTGGAGGCCTGCCCTAAGGCTCTAATTACTTCTCCTCCCTTCTTTGCTGGGGGTGGTCAGAAACTGACCTATGGGGTTTGCCTGAAGTCTCAATCCATACTAGGCCTGCAATCCAGGCAGTGACCCTATGGCCGCTCTCCCTTTGCCAGTCTTTAGGGACCAGGAACTCCAGAGAGAGACCTACCTGCATTATATCTTGTTTATCTTATCCCTCTTACTCTGTGAGCCCCCTCTCCTAGCGCCAAGAGCCAATCCCAAGTCAGGCCAGCCAGAAGGGGTTTGGGCAGAGGCTTCTGGCACTGTCCCCTTGACTAGCTCCTGGATTCGGAGTCTGCCAGGGCCACCCATCTGTCACTTTCTCCTTTCCAACCCTCAAGATTAAATTCATTGCCTTTTAAGAGAGCCAATCATCTATGTTTTTCTCTTCTCCTCCCTGTCTCCCCCCACCCCAACCAGCTTTGCCTTTTCTTATTAGAAATTAAACTCCATGAAACTTAAGACTTCTAGGGAGAGACCAGGGTTGGAGGGAAGGAATGTCCAGTCCAGAAGGAATCGCTGGTGGTTGGCCACGTCACTTTCCCCTTCACCAGCTCTGACTCCTGTTCTTGTGATTTTTTCTAGGGAGCCAGTAGAAGTTTAGGAAGTTAACTCCCCCCTACTCCCACATCCACTCTGGCTCCCCAATTGATCCAGTCCCCAGCTCTCCTAGGCTACCCTGTCCAAGGCCATTGACCCCATCTAGCCCAGGCCCCAGTGGAGAGATGGAATAAAATAGCCATCCCATCACCCAAAGTCTGGTTCAAAGTGAGGGACAGGAAAGGCCAGCTTAAGCCCCTTGGGGCTGGAAAAAACTCAGCTCCAAAGGGCTCTGATGACAACACATAGGGCTGCAGGGGGGAAGGCATCCTTCCCACATACCGTGACAGATGATACAACATCAGCCATGTTGCTACCAAAACAGCGAGTGCCTTACAGGAAGCGCTGTGGAAGCCCAGGACATCCTGGCACAGCCTGATCCAGCCCAGCTGAGTCTGAAGGTGTCCAGGGCGGCTAAGTAGAGTTCTCCTTGCTCTCTGAGATGACACAGTCAACCCATTCAGGAGGCTCCCAGAGCCATCAGCCCTCTCTCGAAACCGCAATTAGATATTCTCCCCAACTCAAAGAGAATAAAACCAGAAAGGGCAAAGCCAGGATTCAGGGGCTGGGTGGGTAACGACTGGACAGGGCAGGAGCTGCCAAGCCTGGGAAGAGATGGCACAAACTACCCATCCCTCTGTCTGTGTGTCTGCCCTTAGACACAGGGCCCTGAAGTTTGTGTGATTTCACTGCCCAATGTGCTCACCCTGAGAATAAACTTCAGATCCTTCCCTTTACTGTATAGGTGTGAACACACATGCATGTGTACATGAGAGTACATACAACCACATCTATAGAACATGGGCATGTACACATGCATATACCAAGGCACACTCATATCACACCTCTTCAGGTACACATATTCAAACACACAATCCGCAGCTACACATACATGAACACATATGTATTGCCTCACATCCTCATGTAACATAGCACGGTATGATATCCAGACAGTGCAGCACAAGGCCCAACACCCATTTGTTTCAGGGTCCTTTGGTTCTGCTATCATACGTATAAAATACCCAGGAACTCTTACCCCACTGGGAGGGGGTATGGATACCAACATGGGGGAGGTAAGATGATAAGGAGATTTGCGGACCATCTGTCTGCCTGCCTTTGGGCTGGTGGCTGCCAGGGAAGCCTGGCCTTCTCCCTCACTCTCCCTCTCTGCCTTCGCTTTTCCTCTTGCCCCTGGATCAGTCAGGGCTTTTCCCAAAAGCTCATCACCCAAGCCTCAGCTCCCTCTCCGTGCTCCTGCCCCTCTGCCGTCAGACCCTGGAACCCAGCACACAGCCAACCAACTCTGGATCACGGAAAAAGCATGACAATGACAGTGAGCCCTGGGCACACTTCACACTGCCCTGGGCCACCCTCCCTCCCAGAGCCGGGTGCTTTGCTACAAGAGACTGGGCTAGGCTGGGGGGTAAGGGCTGGTGGGGTGGGGGGGTGCTGCAGAAAGGTGTCTGCTCCTTACCATAGAGGGTGGTCCGGGTGATCTGTCCCCCCATGGCAGGCAGGGTGTGGGCACTGCCACCTCGGGGCCTCTGTCACAGAGGGTTGGTGCTGGTAGGGACCTCCCTAGGGGCAGGCATGACCGGCAGCTGGCATCGCTCTCGCACACACGCAGACTCACAGCCTGCACAGCTTAGTGCCTGCTCACACACACACACACACACACACACACACACACACACACACACACAC
>NW_020948983.1:17313747-17662920 GCF_900497805.2 Vombatus ursinus
CACACACACACACACACACACACACACACACACACACACACACACACACACCCGCTAGCTAATGCACTGCTCACCGCCTCCAGCAGCTTCCACCCACTTTCAGACCCTCCCTCCCTCCTCCCTCCCTCTCCTGGTACAGGCAATAGGAGCTGTCATGTTTATTTACATAAGGAGGAGGAGACTGGAGTCTTCCTGAAATAGACAGAGTGCAGAGCCTTTTGTTGATGCAACAGCCCCCTATGTAGAAACTAAACACAATGTGTGATACGCGTACACACCTATCACCTACACATGGAGTAAGACTCACAAGGACACCCCATCCCATCTACCATGACACACATGCACACCTGCTCCATACAAAGGCTCATGCCCTTCATGTACAAGTATACAATTCCACACACCCATAGCCTCACACACACTAGATGACACACATGCAAACACAGTTGTATACTTTATGTGTACATACCTTTACATGCATGTCACATACTCTCATATATCCAAAATGACAGCATATTCAAGTTGGAAGGGACCTCAGGGACCAGTGTATTGTACCACATGTAGACATGCACATAGTCTCACTCACACACACACACACACATTCACTGCATCCGTATGTGTACACATACCACACCACGCGCATTCACAAGGAGTCTCAGGTTCTCTCTCTCTTCCCCCTTACTCTTTCCTTCCCTTCCTTCCTCCCTCTTTCTTTCTCTCTCCCTCTCTACTCTTTCTTTCCCTCCTTCCTCTTTCCTTCACTCTTCTTTCTCTCTTTCTAGCTTTCTCTCTGTCTCTCCCCCCTTCCCTTCCCTTCCTCCCTCCCTCCACCTTTCTCTCCCTCATTCTTTCCTTCCCTCCCTCCCTCTCTCTCACTCACTCTTTCCTTCCCTTCCTCCCTCCATATTTCTCTCTCTCCATCTTTTTCCCCCTCTCTCCTCTCTCTCCCTTCCCTTTCCCTCTCTTGCTCTTTTTACACTTTACACACACACAAACACACAAACATACACACAGACCTCCCCATCTGCAACATTACATTCTCAACAGAACCATCCTACGAACAACGCAGGGTATCCCAAAGCAGTGGGCTACTCAATGTGGGGAATAGAGTCAAGGGAAACTGTGTAGGGTGATATAGAGTCCCTTATACCTTGGCTGAAGGTGACAGACATCAGGGACAAAATGAGATTGAGAGACAGAGTCTAGATCCCATGCCCAGCAGAAATATTGATAGAAATGGGAAGAGAGGGATCTCTTCCTGCACACTAGGGTCCCTAAAGCACCTTCCCGACCTACTCTTTTGCTCTGTAAGACAGCTGTGACCTCTGCTGCCCTATCCTCTGAAGGGTTCAGTGTTAACCAGCAGCTGTTAGATCCTTGGCCAGATAGCACTTAGCAGTCCAGGGGCTCCCTTCCCAAAAGGTCATTACCTACATACATACATCGTGTCCGGCCCCAGCCAGCCCCCACATCCTCCCCAGGCCTGGCACAAGCTCTGGGGCCAGAATGTTTTCGGTTTCAGCCTCAGGGAGAGGCTGTGTGGGTGAAAAATGGGAGCAACTGCCTCTGGGGAGCAGAGGGCCAGAAATGGCAGGATTATGTTATCGGATGGATGGTCCAGGTCTGTCAAACAGATAGGACAGGACAAAGGTAAGGAGCTGAGTCAACATTCTCAAGGGATGAGGAGAAATTAATCAGCCACCACATAGGAGGTCCCTGTAGCTATCTTCCCCTCCTTTTGCCAGGGGAACTAGAGAGGAGGGAGCATGGGATTGTCAGCTAAGTCCAGGGAAGCAGGAGGGGAAGGACTCAGTTCATTCATCATCCTGATTCACTTGATGACCCTCAGCCTGGTGATATATCAGTACCGGATAACATACAGGAGCCAGCTCAAACAAGCCCATTGTTAAATTCTCAATGTGAGCATTTTTATACCTCAGAAATTGGCAAACATTACTTTACAAATCAGGGCTTAGTTTATTGTTTTGTGAATTGTCTAGACTTAAGAAAGTGATGAAAACTTGTTAATGCAGATTAAACTTAAAAGGGTAATATATACATACAGCTACATATGTATTTGGAGAGCTGGTTGTTAAACATATACTAGCATACCACTGGTTATATGTCTGAGCTTTCAATGGCTAATGTTCCCATTCACCAAACACCCCCCTCCCACCAATGCTGCCCCAGAAAGAAAATCCCCTGTGGTACTGAGTAGAAACCATTTGTGGCCATACTTACATATGTGTGTGTCTCTATGTGTGCATATATACATATATATGTGTGTGTGTATACACACATACACATATACATATATATATATATATATCTTCATCATCATCTAAGGTCTGCAAAGCACTTTACAAATATTAACTCATTTTACCCTTACAACAACCCTGGGAAGTAAGTGCTATTATTATCCCCATTTTACTGATAAGAAAACTGAGGGGGGCAGAGGTTAAGTGATTTGCCCAGGATCACATAGGTAATAAGTGTCTGAGGCTGGATTTGAATTCAGGTCTTCCAGACTCCAATCCAGCACTCTATCCATGGCACCACCCAGCACACATGAACACATGCCCACACATCTCCGCTGATAGAACATAAGCTCTTTGAGGGCAGAGACTGACTGTGTCATTTTTGATTTTGTATCCCCAGAGCTTAGCACAGTACCTGGCACATAGTAGGTGTTTAATAAATGCTTGTTGATTCACTGTCTGATTGATATGTACATACATGCACAGATTTCCTTTTTTTTTCTTAAATGGTTTCAAGTGTTTTTGTCCTACCTACCTACACTTTATTGTTGTTGTTGTTCAGTCATTTCAGTTGTGTCTGACTCTTCGTGACCCCATTTGAGGTTTTCTTGGCAAAGATACTGGAATGGTTTGCAATTTCCTTCTCCAGCTCATTTAATAGATGAGGAACTGAGGCGAACAGGGTTAAATGACTTGCCCAGGGTTCCACAGCTAGTAAGTGTCTGAGGCCAGATTTGAATTCAGAAGGAGGAGTCTTCCTGACTCCAGACCTGATACTCTATCTACTATGTCACCTAGCTGCCCCCCTACCTAAATTAGATAAGAGCTGAACTCTGTCTTATGCTTCTGGATCTGCCTAAGGTCTGGATCAGGGCTAAGTCCTGAGTATAATACAACAAACAATTATTAAGCACTTACTGTATGCAGAGCACTGTGCTAGGGGGCTAGGAGAGATGAGAACTTTACATAAATAAGACAGTAACAACCATCAAGAAGTTCATAGTCTAGAGGGGCAATAGGTGCTAGAGAGATTTGCTGAATATTGTCCGTATTTTGCCTGGACATGGGATTCCATTCGTGTAAGGAATTTCTGGTGAGAAAACTCTATGAATGCACCTCTACACCTTACAGTCTTAGAGGGCTGCCTTACGCACCAAGAGGTGACATGTCTCACTCAGTATGAGCGCAGTATGAGTCAGAGGCAAGGCTTAAACTGAGGGCTTCTTATTTCTCTATCCACTAAGCCACACTCTCACCATAAGTATCATCAATAGGGATTGAATTGGTTATTTCTTTGGTACAGGGAACTCCACGGGTAGGAAACTCCCTCTTATCTATGTAAGGCGACACCCCCTCTGCAATTTATAGTCAAGAAAGTGTCAAACTCCCTGCAGCACTGGAGAGGGCTATAATCAGATTGAAATGTAACTGGGAAATGTTTAACAAACTAAAAATACAATATGACCTAGATAATGTTAATTTGTGGTTTTCTGAGTCAGTATCCAGCCCTGGAGATCAGTGTCTATTTGACTTTGGCACCAGTGTGAACATTAAAAGGCTAAGAGATTCACCCAAGGTCACACAGCAAGTATGTGTCAAAAGCAGAACCTGAACCCAGGTCTTCAAGACTGACTCTCTATCCAATCTGCCATGGCTCCTGATTGTTATTATTATTATAATCACTAACTATGATTACTAATAATAACAATAATAAATTATTATTGTTATGACACATTCGGGCTGTGATACTGAGTAATAAGTCACTTAACTTCTCCATTCTCCAGACTCTGACCTAACTTTCCAGTCCAACTGGACATTACTCCTCCTCCTCCCATACTCTGTGACCCAGTCAAATTGGCCTTCTCTCTGTTCCTCACACATATAACACTCCATCTCCCATCTCCTAGGCTTTGCACTGGCTGTGTCCCATATGCCTGGCACGTATTCCTTCCTTACTTCCACTTCCAAGAGTCCTTCCCTCTCTTCAAAGCACAGCTCAAGCACCATCTTCTGTTATTGATCCCTCCTAAGCGCTAGTGCCCTGTCTCCCAAACTACCCTGTGTTTAACTAATATGTGTGTATATCTGCATTTATTAATGCAACACTTATCACACATGTATATATATATAAATATATATATATAAATATATATGTATATGTGCGGATACACTTGTCCTTGTAAGTAGATATTGTTCCATTCTTTGTACTCATATCCCTAGTGCCTAACACGGTGCCTGACACATGGAAGGCATTTAGTAAATGCATGTTGATTGACTGATTGACTGATTGATATTCAGAGTTTCCTCACCTGAGAAATTGCCTATATCAATGAAATCACAGTTCCAGGTCCTATCCTTATAAATATTCCTATATTTCTGCAGTTCTATACATTTTCTAAGGGACTTTCCCATATAATATCTCATCCAATTGCAAACCTACTCCCCTCTCCAACATATCGCCCTGTTCTAGCTGAAACAGGAAGTGGCACCATCATGACCGGCATCACTGATTGCTCCTGCTGAGCTACCCACCCCTTCCCTCATTCCAGTCAGAGGCTCCAAGGCTGAGCAAATGAAAACCTTTGGTTTCTCAAGGGACACTTTTCCACCCTTCTCTCCTACAAGCTTCCCTTGCCATGGCCCTTCTCACAGTCCCAAATTGCCTCAGGGCCTCAACCAGACCCTTCTACCCATTCTTCAGAGAAAAGTGAAACTTGGGGTTGGGTTGCCTCTCCCATCACCCTGAATCCTTCTCTCTTTTACTCAAAGAAGCAACATCTGTCTAACCACACTGTGAACAGGCTACATATGGGAATTACTGGCTATGAGAAGATATTATTCCAACTAACTATAAACCTGAACCTGAAGTATAACTATAACTCAGGGTTCCTCACTTCCAATTAGAGTCAGTACATTTGAAGTGAAGAGGGTAGGAGAACTTAATCATGGGGAGGAGTGGGGGGGGGGGGAAGATAGAAGATATATCAAGGGTGAACATCCAGAGAGATCCAGGGAATTTTGGATAGTGATGGAGGAAGGCCTAGGTAGTAATGCTATCCCCAGAAGAACATAGCCATTAGTTTCTGGAGACTAGAACAGGGCGTGGGATTTAAATATTTGTTTATTCGTTTTCAAAATCTGCAACAAAAGAAATGTTTTTTGTCTATGAGTCGCGTCTGAAAAGGTCGAGGCCTTTCCTTTCATCTGTGATGGGCCAGAGCCCAAGACTACTAACCCCCTGTTTCTGCTTCTCCCAAGGTCAGGCTGAGAGCCAATGCCCAGATCTGCAAAGATAGTGTAGCTTCTCCGACGAGGACAAAGTAGAGATGACGGAGCCTAGGGACATCCTCATCCTGGTCACAGGTATCCCATCAGTGAGAGCTGTCACCAGTCATTTCAATGAACACACCCCATGTGAACAGGGAGGGAGGGGCAATGATTATGGGGAGGCAAGAAGCAACTTGAATTCTGAAGGCCCTCTGATGTCCTCAGTCCCAATCAAGTCTCACTCAGATACATTTATCCACATGTATACATGTGCATGCATGGGTGTGTGCACTATGTACACATGCATATACCCAAACACACTCACACGTGTCCATGTTTATTGATATACACACATATACAGACACTTCCTGAGAGGTCCAACAGTGGTGCAAACAGAGTGGGGCTACCCAGAGAAATTTCCACCCCAGTCCATACTCACTGTGGCAAATCTAAGCTGAGGAGAAAAAAAAAAAGAACCATGATCAATTAGTGCACATTTTCTGCCTCTTTTGGCCCTGACATCTTCAGAGCCTCTATTAATAGTAAACATTTGCTTCTGACAACATCAATATCAATAGGACCTAAGAGTTTCTTTATGGATGAGCCCGGCTCAATCATGCTCACAAGCCTAGCTGAAAGGGGGTGGGAGGCAGGGTCAGAGGAGGCTTTGGCCCCAGAAAGGAGACCTGAAGTGAAGATATGTTCCCCCAGTTACTCTCTATTCTAAAACATAGAATATTTATTTTTAATGCAACTCTATGAATGTTAAATATATATATATATACATACATATATAATACATACATTTATATATACAACATATACTAGTATCAGGCCAAGGAGAGGTACTTAGGGGGCCTGCTTTAATGAGAAGAAGAATGGTTTGTCTGGAAATGGTAACTCCTAAAATACTGGATGACGGTTGTCTGCACTGTAGCTTACTCAGCAAACATGAACTTTTTCACAGTATAAATATAATTGCCAAATTACTGAAGTCTTAATTAAATTTTACTGTTTTTAACTGGAAACATAAGCCTGTGGAGTAGAAAGGGAAAGTGAGAAGAAGAAAATCCTTATCTTTATGAGGACAAGAGGGAATAAGCGCCATATTCTCCTTGGGGAGCCCCTGGTTGGGAGGGGTAGGGGAGAGACATGGCTTCCATACTTAGTCTAAGGGAGACAGACACAAATACTGATACAAGACAGAAGACACACACCAGAGATGTGTAAACATAGGCATGACGAATTCCGGCTGTACACGCTAGAGATCTCAGAATTGGCTGCAGCCTTGGGACTTTGTGCTCACAGCCCAGCTACAATCAGCCAGGGGTCCCCTTGTTCCAACCTCAGTTCTTCCCATAACTCCCCTTGTCCAGCCCCCTCAGGCCGGCCAAACCACATTCCAACTGCCTTGACAGGTTACACCAACCCATTTGGCCGCTCCTAGGCTTCCATGGCTCTGGTGAAAAAGGGTGGCCCCAAGAGGGACTGGGACCTCTCCCCTTAGCTGTCTCCAAGATCTTTGGGCAGAGAGCAGCCACATACAAATACACCATCCCTCTCTCCCATCTCCACTCCCTCTTTTCCCCCTTTTCCAACGGGAGTTCAGATCCTCCTTTAGAGTAAATGCACCTGAGGACAAATGAGGATAGAGCATTCAGCTCATTCCAGCCCCTTCCTGTGGCCTCCCTCAGCACCATCACAACTTTGCTCTCCAATCTACCCTGTAATTTATCTCCCCTACAAAAGACCCACACCTATGGGACTCTAACCTCCATGACTTCAAGGACTCCAATTTATCCAACTCATTTAATAAGTCTTCCCTGAATTCTGTTCCTGGCCAAGTTATGGGGAGATGGAGCTGGTGGATAAAGAGAGGGGGGAGGAAGAAGGGGAGGAAGGGGGGGAGAGAGAGGGACAGAGAGGGAGAGACAGGGGGAGAGAGAGAGAGAGAAGAAGAAGAAGGAGGAGGAGGAGGAGAAGAAGAAGAAGGAGAGGAGGAGAGGAGGAGGAGGAGAAGAAGGAGAAGAAGGAGAAGAAGGAGGAGGAGGAGGAGGAGAGGAGAAGAAGGAGAAGAAGAAGGAGGAGGAGGAGGAGGAGAAGGAGAAGGGGAGGAGGAGAGGAGGAGGAGAAGGAGAAGAAGAAAGGAGAGAAGAGGAGAGGAGAGAGACAGAGGGGAGGAGTAGATCCTGAACCTGCCCTCAGTGAGCACTGCCAGGAAATAATCATAACTGACATTTATATAGCACTTTAAAGTTTTCAAAACACTTGACCTACATTGTCTCATTTGAACTTCTCAAACCCCTTGCAAGGGAGGCATTACAGGCATTATTAATGAGCCCTCCCTGAGCCTCAATTTTTTCATCTGTAAAATGGGGATAAATAAGAGCATCTCCCTTCCAGGACAGCCATGAGGATCAAATGAAATAACATACCGAAAGTGTCTTGCCACTTTTTATGTTAGCAAAGAACTGGAAACAATGTAGATGACGCCCATGGAATGGGGAATAGCTAAAGAAATCATGGTGCACTAATGTAATGGCATATAGTCATGCTAGTAAGTATCGGAGGCTAGGCTGTAAGCTAGGCCTTCCTGACTCCAGGTACAGGGCCCAAGATCTACCACATTCTAGGAGATGAACAGCAAAGGCAGAAAGAAGAAAGGGAGGGAAGGAAGGACCGTATACTCAGATGACCAAACTGTTACTGTAGGGTTCGAGGACCAGGACGAGTCTCCAGAGAGGAAGTTTGGGAGGCAGGTGGGAGTGACTCCAATCCAGGAGACGCTGAGACACAAACCGGAAAAACAAAAAACCAAAAACGTTGGGCAAGACTAGGAGTGGGGATGAGGGGAACCAAGAGAAAGGAGCTGTCTTCATTGCCTGTTCCACTTGTCCTCATCTAGACCTAGGGAGTTACCTGGAAAGAAGCCAGATTTGCTTTGCATTATCCAGAGTAAAAAAACAAACAAACAAACAAAAAACAAACAAACAAAAAAACAAAACCCCAGAGCATGTGGGGGACTGAACATGTGACCTCAGTCCATAGAATCCAACCTCTAACTACTAAGTAACTAAACCCATGGTCCTGCCTATATTTGCTGCCTCCCACCTTGGCTCATGTTTGGCCCCCTGCGTGGACAGCTGGTCCTTCACCTTTCCCCTCTACCTGTAAGAATCCTCCACCAGTCTCATGCTCTGCCAGTGTTAGCTAGGGGCATGTTAATGTAGAGGCTGATTCATCTCCGCACTCAAACTGATCCTAGATGAATGAAGAGAGCTGGCAACCCAAGGGTTAATGCAGCAACAGAATAACCAAATAAAACTTCAGCTCCCACCCCCACACATTTTCCTCCAGAATGGCTTCCTGCAGCTGTCCCAATCTCCCTATTTACATATTCAGCCATTCACTCCTTGGTCTCTGCTCCCTCCCCCTTCTCCCTTCTCCTTCCCTCTCTAGTCTTTTTTTCCCCTCGGCTCAAGCTTTCTGTTCCAAGATGCCAGGCCTGGACTCATGTCTTCCATCTTTCCCTCAGGCCACCAGAGCCTCACATTTTAAATAGCCCTAAGCAGGGCTGGCCATCTAGACCAGGGACAAGGACAGAGAACATATGGGTCCCCATATCACCCTTAGGCTACAAATCAGGAAATCTGAGCTTCAGCTTTTAGCAACCTAGGAGCTGTCCACTGGTCGTCCAGGGACATATTATCAAGCAGTTCTCTACCAATCAATCAATAAAAGCACTTATTAAACACCAACTATTTACCAGGCACTGTGCTAAGACATAAGAATCCAAAGACAAAAGTGGATAGCCCCTGTCCTTGAGAAAATCTAGACAAGGGAAATGGCATATGCAAAATATATCAAAGATAATTTGGGGGAAGGGGAGCCCCTGGAAGTGAGGGGGATCAGGAAAGGCATCCTATAAAAGGTGGCACTTGAACTGAGCTTAATGGTAAAAACAAGGAGCGAGGGCAAAACAAGTAGAGGGCATAGCCAAAGCAAAAATCGAGAGACAGGAGATGAAGAGCTGTGTACGAAGAATAGTAATAAGGTAGGATTCACTGGACCATGTTTCTGAAGGGGAATAATGTATAGTAAGATTAGAAAGGCATGTTGGGGTCAGGTTGTGAAATAGCCAAGCAGAGGAGTTTACATTTTATCCTAAAGGTGGTTAAAAAAAAAAACCATTGAAGTTTATTGAGTTAGGAGGGTGACATGATCAGATTTGTGCTTTAAGAAAATACCTTAAAAAAAAAAGAAAATCACTTTGGAAGTTAAGTGGAGGATGGACGACATAAAGACCAATCTATTACAAAAAGATGCCCAAATTGGGCCAGCTAGGTGGCACAGTGGACAGAGCACTGGCCCTGGAGAAAGGAGGACCTGAGTTCAAATCCAAACTCTGACACTTACTAGCTGTGTGACCTCGGGCAAGTCACTTAACCCCGACTACCTCCCAAAAGAAGATACCAAATTTTTTGAAATGATTCAGGCAAATGGTAATAGGGGCCTGAAGGAGGGTGGTGGTTCTGTGAGAGGAGGAGGCAGGCCCATCTATCTATCTGGACTCTGTCTGACACTTCCCCAAGATGTGTTGGGAGGCATTTTTATCCACTGGAAAGAGATGCATGCTGCCTGACCTTGCTCTCCCTTCCCCCAGCACCACCACCAATGAGAGCAGCCAGGTGTACCCTAGAACCCGGAGATCCAAACAAGCTTTTAGAAGAGGAATGGGCCCTGAGGGGAAAGAACCTATGGGACCACCTCTCCCAGCCCACAACATAGTCATTCTCTTTCCCTTTGCCCCACCCCCCTCCCCAGCCCAGGTCCTCAGGAAAGTTCACCCATAGCTCAGCTACAAGTCCTTAATCTTGGGTCCTTTGTAACCTTATTAAGGGCTTTAGAGGGGGCTTATTTGTACAGTTGACCCCTTAGGTCTCTTTGATGAGATGTAAATTCTCTAAACAAGGTAGAGTAGCTGGAAATGATGTAGACTTTAAGGTCTGAAAGGAAGTAAGTGCTATTTTTGTCCCTCTTTTTACAAATGAGGAATCTGAAACAGAGCCAGGTTAAATGACTTGCCCAGAGTCACATAGTCAGTGTCGGAGAAAGGATTTGATATTTCAACTGACGATATTACAAAAGGTAAGAAGTGAGTGACAGACAATCGTTATTAAGATCTTAAATGAGATGCTCCCCTTAGATAGCATGAAGAAATGTTCCGGTCAAGCTTGATGGAATTAAGGGATAGTCAGTCATTGTCTGGCTAAAGGATTGGCCAGGACCCTGGGGACTCTTTTCTATTTTTCTGGAGGCAACTGAAGTTAAGTGGCTTGCCCAGGATCACACAGCTAGTAAGTGTCTGAGGCCGCATTTGAACTCAGGTCCTCCTGATTCCAGGGCTGGTACTCCATCCAAAGTACTACCTAGCTGCCCTTCCTGATGACTTTTCTAAAAAAGCAAGACACACTTGTGTTTCTAGGGATTCAGTGTAGGCAGGGCATAGCTCTGGAGAACTGATCTCAGAAGAAAAGAACCAGCTTAGCTCTGGATAAAGATTGTCTTTTCCTGGAAGGCAGTGAAGGGTAAAAGTTTTCTCTCTTCGACCTCTCTACCTTGGCAGACCTCACTCCCAGCAGGAAGTAGGCCCATCAGAGACAAGCAAGAGCAATATGAGGACACCATAAGAGAACAGAAAGGACACCAGGGACCAGCAGCGACTCAGGAATGTGTTGCCTAGACCATGTGCATTCTCTCTGCAGGTGATTCTCTACTAGCGAACTCTGCTTGTATGAATACTCTTCCCACTGATATTGCACTTCAGGTTTATGGGAGAAATGCTTTGTTACTATTATTCTTACTATGCTATTACAGTAAATACCTTTTCTTTGAGCTGTGTTCTCTGGCTTACTATTAAAAGTATGTGTATCAGTGGGGGTTTGTAAGCTGTAACTTTTGGCATTTGGCCCTCCAGAGTACCTTGAACCTGAAGTAGTAATCCCCATAGGAGCCCAACCTGCACACAAGTTGATGGGGGAGAGAGCTTGATAGAGAAGGAAACCCTACTAAAACTTGGGACAGTGCTCCTGAGTTTGTCTCTTTAGAAAAATTTCTTTTCTAATTAGATAGATACATATAGACCTATATCTATTTATCTACAGATATAGATATGTAGATAGATATAGGACTATATCTCTATCTCTCTCTATCTCTCTCTCTATATATATCTACCTGTATCTATATACCTATCTATATAGATAATATATAAATATTATAGAGATTTAATAAATATATAAATATAGACACATACTATATAAATATAGCTATAGATAATAAATATATAATATATAAAATAGATATTACATAAATAAAGATATAGATAGATATAGGCCTATATATAAATACCTATTTCTATGTATATATCTATAGCTATATCTATCTGTCTATCTATTAGGAGGCAGCTGGGTGGCTCAATTAATAGAGCACTGGAGTCAGGAAAACCTGAGTTCAAATCCAGCCTCTGACAATTATTAGCTATGTCACCCTGGGCAAGTCACTTAACCTCTGTTTGCCTTATTCCACAGGAGGAGGAAATAGCAAACCACTCCAGTATCTTTACCAAGAAAACCCCATGGACAACATTGGTGTGCTGTGGTATGGGTCATGAAGAGTCAGACAAGACTGAACGATAACATACATCTATTATCTGTCTGTCTGTCCATCTCTCTCTCTCTCTCTACATGTGAGCTATAGAACCAGGCACCTCTCCATTCTCACAGTTCCCACTGGAGGTTGAAGCTCTATCTCTACTTTCCTGGACTGTTGCCACAGCCTCCAATCTGGCACTCCGCCTCTTGGCAATTTTTATGGTCTCTTGATATTGCTGGATTTTCATATAAATGGATCCATATGGAATGAATAAAAATAATTTATATTTTTGTTTCAAGGTTAAAGGTTAATCCTAAACAAGGTTCACCATCTTTTTACCAGAAGAATATAAATATCCAAGAACAGAAATGACCAGCATATCAAGTAATTGCAGTAGCTCTGCCTAGATATGCCTTAGGCAGAGTTCCTCCTCCCTTAGGTCTCTTTGACAAGGTGTAAATTATCTAAACAAGGTAGAGTAGTTGGGAATTATGTGGTACTTTTAAGGTTTAAAAGCACTTTACAAACATTATTTAATCTAATCCTCACAATAACTCTGTGAAGTAAGTGCTATTTTTATTCTTCTTTTTACAGATGAGGAATCTGAGATGGAGATGGGCTAAATGACTTGCCCAGGGTCACACAGTCAGTGTCTGAGGCAGGGTTTGAACTCAGATTTTCCTGATTTCAAAGCCAGCACTCTAGTATACCAGTGGTGTCAAACTCAAATAGAAACCTATCCCTGCAAACTGCATATTGACTTAAAAAACCATATCATAACATCTATATTGTATTGTATTTTTATTTATTTTCTTAAACATTTCCCAATTAATTTTAGTCTGGTTGGGCTTCCAACAAGTTTGTTATATCCATATCATGCCACTTTGCTGCTTCATTAACTGTTTAACAAAATATTTATTAAGTAACTACTATGTACCAGATACTATGCAAAGACAAAAATGAAGCAGTCATTGCCCCAGGAGTTCACAGTCTATGCATAAAGAGCAAGCATAGATGTGTGTGTGAGATACACAAGGAGACAAAGGAGATACACTATCATTTGGGGGGGTGGAGGTAGGGGAAGGGGAAGGCAGTAGGATATGACAGGATAGAAAAAGTTTTCATGCAGTAGTGTTGTAAATCTGAGCTGAGCTTTGAAAGAATCTAAGACTCCCAAAGGGCAGCTAAGTGTTGAAGTAAACAGTTTGCATCTTCATGAGTTCAAATCTAGCCTCTGACACTTACTAGCAGTGTGACCCTGGGCAAGTCGTTTAACCCTGTTTGCCTTAGTTTCCTCATCTGTAAAATGGGCTGGAGAAGGAAATGGAAAACCACTCCAGTTATCATTGCCAAGAAAATGCCAAATGGGGTCATGGAGACACCTGAAAAATAACTTAACAACAACAAGACCTAAAGGCAGAGGTGAGGAGGGGGTACACTCCAGGCCTGGGGGACAACCAGTATAAAAACACAGAGACAACAAATTGAATGATGTGTGTGAGAAACGGTATGAAGGCTAATTGGGCTGGACCATGGTATATATGAGAGGGAATGATGTTTAATAAGAAAGAGAGGATGAAATCAGGTGATGAAAAGCTTTAAATGCCAGACAGAGGAGTTTGTGCTTGATCCTAGCAGTAATAAGGAACTCCTGCAGGTTATTTAAAAGAGTGGCTTTGGTGGATTTTAGGCAGCCCTGTGAAGGATGGATGAGACTGGGGATGACTTGAGAAAGAGATCGGTTAGGAATCTATTGCAACAGCCCAGGCAAGAGGTGATGAGGACCTCAATTAGGGTGGTGGCCCTGGGATGAGAGAAAAAAGGGAAAGATGAGAGAAAAGCTGTGGAAGTAGAAAGGCCAAGATTTGGTAACTGAGTAGATGTGGAGGGGGAGGAGTGAGGAGTCAAGGATGACAAGGACAGAGTTTTGAACCCAGGTGACTTGAAAGGATGGTGGTGCCTTCAATGGTAAAAGAGACTTATGAGAAAGGGATAGCTCTTGGGGAGAAAGGGATAGGTTTGGGGAGAAAGATAATGAATTTTGTTTTGGACATGTTGAGTTTAAGATGCCTGATGGCATTGTCCTAACACTGACTCAGGTTGGCCAAGTGTACTCACCTGGGCAAAAACCTTGGACTTGACCTTTAAAAGGGGACAACTCGGGAAATTTGGTGAGAGAGAAGACCTCTGGGGAGTAGAGGAGGCTACATGCAGATGGAGACTTCGTTCCCTGGAGATAGGCTTGTGTATCCATTTGGTTCTACTAGAGAAGCTGAATGGTCCAGAGAAGCCATGTTCGTCAAGGACCTGGCCAGATGGAGAAACAGATCAACTCAGAGACAAAGTCTGATGTGGAATCAAAGGCACAGAAGGAAAAAAGGAACAGTCATTAGACTGGAAGGAGAAGAAAGATTGGTATGACAAGGAACCACAAATTGGAAGAACAACCCAGAACTGTCCCTTTGTGGATACTGAGTCATGCCTACTGTGTAGATCCCTATGTATAGTGGGGAAGCAGAAGAGAAGGTTGCTATATTCTCTAGTAATACTTTCTCCTTGTGGTGGGAGATACCCAGAATACCCAGAATAGCTATTGTTTGTATGAAGTTTGAAGGATTATATAAATCCCTAGTTCCTTTCTCTTTTGGATCCTCCTCCCCTCCCCCTCCCCCCAGAGTGGTGCTATAAGACCCCATAGATCTGAGAAAGATGGAGAGCCATTGAAGACAGTAAGGGGGTTACACTGAAAGTTCATCGGTTCTGATATGAGTCCTTGTCTTCTTTGTTTCCTATAGTCCATGTTTTGTTGGCCTAAATCTTTGTAAGGAAGCCGAGGACCCTTTTTCATTTTTTTTTATGGAAATCTAGGTATATGCCAGATTCTGCTGTTCCCACAGAAAACCCTCTTTGGGGACATGAAACACGGAGATTTATGGAAGAAACCTCCTGAATTTGGTCCATAGGAGGTCAAAGCTTAAACAATGGCTTATGGGTTACACAATCCATGTGAATAAAGTCAATTTGCAATTTTTGATTTCCTTGTTATCTAATTCCTATGGTTTCATTTATATGAGACATCCTGTAGGTTATGGACTCTTAACCTTTTTTGTTTCACAGATCCCTCTGACAGTCTGGTGAAGCCTATGGACCTCTTCTCAACATAATGGTTTGCTGCCTACTTCATGATGGAAGGAAGTGCTAAATTTCCATTAGATGTTAGTGAAAATAAAGATGTAATTTTGTTTTCTCATCCAAGTTTCTAGACTCCCTGTAAACTATCCATGGACCTTTTTGGGGTCTCTGGCCCCCAAGTGAAGAATCCCTGAGAAAGATTGTAAATTCCATGAGATTAGGAGTCATATCTTATTCATCTTCATCTGCCTCCAGTGCATAAGCAGAAGGTTCTACACATAGCATGTACTTAACGTTTGTGAAATTGAGTCAAATTAAATTGATAATAAGACCTCTATTCAACCCAGGGCTGGGCATGAAGTGGGCATTCACAGAATCATAATGAGAGTTGGAAGGGAACCCAGAAGCCATCTAGCCACTACAACCTATACCAACCCAGAGGCTCACCTTTAACATCTTCAACAATTGTTAATCCAACCTCAGTGAGGGGGAATTCACTACCTTCCAAGGAAGACCATTCAACTTCTAGACAGCTCTGATTGTCAGAAAGGTTTTCTTTATATTGAGCCAAAACTTCCTGTCTACAGCTTCCACCCATTTCTCCTAGTTTTGACCTCTTGGGCCAAATAGAACAAATCTGATCCTTGACATCTCTTCAAATATTTGAAGAAAGTTTTCATACCTCTATCTCCCATCCCAACTTCTCAAGTCTTCTCTTTTCTAGGCTAAATCCTAGTTGATTCAAACAATCCACACATGGCATGATCTTCAGTCCATGAAAAGATGATGGTGCCGTCAATGGTAAAAGTAATTTATGGAAGAAGGATGGGTTTTGGAGAAAAGATAATGAGTTTAGTTTGGGACATGCTGAGTTTGAGATGCCTATAGGACATTCAGTTTGAAATGTCCACCCTCCTCTGAATATTTTCCAGTTTGCAAATGTCTTTCCTAAATGTGAAGTCCAGAACTGAACTCAACACTCCATAGGCTACAAGGGCAGTGTAGCAGGACTCTCACCTGCCTCATTATGCAATCTACAATCACCTTTTTTTCCCAGATGCAGTGGCACACAATTGATTCATATGGAGCTTGTAGTCTACTGAAACCCCCATATCTTTTCCATGGTTAATTCAAGAATCATCTACTGAGCACCTACCATATGCCCAGTCTAGATGGGAAAGATGCAGGCACTCCTATTCAGGAATGTATGAGTCATCTGGGGAGACAACACAGGTGAAAAAGAGGACAAACTCCAGGCAAATTTTTTAATGGTCCAATGAGCAATGCTGATTGAAATGATGTAAGTTGCAAAAAAGGAGTCATCATCAGTGTGGGCTAGAATGGACCAGCAGCCAATCAGTCACATGGAGGGGAACACTTTGAGCTGGGTCTAGAGGGATGGGATGGGTCACATTTAGACAAGCAAATAGCAAAAGCAAAGTTACAGAAACAGGAAAGTACACGGTGTACTTATGGGACAATGAAGAGATTAACCTGGCTGTGTGTACATATACACACATATTTTAATTATACACATATATATGTACACATATGTTTGTACATGTATACATATATAACATATCCATCCATGTGTGTGTGTGTGTGTGTGTGTGTGTGTATACATACACCCCATCAAGAGAATTTTGTCCAGCCTGTCACTTGGAGTTATGGAGGTCCCACTTACTTCCCAAGGGCCAATGTGTGGATTGCTCTCAGCCTCTGCAATCCATACACACACACACATATAAAAAGGAAAGTGAACCTAGAAAAGTAGATTGGGCCAGACTGTGAACATCCTTAAATGCCAGGATTAGGGGTTTGAGTATAATAATAGTGATGACGAAAAGAAAGATAAGATTTTGAGGGCCTAAAAACTAATTCACCTTCCCTCTGCCCCAGCCCTCCATTTTTCCTCTATCTGGCTGAAGGGGTTGCAGAGGCTTAGACCAATTTGCCCGTTGGCCCTTGGGAAATAAGTGGTGCCTCTACCCCTGAGTGAACAGCTGGATAAAGTTGGCCTGCTAGTTAAATATTAACACAGCTGCACCTGGTGTTTGCATCCGCACAGGACCAAAGCCTCCTGCTTATCTGCCTCCTCTGCCCGTCTCCCTGCGCAGTGTCCCAGGCTGGCGCCACCCATTCATGTGCTCCCAGGCACTCTCTGAGTCTCTGCTTCTTTTCTCATTCTATCTCCCTACTTCTCTTTTTTTCCCCTCTCTGAATGTCTGTCTACCACCCTATCCCTGCCTGTTTTTATTTGTTTCTCAGACCCTCTTCCACTATTTCTCTCACTCCCATACTATCTCTTCATTTCCCTATTGCTCACATGCTGTCTTGCTTGCTCTCTCTCTCTTTCTCTCTCTCTCTCTCCCCCTCTCTGTCTCTGTTTCTGTCTCTCCTATTTTGGGGAGACAATGATTTTAACTGCCTTGTTCCCCCATACTCCATTAGATAAAGGGATGATCCAGGAGCTGGTCTAAATTCCCTTAAACTCAGGACTGAGGTCAGTGGAACCAGACCCAGTCCCTTTCCACCATCTTCAAGAGTCCAAGCCAAGGCAGACTGGCAGAACCAGTATCTGAGGGACGACTAGGTCTGCTCTGCTAATCCAGACCATGTTGCAGGAATGTTTCTAATTCTCTCTCCCCATCGGCAAGTGGGATGGCAGGATGCTCCACTTTAAGAGACAAGAGAAAGGCTCTGCCCCACCAGTGCCTGAAGTCATAGCTGGAGCTATGAGCAGTCTTGGGCAACTTGGGGCATCAGGCTTCCTCTGAAGAGTGGGTATATTGAGGGGGAAAGTAGTACGTTCTCCCTATGGCAATGACTCTTCCTGTGCACTGACCCATGCTGATGCCCTGTGGAACAACCCCCTCATGACCACTCCCTCCAGATCCCCTAGTCTTCCCCACCAACCTCCTTAAAGTCAAGGGTCAGATCCTGTAAGGACTCTCCTGGTTTGGACCTCTCCTTCCTACACCCCCCAAACACATACAAATAACTTTTTTTGGCTTGGTGAAAGAATTCAGAGTAAAGGTTCCAATACCATAATCTGAGGTTCACCCTTGAGGAGTGGGGCATTGACTCCTCGCTCCTCCCTCCAGACTCCTCTTTTAAAAGGCAAATTACCCCCTAGGAGAGGGTACCTCTCAGAGTCTTTATCAGAGGCTCTGAAGGAGTTGAAAAACATAGGGGAGAGAAGGAAAAGAGGGACAGGAGGGGAGAGGCAGGGAAGGGAGGAGAGGAAGAAGAGGTAAAGAAAGGGGTGGGAGACAAAGGGGAAGGAACGGAGGGAGGAAAGAGGAAGGAAGAGATAGGGAGGAAGAAAGGGGGAAGATGAAGGAGAGAGAAAAGGGAAAGGGAAAAGGGAGAGGAAGAAGAAAGAGGGGAGAGGAGAAGGAGAGAAAGGGGTAGGGGTTTTACCTCCCTCACAGCACAGCTGGCAGCGGGGAATGTCCATACTTCCCCCCTCACAGCTCAGCCACAGTGATTTTTAATCTGTAGCTTAGAGAAACCCAACACCATGTTCTAAGAGTGGTCAAGCCTGTCCAGGAGCAAATAACCCAGCCCATCCCAGCCCATTATAAACACAGCCAGAATGGTCCCTATCGAAATGGAGAGCTACTGATATACCAGGACCCTGGCTCCAGCCTAAGAGTCACAGGCTAATCCAATTTCCCAAGATTTCCAGAACCCCGTGCCTCTACATATGGCCTTTAGCCTGCTGCCTGAATACCACAGAGAGTGTTTAACTTTATGAAATGTGTTTATAAATGAAAGGATTTCTGAGGGGAAAAAAAAACCCTCATTCTGTTTCTTTTCAGGGTAGATCATAAGGGAGAGGGGCTGAGAAGACTGTGACATCATGGCAAACCAAAGCTACTGACTAAAGATGAATTCTTGGCGTCCTATCCCTCAGTAGCAACACTAGTATTCTTCACCCAACTCCATTTCCAAGGAGGCTTAAGGTCAAAGCTGACTACAGCAGCTCTCTATAAGAGAACGAGCTCTGGACTAGAAGACTCAGGTTTTGGTCCTAGATCTGACCTTCATTTAATGTTTCACCTTGGCCACTAAGTCACTTCATGTCTTAGAAGCTCAGTTTAGTTCTTCCCATCTTTAAAATGGGGATAATAATACCAGTCCTAACTACTTCATGTGGATGTTATGAGGATGAAGGAAGTAGAAAATGTGAAAGGGCTTTGGAAAGTATTGACCACTTTTTTGCCTTCTCAGTGGGTAAAGGAGTGGAGCAAGGGAGAGTATTTGAAACTGAAAATAAAAATGTTTAAATTTTTAAAAAAGACGAGAAAGAATTTCAGCAATTTTGTTACTGTGTTAAATTTAATATACATTTTAAAATATCTTTATGTAACAGAAGTCCATGATTTCATTTTTTAAAGTTTTGAAAGAAAGTACCAACCCAATTAAAAATGGAAGATAGATTTCTTTACTCAAAAAAAAAAAGTCTTCCAATTCACTCACTGGAATGGAACCAGAGACAGAGGCATAAAAATACCCCTTCAGAAAGAACGGGAGAGACACTTAGAACTTGAATTTAGTCACCAAGACAACAGGAAAAAACTTCATGGTGGGGGGGGGCACCTGACTCATTCCCTGGTGTTTTATTCTCTTCTTAAAACCTTAAAACCTCATCTCTCCCCACTGATGCTCCTAGGTCTGCCTCAACTGCTACCCAACTTGTACATGCCCTGATATGTACAAACATATACAAGAGTGGCATTTGTGGGCAGCACCCAAGTGGAGGACAGGCAACACAGCCTGATTTAGGGGCACAAAACTATAGGATGTCAGAATTGGAAGGAAACCCCAAGATCGCCTCACATTTTACAGATGAGAAAACTGACATCCAGAAAAGGGAAGTCACATAGGTCATCAGTATGAGAGCAAGGCCACCTATTGCCCTGAAAGGTCAAGGAGGGACCAACTAAAGTCACTGTTAGGGACCCTATCTAACATAACCCTCACATCTGCAAAGCACTTTACATTTCCCAAAGTGTTTCCACCGATGTTATCTCATTCAGTCTTCCCAATAACGCTGTGTGGGAGGTAGGCAGGGGGAAGTCAGCTCTGTTATATAAATGAGGAAACTGAGTCCCAAAGAAACGAGGCAAACAGCAAGTGAGACGCTAAGCCAGAATTTCCACCCAGGTCTCCTAGCTCCCAGCACCTAGTCTCATCTTGGCCACCTTTTCTTTCCTTTTTCTGTCCTCACTTCTTCACTCTATTCCCCACGCCCACCTATCATTACTCAGACCACTAGGAGCCATAAGGCCCTGTGACCAGCCCTTCCAAGAACCTTCAATCCTACCAAAACTAACGGTCGCTTTCCTACCAACAGAGCCATGACTAGGATTTCCCCCCCAAACAAATGCCACAGAGTTCATCTGGATCACACACACAGCAGGTGAACTCTCCACTGAGGCAGAGCAAGGCACAGAGACAGCAAATACCCATCCGCATTGGGTAGCTTTCTACTTTAATTATTCTTGCTAACTAGGTGCTAAGCCCTGTCGGTTCTACTCAGTTAAAGCGCTGAAAATGCTAGTAGCCACTCTCTAAATTCAGCATGCTGAGGAAAAACCCCAGTTACCCTGCTCTGGTTGCATACAGCTCTGCCTATGATCCTTATCTCCCCCCATGTGGCCCCAATTCAGCTCCTCCCTGGCTGGAAACCACAGCCCAGGGGTTATAGTGAGGGCAAGGAACACTGAACAGATTGTTTGGGGTACTAAGTCAGAGTCCTCACTTGGCCACTGACTTGCCCGTGTGACTTTGGGCGAGTCATTTCCCGCCTCAGTTTCCACATCGGTAAAATGAGGCCTAAAATTGTCTGATCCACTTAAGAGAGGCTCCGAGTTCCTACTGTCTAGTCTGTGGACCAAACACCCGGCCTGGAGAGCAGTGCCAGGGGCAGCCCTTAGCACCACCTGGGTTGGCCCCCATACCTTGATGCCTTTTGGATGGTCCAGGCTAAGACAAACCATAAGGACCATGGATCCAGCCTTGCCCCCCTGAAGCCCCGCTAATCCCCGCGAGAAAGAATGAATGTCATTCCAAATAAGGAAACTTGCTGCAAACTCCCTTGGAGCAGCCCTGTTCCGGCTGGTTTATGTTAGCAGGACAAGACTAAACAGACCTTCACATTTCCAATATTAACCACTAAAAATGAAAAAGTGATTGTTTGTCTGCAGAGCCCAGAGAGAGGGAGAGCTCCCACCACGCTCCCCCATGGCCCCTGGGCCTGCCTGTTTTTATCAGATCTCTTCCTGTCCTCCCAGGCAGCTTCTCCTGGGTTACCTAGAGACCATGGGAGGTTCAGCTCTATCTTTGCTCACCACCTGCTCGCCTTCCAAGCACTGTTCTCTTCCCTTCCCTCCAGACAGATAATGAGCGCCTAATTATGGAGCTGTCTTAACCATCACTCCACCTTCCCCCTACAAGCCAGTACTGTAGGACTCCTCGCTTCCATTACTTCTTTATTCAAGAACCTACGATGGTTCTCTACTCCCTGACAGATGTAATCATCATCAGCAAGCATTTATTAAGCACCCACTGAATGCCAGGTACTGTGCCGGGTGCCAGGGATACAAAGAGAAACAGCCCTTGTCCTCCATAGGATGGAAGTTCCAAACTCTACACTAATTGTAGGAGTCCAAACTTTTAAGCTCTCAGGGCCTCTGCCTCTTTATCTGTAAAATGAGGGGACTGCACTAGCTAGCTGATCACACAGTCCCTTCCAGCTCTAAATCCTAGTATCTTCACTATGGCATTCAAGGCTCTCCACAAGCTACTACCCATCCTGCCTATCCATCATTATCTTTAGCCACTCCCCTAGCCACACATCAGCTAGTCTCTTCATTGAGTACAGTCATCATCAACAGACATTTATTTAGCACCTACCAGCGCTTAGCACAGTGCCTGGCACACAGCAGGAGCTTAATAAATGCTCACTGACCAAATGCCTGGTACTGTGGTAGGTACTGATGATACAAAGACAAAAAAAAGCTGTCTCTGCCTTCAAAAAGCTTACATTCGAACTGGGGTTGAGGAAGAGTTGGATATAATATGTACATATTTGTAGAATATATGAATACAAGGGAGTTTGAGGAGGGAGAAAGCATTAATTGATTGCTGTGAAATTATAACAACTAAGTTTAGCCCCCTAGAAGGTATACAAGTAAGCACCTGTAGAACACTATGCATAATTTCAGACTTTTTTTTTTTTAAGAGTCAGTCAGGGTTAAGTGATTTACCCAGGGTCACACAGTTAGTACGTATCTGAGGCTGGATTTGAGGTCAGGTTCTCCTGACTCCAGGGCCGACGCTCTATCCAACGTGCCACCTAGCTGCCCCAATTTCAGACTTTTTTAATATGTTTGTTAGTTTTGCTGAACTTTTTTTCCCTCTTTTTTTCTTCTTTGTTATAAGGGATGGCTCTCCGGGAAGAGGAGAGAGGAGGGACATATTAGGAACTGTAGGTTATATGAAAACAACAGTTATCAATAAAAAAAATTTAAATGAAGAAAAAGAACAATAGGGAGGATCAGGGAAGGCTTTGTGAGGAGGTGCTACTCAAGCTGAGCTTTGAGGGAAGAAAAAGAGATGAGGAGGAAGTACATGGAGGACAGTTTGCATAATACAAAAAAGAAAGGATTGGAATAGTGAATTTGGGGGGTAAGCTATTAGTTGAATTTGGTTGAAATATAGAGCACATGAAGGGGTGAGGGCTAGAGTAGTCTGGGGTAAGACTGATCTGGAGTAAGATCATGGAGTACTGTAAATTCCAGGATATCCGAGAAGCAATAGGGAGCCACTGAAGGCTTTTGAGCAGGGAAGCCACATGGTTAGACTTGTTCCTTAGAAAGATTTTGGCAGCTTTGTGAAGGACAGATTGGAGGGGGGAAGAAAAACAGAAGTAGATAGGCCAATTAAGAGGCTATTACAATAGTCCAGGTAAGACTAGGGTCATGGCTGCGTGAGCAAAGAGAACGGGACATACGTAAAAGATGTTACCAAGGTAAAATGATAAGGTTTGGCAACTTATTAAATATTGAGGATTAGGGAAGGCACAAGTCACGGATGACTCCAAAGTTTAAAAAAATTGAGTGACCAGGAAGGATGGTGGTGCACTCAACAGAAATAGGGAAGTTTGGAGGAAGGGTAGGTTTTGGAGGAAAGATAAATTATTTTTTGGATGTGTTGAGTTTGAGAAGCCGACGAGTCACCCAGGTAGAAATATTGAGTAGGCAATAGGTGATGTGGACCTGGAATTCTAGTGAAAGATTAAGGTTGGAAATACAGATTTGAGAGTCATCCCTAAGGAGATGATTGTTAAAATCAAGGGAATGTTGATATCACCCAGAGAAGGTGTAGGGTGAAAAGAGAAGAGAGGCCAGGCCTGAGCTCTGAGGGACACTCACGCTTAGGGGGTGGAGGACAGAGGGTGAAACAGCAATGGAGAGTGGCAAGGGGTGGTCAGGTAGGTAGGAGAATGTGGAGCCAGCAATATCACCAATGCTGGGGAAGGGGAGGGCACCCACCGGAGCAGGGGGAGAGGAGAGAGGGTTGACAGTGTGAAAAGCTACAGATCAAGGAGGAGAAGAGCTGAGAAAAGGCCACCGGATTTAGCAGCTAAGACACGGTTGGTAACCTTGGAGAGAATCCCTGTTTTAGCAGAGTAGTGGTATCAGAAGCCTGATTGTAAGGGGCTGGGAAGTGAGTGGGTGGGGAGGAAACACTGGCAGCAAGAGCAGGCCACTATTTCTAAGAGGTTGGCAGTGAAGAGGAGGAGAGATGAGAAACAGGATAATAGCTTAGGGGGCTAGGCACTGAGCCCCATCCCAAGTAGGCTCCCTTCCGCCTCTTGTCTCCTCCCCTAGAGTGCCTCTCCTTTTTGCTGATCCAAATCCTACTTCCTAGGTCCAGTTTAAGCCCAATGTTTTCCAGGGAGACTTTCCTGACCACCCCAACCCTTAAGGAGCTTTCTGTTCTCTCTACTCCCAGGAAGAAATAACAAAAGAAAAGCATTTGCTTCCTTTCTTCTAAAGAATCGTCTTCCTCAGTCATCCTGGAGATCCTGGGCTTCCCACGGTGGGGGGGAGGGGGGGATGGGAAGTCTTGAAAGCAGAAGTTTGGGACATTGATCAGTCAGATGCCCTCAATTACACAAATTATCTTTTATTACTGCCTGTTCCTCATTTGGATGAAACACAGGAAGGTCACTAGAAAAAGGGAAATGTCCTTGAGATGATGGTGAGAGGAGGGGGCAAAGGCGTGGTGAAAAGACTCTAAGCCTGAGAACCCGGGTATGTGGGTTCTGGTACCAGCTCTTCCTCCTACTCGCTAAGCGCCCTAGGGCAAGTAACTTCTTTTTTATTGGCCTCAGTGTCCTCTCTATAAATGGGATTTAATAGCACTAGTCCTGCCAAAGAGAGAGATATTCCAAGAAGGAAACAGATACAAAAGAGTTTTAAGGTATGAAGGAAGTCTGGTGCTATGGGAAGAGCATTGGACCTGGGTTCTCCAACCTAGCTCTGCCACTGACTATGTGTGTAGGCCTGGCACAGTCATTTCCCTTGCCTGTATCTTTGCTTCTACCTCTATAAAATGGGGGGGCTGAGCTAAGATCCCTAAGATCCCTCCCAGCTCTGACATTCCATGAGTCTACGAAAATGTCACATAAAGGGAAGGTGGCCTCTTTTTTATTTTTTATATCAGTATTGACCCAAGTAGATGGACCCTGTCAAAGGAACTGAGGGCTCTGACTCTTTCATGGCCAATGAATGGCTGGAGGCAGGTTGGTGTAGTGGTGAGGGTGCTGAACATGAGTCACTGGACCTGAGTTCAAATCCCAGCTCTAGGTCACTTTCTTCCTCTGGGCCTCTGTTTTCTCATCTATAAAATGAAGGGGTGGCATTAGATAGCTTCTAAGATCCCTTCCAAATCTCCAACAGTGGCCTGCTCTTGCTGCCAGTATTTCCTCCCCACCCACTCACTTCCCAGCCCCTTACAATCAGGCTTCTGATACCACTACTCTGCTAAAACAGGGATTCTCTCCAAGGTTACCAACCGTGTCTTAGCTGCTAAATCCGGTGGCCTTTTCTCAGCTCTTCTCCTCCTTGATCTGTAGCTTTTCACACTGTCAACCCTCTCTATCTGAGCTCTATCTGACTATGAACTAAAACTAGAGCTATAAGTAGGACGAGTTGAATGGGGCTTTGCTTCAGGTCCCAATATGTGGTGGGGTATTGCCTCTTTCCTGGAGTCTAGAGACTGTCATCTCTGTGCCTCATGCTCCTCAGTCCTCTATCCTTCTCCAGTGAGCTTTGTGGGGTTTGAGAAGGAAGATGTACTTCAGGAGATATCAAGACAGGATTAAGTCACCCCTTCTCTCCCTATGACTATATCCAACAGCCTCTCCTAGGGCCCGCCTGCCCCAGGTGCAAGGACTCTTAGTTACAACTCTGATTGAAGTAGACATTTCTTAGCCAAGCTCCAATCCAAACAACAGCTAGACAATTGGGGATGGGGGGAGGAGGGAAATACAACAAAGATTTAAATCCCAGAATCACCATAGAGGGAAAGCAGAGCCAGCAGGGCCCTCTCAGATGATGGTTTAAAATGTCTTATCTCCCCACGCCTAGTTTGTGTGAGATCCCTCCAAACAGCTGTCAGGTAGCAAGCTCCTAGCTTGTCCCTAGGCAATCTGGCGGACTCAGGCTGCTCCCCCCCCCTTGCCCTTTCCATTCCATAAAACAAGACACATTCAGTTTATGCTCCTGTTCCCAGAAGCCTCTCAGTGCAAATTAAGGTCTGATTGGTGCTAATCAGATGGAACTGACAGGGCCCAGGGAAGCCCAGCTGATGTCACTGTTCATCTGGTTCATGGAACAGCCCTGGTAGCTGCCTGCAGCCTCCACCATCAATGCCTGGTTTGCACCACCTCACCCTGGGGGAAAGGGATGTGCCAAAAGAGCATAGATCACAGGTCTAGATTTGGAAGGGGTCTTAGAAGCTATCTAATGCCACCCCTTCATTTTACAGATGAGAAAACAGAGGCCCAGAGGAAGAAAGTGACCTGGAGCTGGGATTTGAACTCAGGTCCAGTGACTCATGTTCAGCACCCTCACCACTACACCAACCTGCCTCCAGCAATTCATTGGCCATGAAAGAGCACTCCTTTAGATTAGGGGCTTAGGTACTACTGCCTATACACAGGTAGCCCTCCCTGACCACCCCAACCCTCTTTGATCTCTCCTTCCTTTAAACTCCTCCAGTATTTAGCGTCTAGCACACAATTTGGCTCACAATTACATACTGTATTCTCTAGGCAGCACAGTGGACGGAGCTCCAGGCCTTGAGTCAGGAAGACTCATCTTTGTGAGTTCAAATCCAACCTCAGACACTCACTAGCTGTGTGACACTGGGCAAGTCACCTAACCCTGTCTGCCTCAGTTTCCTCATCTGTAAAATGAGCCAGAGAAGGAAATGGCAACCCACTCCAGCATCTCTGCCAAGGAAACCCCAAATGGGGCCACAAAGAGTTGGACAAGACTGAACTGTTCTCTAATCATTTCACTCCTGTAAAATCTCTCCATCAGGCTTTGAAAGAGTGAGTTTCCTCCTCCTATTCCCCTCAAGGCCTAGCCTAGGAGCTTGCACATGGTAGAAGCTCATGAAATGTTGAGTATATGATTAACTGATATTCGCTGCCTCTCCAGAGGGGAGGGGCTCCCCTGGGCTTTCACCCCATTGTTCTTCTTCCTTTTCGCTTCCCTGATTGGCCCTGGAGCTGCCTGGCTCACACAGTTTAGAGAATTAATGCACCCTCAATCAATAAATCAACAAGCATTTATTAAGCACCTACTGCATGCCAGACCTGTACTAGATGCTGGAGACATAAAGACATAATTGAAATAGTCCCTGCCCCCAAGGAGCTTACATTCCTAGAAGGGGAGATAATATGTATCCATACCCGGCTATACATATAAGCCTGGAAAGGTAGGTTTGGGCTGGGTTGTAAAGGGATTTACATGTCAAAAAAAGAGATTGTGTTTGATCCTAGAGTTAATAGGGAACTACTGTAGTTTACTGAGCAGGGAAGTGACATGTTCAGATATTTGCTTTAAGAATGCCTGTATGAGGGCAGCTAAGTAGCGCAGCGGATAGAACACTGGCCCTGGAGTCAGGAGGATCTGAGTTCAAATCTGGCATCAGTCACATAACACTCACTAGGTGTGTGACTCTGGGCAAGTCGCTTTAACCCCAATTGCCTGACCCCCCCCCCCAAAAAAAAAGAAAGAAAGAAAAAGAAAAAGCCAAAGCCCATCTCTCATTATGGGGCAGCTAAGTGGCGCTGTAGATAGAGCACCGGCTCTGGAATCAGGGGGACCTGAGTTCAAATACGGACTCAGATACTCAACACTTAGTAGCTGTGTGACCCTGGGCAAGTCACTCAAAACTGCATTGCCTAGCCAAAAAAAAAAAAAGAATGCCTGTATGAACAATGGATTGCAGAGGCGAGAGACTAGAGGAAGGGAGACCAATCAGGGGACTGGTAGCCATATTAGAGGAGATAAGGGTACAGACACAAGAGATGGTGCAGAGGTGGGTAGAATCAAGACTTGGCAATTTGATTGGATATGTGGATGGAGAATGAGGGGTCCAAGATGACTCCAAGCTTGGGAACCTGTGTGACCAGAAGGATAGAAGTCCTTAGGCAGAAAGTGCAAAGTTCTTAAGAAGGAAGAGTTTGAGCAAGGGAGTGAGAGTGGGGAGGTAAGATAATGGGCTCTACTTTGGACATGCTGAATTTGAGATGCCAATGGGACACCTAGTTGGAAATGTCCAGTTGGCAGTTGGCAATACAGGCCTGGAGTTTGGGAGAGAAACTATGTTTGGATATGATCTTGGAGTCATCTGCATAGGGAGCCACTGGAGTTTACTGAGTAGGGTGGTGACATGGGTGGACCTGTGCTATAGGAAAATCATTTTAGTGGCTCATTGAGGATGAGAGACCCGGGCAGGCAAAACCACCTACAGGTTAATGCAATAATCCAGACGTAAGGTGATAAGGGCCAGTGCCAGAATGGTAGCAGTGTCAGAGGAGAGAAGGGGACATTAACTGAAAGATGTTGGAGAGGTGAAATCAATAGGTCTTGGCAACAGATGTTTTTGGGGGGTGATAGTGAGGAATCTGGAATGGCTCCTAGGTTGTCAGTCTGAAAGACTGTCAAGATGGTGTTGCTCTTTATAGCAGTAGGGAAAGTAGGAGTTGCGACAAGGAGAGGACTTTAGGGAAAGAGAATGAATTCTGTTTTGTTTAGTTTAAGATGTCTACTAGACATACAGTTCAAGATGTCTAAAAGGCAGTTGGAGATGCCAGACAGGACATCAGCAGAGATGTTAAGGCAGGATAAGTAGATTTGAGACTCATCTACATAGGGATGGTAATTAAATCCATGGGAGCTGATGAGATCACCAAGTGAAGGAGTATAGAGAGGGAAGAGAAAAGGGCCCAGGACAGAACCCTGTGGGCCATGTACAGTTAGAGAGAGTGATCTGAATGAGAATCCAGCAGAGGAGACTAAGAAGGTGCAGTCAGACAGGTAGGAGGAGAACCAGGAGAGAAGGGTGTCCTGAAACCTAGGGAGAAGAGAGTATCCAGGGGAAGGGAATAATTCCCCAAGTCAAAGGCTGCAAAGAGATCAAGAACTCGGATAGGGAAAAGGCCATTGGATCTGGCAGTTGAGAGACTGAGGTAACTTTGGAGGGAGCAGTTTCAGTGGAATGATGAGCAGTGAGTGGAAACCAAAAAGAAGTAAATTTACTCTTTTAATAATTAGAGCTATCCAAAAGTGAAACAAGCTACCCAAGATAACGGTGGCTTCCCCTCTCATTGGAGGTCTGGACAATCATCCGTCAGATTTGTTGTACTGGGGATGTGTTGAACCAATTCTAAACTTCTGTTATTCTTTAACTTCACAGACACCATGAGATCAGATGCTGAAAGCTGAAGCTCTTCACTACCACTCTATTAAGCCCCAAAACCTTTAAAACATTCCACACTTGTCACCCTCCTCCGCCCCAATATCAGGAGTCCTATTCATTAGCCATTGTCAATCTCCCTCCTCTGCCAGGATTGAACACCAAGAGAATTATACAAACCTTGGGAACCTGAAATGAACCAACTGCCGGGGCCATAGACAGAGACAGAGAGACAGGGACACAGAGAGACAGGGCAAAGGTGATGAGGGCAAGTGGACAATGAGTTGTGTTATTATATATAAACAGAAGGTCTACTAAAAGAGGGCACAGTGGACAATGAGTTATGTTATTATATATAGACAGAGAGTCAATGCATTTTAGGTGTGGCACGTGGGTTTGGGGGTCAAGGTACCTGACTTCTAGTTTTACCTCTGTCATTAATTTGCTGTGGGACCTTAGGCAAATCACTCAAAGACTTACCTTCAGTTCCCGCATCTGTAAAATGGAAATAATCCCTGCCCTGCTTCCCTCCCATGGTAGCTGGTAGAATCAAGTAAGGTGATGATACACATGAAAATACTTTGTAAATGACATAACACTAGTGATACAGCTAAGAGGGCAGGGAATAGTTTTTGCTTTGCCTTTCTGTCCCCCGGACCTAGCACAAGGTCCTACACATAGTAGTGCTTAATAAATGACTATTAGATAGAACCACAGAAAAGCGTGATTCCTAATCAGACTCTCCTGGGGTTCCTGCCCTGACCTAGGCTTTTCACTAGACTGTGAGCTCCTCAAGGGCAGAGAATGTCTTTTGCCTTTCTTTGTATCCCCAGCACTTAGTACAGTGCCCAGCACAGAGTAGGTGCTTAATATACATTTATTGACTAACTGGAAACATTAGGTTTTGGCCATGCTAATACTCAGGCTGTGAATGATCAGACATCAGCCCACAATCAATCAAGCAATCACTGATGTGATATCAACGGACCAACAAATAACACAACTACCAACCCAGCTGGTCTGAGCCAACATGCTTCCTCTTCATCACCATCATCATCATCATAGGATTACCACAGAGTTAAAGCTTAAAGGGGTCTTACATGCCATCTTGTCCTTTCAAGTTGGACTATTTTAATAGCCTCCTAATTCATTCCTTCGCTTCTGGTCTCTCCCCTCATGAATTACCGACTCTACCTCGGACCTTGGGGCCTTCTTATGCTGGCAATGTTTCCACCCCACAGTCTTTTCCTCTGGTTGATGAATTCTTCTCCATTTGAGGAAACACCCACGCCAGCCATCATGGTCTCTTCAAATGTGGAACAACCCATGATGTTCTAGATTACCTTTCTACCTTCCCCTCTAGCCCAAGTTAGTAGCTAGGAGGCAGTGGATAGAGCACTGGGTCTGGGGTCAGGAAGACTTAAGTTCAAATCCAGCTTCAGACATTTACTAGCTGTATGACCATGGGCAAATAATTCAATCTCTGTTTGTCTCAGCTTATTCATCTGTAAAATGGGGATAATAGCAGCACCTACCTCCCAGGGTTATTGTGAAGATCAAATGAGATAAAAATGGTAAAGCTCTTAGTACAGTGCTTGGCACAGTAAGCACTATGTAAATATTAATTATTATTGCCTTCCCCACCCCCCTTTTCTTTCATTTATTTCTTTATCTGTTTGTTTATTTATTTATTTATTTTGGCTAGGCAATGGGGTTAAGTGACTTGCCCAGGGTCACACAGCTAGTAGATGTCACGTGTCTAAGGTCACATTTGAACTCAGGTCCTCCTGACTCCAAGGCTGGACCTCTATCTACTGTGCCACCCAGTTGCACCCCCACCCCTCTTTTCAGCTCCCTTTCAGGCAGTCATCTTCCCCCAAAAGAAGGTAAGCTACTTGAGGGCAGGGATTTTTTTTCTTTTTGCCTGTATTTATATTCCTAGCAGCTAGGTGGCGCAATGGATAGAGAGTGGGGCCTGGAGTCGGGAAGACCTGAGTTCAAATCCTGTCTCAGATACTAGTTGTGTGACCCTGGGCAAGTCACTTCACTCTGTTTGCCTCAGTTTCCTCATGTGTAAAATGAATTGGAGAGGGAAACAGCCAACCACTCTAGTATCTTTGCCAAGAAAACCTCAAAAGGGGTCACCAAAAATGTGACATGACTGAAAGTGACTAAATAAAAACAGCAATATTCCTAGCACTTAGCATAGTGCCTAGCACATAATAAATGCTTAATCTATCTATCCATCCACCGTCCATACAGCTGCCAAAATAATCTTCCTAAAGCACCATTCTAATAATGTCACTCCAGAGTCTTCTTTGGCTCCCTATTGCCTCCAGGACAAAATTACAAACACCTTAGCTCAGTAGGTCCAGACTTTTACTCTTTGGCTCCAGCCTAGCTTTCCCAACGTGTTCCAGTCAAACCAACCTACTTACTGTTCCCCAAACTCTCCCTTCTTTCCTTCTCTTGCCACCATGACTTTGCACAGGTTGCCTCCCCCTTCCTTGTAGAATCCTTGGCTTCTTGCGCAGCTCAAAGCCTTTCCTGGGCTCCCTAGTGCTCATATCTCTCTCCAGTCTCAAGTATCTTGATATTTATTTCTGAGAAACATGTTGTACACCCCAAAAGACTTTCAGTACCATGAGATCATTCTTCAGGTTTCTTTTTTTATCCATAGCACCTAGCACAATGCCTTTCACATAGCAAGAACTTGATAAATATACCAGAGGTAGTCAGACCTGAGTTCAAATCTGGCCTCAGACACTTCCTACTAGTTATATGACCCTGGGCAAGTCCCTTAACCTCAGCTGTAAAATGGGGATAATAATAGCACTACCTCGCAGGGTTCTTGTGAGAATCAAACAAAATAAGATTAGTAAAAAGTGTTCAGCACAGTACCTGTCTATAAAAATGCTTTTTTCCTTCCCTCTTCCCCTTGTTAAATTAAAATTGAATTGGATTGACTAGGCAAGAAATTCACACCTTATCAAGGGGGTATCAGCATTTCTAGAGCAAAGCCCCCATCAGTGGAGAACACCATACAATGCCAAGGCATACTCATTGTATCTTATCCAACTCACCCATTTTACAGATAATAAAATGAAAAAGTGACTTGACCAAGGCTATCCAGCAAGTTGCAGAGCGAGGTGAGGCCCCCTCTCTTGCCCCTACCTAATCCTCTTTGTACTATACCATGCTGCCTCCTTTAAAGTGGTGATTTGAGAGGTCCAGAAGATCCTCCTGCCACATATACACTTCCCCCAAATAACATCCCTGCCCCTAGCCGGCTTACAGTGCCTGAAATTCCACCATCAGAGACAGACTGATTTGGGTAAAGTCATTGCTCAGTGAGCATGGTAATGCTTCCTCAGGAGGGTGATTTAAGTCCTTATCGACCATTCATTCCTTGAGGACTCTATGATCTGATTTTGAAGCCATCTGCCTAAAGACAGATGCTGAAGGAGAGTAGAACATGAGTATCCGAGGCCCAGGGAAAGAGCACCAAGAGCCCACTGCCGATTCCATGACTCGTCTGTGACCTCAACCCCAGCCCCCGCACTAAAGGCACCAGACAATGGAGGAAGTACGCTGTACTTCCCTCACATTTTGTATCGAGGATGAACCTAACTGCCACCTGGACCTGGGATCTCTAGACAGAGGAAATACAGGCCTTTTTGGCCTTCGTGGTGATGGTAGGTGGTGAGCTCAGCAACACAGTGAGATTCCTCATTTACTTATGGAGGGATCCTCCCCTTGGGGCTAGAAGATAGGATGGACACCTCAGAAGGAAAGCAGAGATACTGAGTCTGTGGCCTGGTCTTCTGGGGGAGGGGCCTCTGCTAACTGAGAGGAGAAGGGGCAAGGCACCCTGTTTTACCCCCAGGAAAGTATGGACATTATACTCCAAGGCTAGAGACCTGACCTATTTGCTTTCAATTTCCTGTATTTCTAAATATCTGTCACTCACCCTTACAACCCAATGTGCAATAAGCTGAGCAGGAATAATCCTCCCCACTGCACAGGAGAAGAAATGGAGACCTGGAGAATGTAAGCAGCTTAGGTAGGGTCATTCAGTAAACCGAGGGCTGCACTCCAGGCCTCTTAATTCCCGGCTGAGGAAGCTTCCCACGGACGCAGAAAAGGCCCAGCTGATGCCAGATTGGTCATGGTATTATGGGAGGAAGGAATCGGAGGACATAAGTCTGAATGCCAGCTCTTTGGGCACCGTGGGACCTTGGCTGAGTCTCTTGATGGTGTCCTCTTAGGTAAGAAGGAAAGGGTTGGCCTAGATGATCCTTAAGATACCTCCAGCTCTAAATCCTATGATTCAGTGATTCTGTGAACTCTGGGAACAGAAACTCAGTCCTGGCCACATAACTAAGATTCTTGTCAGGGGACCTCTAATGGCAGAGCCTCAGGGCCCTTGAGGCTGGAAATGGAACCCCAATCCTGAGCACATATAACACCTAGACTCTGACCACACATCACTTACTCTAGGAATGGAGTCTCAGCCCCTGGAAAAGATGGTCTTTGCTTGGCTGGGAGATGCAGGTCACCCTTTACTTTATCTATTTCCTTAGTACAATGAAGACACGGATTCAGGTATCATATAAGAGAAGTCCAAGATTTACAGCAGCTTCTGAAAAAAGTTTTCCTTTCAATGTATGCTTCCAAGTCACTTTAAGCTCACACAAAAGCTCTGAGCCTCTGAGGGCTCTTGCCTTGGGAGTGTCAAAGACAGCCTCATTGATTCTATCCAACCCCAATCTGGCCACCCCAGTGCCTCTGATTCCCAATTTCCCGGCACAGTTGCCTTCTCTGTCCAGGACTTTCTTTCAGAATGGTATCCTAAGATTCATAACCAGTCAATGCTCTCCATCACCTGGCTTCCTGCCAAAGTTCCTCCCTCCCCCTCTCTACATCCTTGTTTCCAGCCCTAGAGCACCTGCCAGGGGCAAAAGGGGAGGGGGGAGAGGAAGAGGAGTCCTTCTGTGTTTTCCAAGACTCCTTTGTGTCTAGCTAGTTTTCTCATTACTGAAAAGAGCTCTGGGGATTTCCTCTATAAGACACTGGCAGGGTGTGTGTTCAGGCAAATTCTCCTGGCCACAGACAGCAGCAGGCACACAATTGGGACCAGTGTCCAATCTGGCACCTGGTGAGAGAACGTACTCTACTTCATCAAAGCCAAGGCCTCTGGGAGGAGAAGTGGACCAGGAGGAGGGTAGAGAGCCCTCTTCCTCTATAGGGACTGGATAAACCCAAAGGGTCAGAGTTAAGGTCCTTGCCTTACCTTTAATACCTATGGCTCCAGGATAGGGTTGTCCTGGGACTCAGAATTGGGAATAATTGCCAGTCACTTAGACCCTTTCCCTAAACCTATTTATCACCAGTTCTGATCCACTCATGGCAATGTGAAAAAAAAACAAAACAACAAAACACTAGAGACTGGATACCTGTTTTCCAGCCCATACTGCCACTAAGTAAAGCATGTGACTTTGGGTCAGTCACTCCCTGGACCTTTGTTTAGTCCTAGGGGATAATAATCCACATGTTGCCTCCCTCACTGGGCTCTTATGGTGAGCTAATGAACGAATGTGTGAGAAAACCCCTATGCCTGCTAGTAGGATGTAAGCTGCTTGAGGGCAAATCTTGGCCTGCATTGTATCACCTAAGGCAGTGCCTTGAACATAGCACATCAAAAATTAACAAATGCTTGTTTAATTGGATTGGATTAGACTGGTTGCTGTTCTGAGGCAGATAATTGGGTGGAGGATAACTAATCATTACACTTGAATAATAAAGGAAAAAAATAAACACGCACAAGCTATTATTTTCAACTCAGAAAGTACTGAGTACCAACTGTGTGCATCAACCTCTGAGAATAGTTAACTGAGCTCCTAGGAAACTGTAGGAAAGCCTTTTTTTTCTCATTCCCATTCTTTGTCTGTCCTCTCTGTCTCTTCCCCTTATCCCTCCCTCTCTCTCTTCCTTCTCTCTGTCTTTCTCTCTCCTTCACCTCTTTGTCCGTTTATCTCCATCTCCCTTTCTCCCCTCTTCTTCCCTCTTCTCTCTCTCTTTCCTTCTAACTCTGTTTCTGTCTTATCCCCCTCTCTTTCTCTCTCTCCCCTCTTTCTTTCCCCCTCTCTTTCTCCCTCTCTCTCTTGCTTTCTCCCTCCTTCATCTCTCTGTCTCTTGTTTCTCTCCCTCCTCTCATTCTTTCTCCCCCCTCCCTGTTTCTCTCTCTCCCTCTCTCCTTCCTCTATATGTTTCCTTCTGTCTCTCCATCTTTCTTCCTCCCCCTTCTCTCTCCCCTTCTTCCTTTTTCTCCCTCTCCTCTCTTTTTCTTCCTCCCTCTCTTTCTCCCCCTTTCCCTCCCCGCTCCATGGTACAGCCGTCAATCCTGCCCTTTCTGCTTCTGTTGGACAGTTTAATAATTGAGTAAGTCCTAAGCCCCAGGGTGGGAGCTGGGTGGCTGCTTGCCATGGTTCCCCCGCCCTCTGTCTCCACTGATGTACAACCAGAGAAGAGAAAACACACAAATAAGAACCTGCCATCTGCCCTTTCCACCCAGGGAAGTTAAACTACTTGGTGGTTAGGCAGGGACTGGAGGCTCCTCCCCTAAAGCCTGTGGGGATTTTGAAGAAATGGGGCTATCACTGCTTATTCTGCTAGGCCCAGTAACTACCTGTAGCCAGACAGATGGGGGCATGAAATATTTATTGCTGGAGATCGTTACCCACATTGCAGGGAGTGTCTATCACTGTGCATATCACTCAAGGCCAGCAGTAAGATAATCAGGTTGGGGCCGGATGTCGGGTTCATCTCTGTTCTGCTCCTATGACTTTTACCAAAGCCCCACCAACCTCAGCCCTAATCCCGCCTCCACACACCTGACACGCTGCCTGACTGCCTCAGACCAGCTCCTTCCAGTCTAGGCCCTTCCTCCTACGTGGGATTTCCCTGGCACAGAATTTTCATTCAAATTCAAGGAACATTCACTAATACCTCTTTTGTTCAGTCTGTGTTCTGTACTTGGGGACAGAGATGAATAAGAACAGAGCTGTAACTAGCAATTTTTGCACCTAGAACATGAGAGGAATGGGGGGCAAGGAAACGAGGGACATGCATAGTGCTGTAGGTGTCCTCCACGTGTTCTGCCCTAGGGAAAAGGTCGGGTGACCCCCCCTAGTCTAGTTGGCTATGAATAAGACCAAGATATGGCTCCCAGGCTTAAACACCTTACTGCCTACTAGGAAAACTAAGATTAAATACACATATAAAGACAATAAAATGGAGAAAAGGAGGTCTGGAACTCTGGGCCAGTCACCTCCCCTCCCGGCCCTCAGTTTCCCAGAATCTCAGAGCTGGAGAGCTTTCACAGATCATCCAGTCTAATCTATACCAGAATAGGTACTGCTGAAAAAGGTCGTTCAACCTCTGCCCGAATACTTCTGGTGTTGGGGAACCCACTGCTTCCTGAGGCTGCCCATTCCACTAATTGTTTAGAAATTTGTCCTAAGCTTTTTTGAGCCTTTGAATAGGCTCAAATCTGCTTCTCTACAACTTCCATTCATTTCCTCTTCCACACTGTTGTTGTTGTTGTTCTGTCATTTTAGTGATGTCTGACTCCTCATCACCCCATTTGGGGTTTTCTGGGCAAAGATACTGGTTTGCAATTTCCTTTGCCAGATCATTTTACAGTTTTACAGTTGAGGAAATTGAGGCAAAAAAGGGTTAAGTGATTTGCCTAGGGTCACATAGCCAGTAAGTATTTGAGACCAGATTTGAACTCAGGAAGACTCCTGACTTCAGGCCAGGCACTCTATCCACTGCACCACCTTGTTGTTTGCCCTTCATTCTTGAAGAGGACCATGACATCAGGGAGGTGATGCCATGACATGCAAGTGAATTGGATTTAAGCGAGGGAGGCAGGGCTGTGCAAAGTCACCAGCCTCACTCTGTCCTCCAGAACCATCTGAGTCCAGCAGATCAGGACAATGGGAGATGGCCCCAGATACAGTGGGAGGCCTTGACCTTTTTAGGCTAAGGTCTTTTCCGTGTCTCAGTTTGACTGAGGCAACACCCATTCAGTGATTAAGGCTAGGTAAGAAATGAGGCAGAGAATGGCCTCTTTACCTAGTTTAAAAAAAAAAATACACACACACACACACACACACACACACACCCAAATTTGGGAGGGGAAGACCATATGGGTTTCTGGCCAAAACAGAAACAATTGCTATTTACATTCACTCTGAGTCACCTAGCTGCTTAGAGGAAAGCCCTTCAAACACTTCAAGATAGCCATCATAATCCCCCTTAAGAGCAGCTAGGTGATGCAAACATTAGAGAGCTGGGACTAGAGTCAGGAAGACCTGAGTTCAAATTATTCCTCAGACACTAACTAAATACAAGTCACTTAGCTTATGTCTACCTTAGTTTCATTCTCTGTAAAATGGGAACAAAATTAGCATGTACCTCAACACAGAGGAAAGAGAGACAGGTCTCCCAAAGAGAATGGAGATGAGGAATAGGAAATGAGGACTTGTAAACTGGGCTAGCCAGGGTTGTTGGATGGATCAAAAGAAATAATATTTGTAAATCACCTAGCGCAGTGCAGGGCATGTAAGCATTTAGTAAATGTGTTTCCTTCCTTCCTAAACTTCCTTTTTCCAGATTAACCATCCCAAGTCCTTTGACCAATCTTCATGTGCCACGGTCTCACCATTGTAGTCGCACTCCAGCTTATCCAGCTACTTCCTAAAATACACAACCTAGAATGGGCCACCGTACCCAGCACGTACCATAGGGGAGCAATAAGCGACAGGATGATCCCCTCCCTCGTCTTGGACGCTATATGAATATCAGACCTCTTTTAATGCAGTCTTAGATCAAGGTAGGGATTTTTTTTGAGGGGATAGGAGCTGGGTCATGCTGTTGGTTCATCCTGAGGTTGAGGCTCATTAAACCGCCCCCCATATTGTCCACATGAGCTACTGTCCAGCCATGTTTCCCCCATCCTTTACTTGCACAGTTGATGTTTTAACCCAATTGTAGGAATTTACATTTATCCCTTTAAAAACTCATCTATTTATGGGGCAGCTAGATGGTGCAATGAATAGAGCACAGGCCCTGGAGTAAGGAGGACATGAGTTCAAATCCAACCAGGTCCAACCCAGACACGACATTTGTGACTGACCCTGGGCAACTCACTTAACCCTGACTGTCTGGAAATACAACAACAACAACAAAAAACCCTCATCTATTCATATGTGATCCCTTGTTCCAGCCTTTCATGGTCTCTGGATTCTGACTCTGTCATTCACCATGTTTGCTCTGAATCATCTGCAAAACTGATAACGCTGTCTGTGCCTTTGTCTAAAACATTAATAAAACTTGCAGAGCGATGGGGCCAGGACTGGGGCATTGCACGCGAGGCCTCCCTTCTGGTTCACACTGATGCATTGGGGTCACTCGATATTCAACCACCTTTGCATCATCTTCTAGTGTACTGGTTCCCAAACTTTTCAATTACCAAGGACACTTTTCTACAGCATTAGTTTTCACAAATTCTCACATGATGGTAGGAAGGAAGGAAATATGCATGCATTAAGCATCAGTTATATACCAGGCACTGTGCTAAGGGCTTTACAAATAGTATCTCATTTGATTCCCACAACCACTCTGAGAAGTAGGTGCTATTATTATCTTCATTTAACAGTTGAGGAAACTGAGGCAGAGAGAGGTTAAGTGACTTGTCCAGGATCATATAGCTAATTAGTAAGTGTCTAAGGCCAGGTGTGAACTCTAGTCTTCCTGACTCCAGGCCTAGGACTTTATCCACTGCTACCTAGCTACTAGGTGGTACCTGTACTATTGCTATCTCAAAATGTTACCATGAATTTAAGAGGGCTTTTAAACGAATTTGCTTGTGGTTAATCTCAAAGGTTATAGACATACATTTAAAAATTATAATGCAGGGGCAGCTAGGTGGTGCAGTGGATAGAGCACCAGCCCTGGAGTCAGGAGGACTTGAGTTCAAATCCGTCCTCAGACACTTGATATTTACTAGCTGTGTGACCCTGGGCAAGTCACTTAACCCCGTTGCCAAGCCCCCCCAAAAATAGTAATGCATATATGTATAAGACATGATTTTGTCCATGTCCAGAAATATCTCTTCCCAAACACAGAATTTGATGACCCTTTATAATACCTTTAGGGCCCCCCAGGGGTTTGTGGGCCCGCATGTTGGGAACCACTAATCTAAACCATATCTCTTCATCGTGTCCATTAGTATTTCGTGAGAGATTTTTTCAAATGTCTTGCTGAAATATAGTTATGCTACTTCTAAGACATTCTCCCTATCTACCCAACTGGTAACCCTGTCAAAAAAGAAATGAAGTGAGTTTTATGTGCCCTGTCTTTTATGAACCCAATGGCTCTGAGTGATCACTGCTGCTTTTCTTAAACGCTCTTGAAACATCTCTGTAATAGTGCCTCCTAGAATTCTGATGGCAATCATGGCCAAGCTCATGGCCATTTGTTTGTAGAATGCACCCTCTTCACTTTTCAAACACTGGAGGCATTTTCCTGCCTCTAGGCATATAGAAGCATCTGTACAATGAGGGGGTCAGCTGACATGGTCTCTAGTATCCCTTGCAGCTCTAACAGTCCATAACAACACACTAATAAAGTACTATAGGAGTTCAGAGGAGGGCTGGGATACTTTCAGAGATCCTGAGAAATTCAGATACTGACCAGAAAACACTCCTGCCCCAAATGCCCAAAGGGACGCTCAGATTCCAAGAAGGGCAGAGGCTGGACTGGACTCCTCACTTGGCCTGGACTAGGAGGTGAAGAGTTAAAGACTAGCTGGGAGACAGTAACCTACCTTGTGATTAATGAAGGTGGTGGGGGTGGGAGGGGTGGCAGGAGATGAGGTGTGAAAGGGCACATTTTTAAAGCCCTTTGAGCTTATGAAGAAATGACTCTTGGAGAAAGATCCTTCACAGCCAGGGAAGGAAGCTTCACCTTATGGCCTCTATGTCTCTAGAATGGGTCCACAGGATCACAGATCTAACCCCTTCACTCTTTGTTGTTGTTGTTGTTCAGTCATTAAAATACTCTGCTAAGTGCTAGGAATATTGTTGTTGTTATTTAGGTTTTTTTTTTTCGGTCATCCGAATCTTTGTGACCCCTTTTGGGGTCTTCTTGGCAAAGATCCTGGAGTGGTTTGCTATTTTCTTTTCCAGCTCATTTTACAGATGAGGAAACTGAGGCAAAGAGGTGAAGTGACTTGCCCAGGGTCACACAGCTAGTAAGTGTCTAAGACGGGATTTGAACTCAAGGTCTTCCTGACCCCAGGCTCAGTAATAATATACTCTATAATTATATATTTTATAATAATATAATAATTCCTTCCTTTTATAATAATATATTATATAATAATATAATAATATAATAATAATATACTCTTAAATACTTCATCCACTGCACCACTTTACTGCCCCATCCCTTCATTTTACATATAAGGAAACCCAGACCTTTAAAGATTAAGTGACATGCCCAAAGCCACAGAAATAGTTAAGTGCCTGAGGTGCCCTCTGACCCCACAACTAGTGATCTTTTCACTGTACCATGGCCAATATGCTCATGTTTCTTCACAATGCACATCAAGCAAGTCATAATCTGTTGTTCCCCATATAGAAAAAGGCAGATGGGATAGGGATGATACCCCTTGAGAAGGGCAGAGCCACAGGGGAGCAGGACGCCAGTCTCCCAAACAGGGTGGAGATGAGGAATAGGAACTAAGAAATTGTAAGCTGGACTAGCCAAACCCACTCGAGGCAAGACTGTAGATTCGGACTAAGTGCGCCACATCTAGGTTTTTATCTTTTGTCGTCCTTCCTAGTTTCCTTGAAACTGTAGCTTCCTTTGAAAACTGCCTATCTTTTCTTCAGCATGGCATAGTAGGGAAAGAGAACCAGCCAGAAAGAACTGGGTTCCAGTCTCAAGTCTGACACCTCCTTGCTGTGTGACCCTGGCCAAGCCCTTTGCCTTTCTTAGGATTGCAGGCAACAGAGAAGGTGCTGAACAGCATTCATAAAGGGAGTTTCTTATGCACACTGGCCAAGATAGTGAGATGGTCTGAAAGTTTAAAGGACAGCGGGAAGGAAAAAAAAAAGAAATTTAAATGATGATTTTATTATATATTTAAAAGGAATAGCAATTTGTACATAATAGATTTGCAGTTTTGTTGTAATCATTTTTTATCATACTGTTATGGAAATGTTTGTTTCATTCCATAAATTAAAAATAAAATAATTTTGTTTTAAAAAGGGCAACACAGACAGCAGGATGGTTGGGGTGGGGCGGTCAAAGAAGCTGTACGGACAATAGGAACTAGTTATGGACCTTGGTGAGCACAAGCAGAAGGGATGGGGAAGAGGCATGTATGAAAGAGAACTGGAAACAGCTGATGCCCTCATACAAAATGGAAAATCTACCGCCACCACTCCCAACTTTCCCAATAGTCAGAGGTAGCTCCTCTTTGGTGGGTACACAATGTTGAGAGTGTGGCAGGCACCTGTCTCAATTCCAGTAACAAGGTAGAGGCATGACAAGGAAAGTAAAGAAGAGGAGCTAATCTAGGTGATACAGCTGTACCCACAGGGAGACCTTATTCAAATGAGGGAGACTAAGCATAGGAAAAGAATTTGTAGTCAGATGTTAGGAAGTACAGGGACTGTCCTGGGTCCACAGTTCTAGGCTGTATCTCTGCTTTTCTCCTGCCTTCCACCCCCAGCCACTATACAAACCACATCAATGACTTTGTGATCAGGAATTTCATATCTCCTCTACAAAAGAGAATGTGGGTGGGCAGGTGTTTTAAGGAATTAGCGTCACCCTGGAGAACGCACCGGGCATGAGGAAGCAGTAGGCCCATAATGACTTTGTGCTGAAATCTTCTTGGACATAAATACCTGGCCGGCATTTGGAGTGGACTGGCGGAGGCGAGTCATCAAACATGAAACCCAAAACCTAGGCCAGCCCCCAGCTCTGACCTCAGAAACTGCCTCTCAACACTGTAGAGATTCTATGGCCCACAAAACTTTCCTTCCCTTCTCAAATACCATGGCCGGAGTTTTACCTCTCAGAGGGCACTTTGAGAACCCCAGAGCTCATACCCCTAATACCATGTCCACAGCCCCCAATTTTGGCAGAGACCCTAAGGTCCACAGAGCCCTCCTCCACATCACAGACCTGGGTACAAGGGTCAGGAATCCTGTCTGCCCACTAACACATGCTGCCGCTCTCCTTGGCCCAACTGATCCAGTCCTCAGATTAGAAACCAGGATGGTGTCACCCTTGACTACAAGGTTCCTAGCCTTATTTCTTTTTGTTCCCCTCTTTTTTTCTATTCTCTGAATCTTTTCCTCTTTTCTTTTTCTTTCCCTCTATTCCTCCCTTCTCCCTCTTTCCTTCTATCTCTCCCTTTCTATTCCATCACGACTCACCACCTGCTCATTTAGATAGAGCAAGGGGATATGGGTGATGACTGCTGATAAGTATCTTTTAATAAACCCGAGGCAATAAAGTTTCTGGTCCAAGGCTCAGCCACCTTCCTGGCCTGGAGTGCCTTCCTGCCTTCCACTATCTCTCCCTATTCCTCTCACTTCCTATGTCTTTTCTGGGAAGGGGCCAGCAAGGTCTGTCTCCAGGATTCAGGAGCCTGGGGCTCAGGGGAAGTTAAGAATGGATTGTTGGAGAAAAAGAACCAAGGTTGACCTAGTGAAGCATCAAACCACAATTCAGGTCCTCTGGGAAATGGGCTTTTTTTGCTTTTGACAAAAACAGACTCACAAACATGGACCTCAAGCTAACTATGGTTCCCCAACTCTGTCCTTGCTCAGCGTCACTCCCAGCTGGTGTGACATGCAGCCTGACTGGCACACATTCATCCCCCAGCCTTCCCTACCACCCACCAACCCAGCTCTTAAGTGTTACCAAGGAAACCATGCGCATCCCATACGGAGTTGCCACAGCACCCAGCCCCTCATCCCTCTGTGTGTGTGCGCATAGCTCTGGGACTGAAAGCATCACTGATTGAGGGGAACTGAGGCCACAGACCATGGTGAGCCAGAATACCTGATAAAGGCCTCCCTAGAAGTCCACAGGGCCCTTAAACTCCTTTCCCCCTTCTCTTCCATCCTTCTTTTCTTCCTTCCACCCTTCTTTTCTCCCATCGTGTATCACCCAAAGAACCACAAATCCTATTCAACATTTATTAAGCTCCTACTATGTGCAAAGAACTAGGCTAGTCACTGAAGGAGATACAAAGGTGAATGAGAGATGAAAAAGACAGTCCCTCCTCCCTCCAGGAGATTCTAATTGAATAGGAATAATAATTCTTGTACATAGCTAAACATCACACATACAAATTAAGAAAGCATAAGTAGAATACAAAATGCTGTGGAAACAGATGAAAGAGAGCTCACTTCCAGCTCGGGGAAATCAACAAAGACTTTACAGAGGAGGGGACACTGAAACTAAGTCTTGAAAATTGGCAGGAAGGACATCAATAGGCAGAGATGGTGGGGCTGGGAAGGAGACCTTCTTGGTGTAACGTTCATATTAAGCTAAGATGGAAATATGAGTATTCCAGTCTGACCTGGGGAGAGAGTACATGATGGGGAGCAGAAGGAAATAAATGAATTCAGAAAAGTTGTTCAGAGGCAGATTGGAGAGGGCCGTAGGAGTCTGGACTTAACGCCATACAAAATAGGAAGCTGTTAAAGGTTTTTGAGCAGGAGAGTGACCCTGATCAGAGAGCTGACTTCCTAGGTCAAGAACTGGAAGGGACCTCAGATGCTATCTGACACAACTTCCTCATTTCACACATGAGGAAACTGAGGCTCAAGGTCACACAGATAGTAAGCATAAGAGGTAGAGTTTGAACCCAGGTCCTCTGACTTGAGCTACTGCTTCTTCCACTATATTATTCTCCCTCCCTTTGCATTTGGGAGGTTAATCCAGCCCCTTATGCTGCTTTGGATTCCCAATTCCTCTCCTCCAATTCACAAAGACTAGACCTGTAACATCTTGGACACAGGGAACTCCCAGGTGAAGAAACTCCCTCTACCATCACAGATCAGCACTTTATTGTCTTAGAGAGTAGCCTAAATTATTGAGAGATTTCCAGATGTGTAAGAGCTGGAACTTACACCCCTGTTGCCCTGGTTTGAGGCTGGCTCTCTATCTGCTGTGCCACCCAGATCCTCAACATGGTTCAGTTTTCTGAACCTTCTCTAATATCCTCATGTCCACCCTCTCTGGGAAGGCTTGCAGCTCAGCTCAGAGGGAACTCATCACTAACAACAGCCCTGATTACCCATTTCTTTTGCCTGGGACAGGTAGCTTTATGAGTCAATCAATCAACAAGCATTTATTAAAAACCTACTATGTGATAGGGTTTGTACTAGTTGCTGGAGATTAAAAACACAAAATAAAGCAGTCCCAGACCTCAAGGAGCTTACATTCCATCAGAGGAGATACAAAATGTTTCCCTCCCCACCCCTACAGGCACCAGGGACTTAGAGCAAGTCCCTGTGTATTCCCAGGCCTCAGGGATGTACAGAGTAAGGAAATTCTACTAGGTCTTGACTGGGTTAGGCCTAGGAAGAGGGTTGAGCAAAAAGCAGAACCTTACAGAACTCCCTCCCACCTTCTTTGTCAACTTCTTCCAGACCATAGGGAAGCTCTCCCTTACCCCCTAATTTCTTGCTCAGAAAGGGCTAGTTAGGTGAAGCCAGATAGCCCCAGCTATGGGCCAGAAATTCTTCTGGCTTAACCCAATGGAATCTGGGATACCCTGGGTCCCACAGAGAGATTACTTGTCTAACCTCCCATCTCTGAGCAAGATGGATGATTATTCCATTCTTTAAATTCTATGAGGACCTTAACCTCTGAAAAGTTCAGGCCTGTATCTAGCCCACATCTGTCCTGCTGTTATTTAAAGCCCATTTCTGACTGTTCAGGGCTGACAAAAAGCATAGGATCCCAGATTTAGAGCCAGAAGGGACCTTAGAGGTCCTACGAGGTAGAATACAACTTGATTGTGTATGGAAACCTATCTATTGTCTGATACTTAATGGTTTTCTGGCCCTCGTTTCTTTGCCCCAGACTGATTAAAGCAGCTTCCAAACTGATCTCTCCCATTCTGGTCCATCCTTCCCATGCTGTCATATTCACCTTTCTCATTAAATGTTTTCCTTTGAATTGAATGGCTCTAAAACCCTGATCAAATACGTTCAGAGGTTCCCCCACGGCCTACTCAATCAAGCCCAGACTCCTCAATCTGACACTCAAGAACCTTCAAGATATGGCCCCCACCCACTCTCCTAGTCTTGTCTCCCTCAGCTGAAATCATTACTTTACCATTCTTAAACACCTGCGGTTTTCACTCCATTGTGCTTTTTTCAGATTCTACCATCTATGCTTGGAAGAAGTGAGGAATAATAGAAACAGTCACGAATAGGGAGTCTCAGGAACTAGGTTTAAATCTCTGCTGTACTACCATCACCTGTGTGACCTGGCATCAGTTACTTCACCTTTCTTACTTGTTGACTTTGAGCCTCAGTTTGCATAACTCTAAAACACATAGAGGGAGTTGAACAAGGGGATCTCTCTGCTCCCCTGGAGCACTAATGCTTGTAATTTTATGGATGTCCCCATTTTTCCTGCCTCCTACTATGCTGGAGTCCCAGTTGTGCCTTTTCTTCAAGGCCCTGCTCCGGTGCCAGGGAGCTTTTCCATGGAGCTTTCCTTGACCACCCCAGCCCATGGAAATCTCCCTATCCTCTGAACTCCTACAGCACTGACCATACCACTTGTCTCTTCTCTCACCCTGACTGTGTTGTGTGTTATTTTGCACACCTCTCCAGCAAGAGTGTGAGCATTGCAAAAATGAGGACCATGTCTTTTCTGTTTCTCCCACATGGCCGCATAAATACCAGGGAGTTAATGCCTCATCCACACAGCTGCCAAAAGCTATGAGTGGTTTAGGAGCGGCCCGAGTACCTTGGAGAGAGCCACTACTTGATGCTTGGGGCAAGCCTCAGGTTGAGTTAGGATTTCAAGAATGATCAGAAAGCTCCCTCTCTCACCGTCTCTTTTAAATCCTATGCACTTGGAGAGGAAGAAGAGAACCAGATGGAGGTAGCTGGCATAGAAGAAAGAGGTCTGGATTCAGAGACAAAGGCCCTGGGTTCAAATCCCAACCTTGTTACTTATCCCCAATGTGATCTTGAGCAAATGACTTCACCTTTTTCTGGTCCTCAGTTTTCTCATCTGTAAAATGATGGAGAAGGACTGGCTCTAAGGTCCCTTGGAGCTGTATGTCTATGATGCTACAACTTGCACACAATTCATGAGCCAGTGATTTCATGAATATATAAATGGATATTAAGAACGCGGGCTTCAGACTTCCAGTGTGGTGAGATTTCAGAGGAGATCAGCATAAGCTGGAGTGGTCAGGAAGGGCACCTGAGAGACAGCAGGCCTTGAGCTGGATCTTGGAGAATGGGGAGAATTTGGATTAGTGACTGGCATTCCAAATGGGGAGAGCTACAAAAATGAACATGGGCTTATCAGGGGCTCCTGAGGAGACTAGTCCTACTGAAATAGAGGATGCATATAGATTAAGGCTGGTTTGGAGGTTACAGAAGGCAAACCTAAGGAATGTGGATTTCTGCAGGCAGTAGGGCTTTGAACAAGGCAGTGACAAGGTCAGGGTTGGGCTTTAGGAAGATGACATCATGTATGGCAGTGGTTGACTCCACTGAGTTTGACTACTCAAATAGAAATAGGGACTGTGAAACAATACATAAGAATACTTGCAGCCAATTAGAAAACTACATATTAACATTATCAATGTTCTATTGTATTTTTATTTATTTTGTTAAATATTTCCCAATTACATTTTAATCTGGTTCCCAAGCAGACACCTGTGATGTTCCAGGTTAGGGAGAGTTTACAGCAGAGGTTCTTAACTTTTTTTGTGCCATGGATCCCTTTGGTGGTCTGGGGAAGCCCCTAGACCATTACTCAGAATCACGCCTTTAAATAATTGAAGGAAATGCTAAAATATAGTTAGAAGTTGAAATAAAGTAAACATAAAGATGCAGATTTTTTTCCAACCAAAATCATGGACCCCCATGAAATCTCTCCCAAACTCTAGGTAAAGAACCCCTGGTCTAGAGGAAACTCCAGAGACCAGTTAAAAAGCCACTGAAATAACCAGGTAGGAGATGAAACAGGCCAGGACAGATTTGGTGGAGGACCTAGCACGGAAAGAGAAAAGTCCAATGTCCTGTGCCACATGGTTACCTCCCACAGGAGAGCCATGGGGATGATATGTCATTATAGACAGGCTGGTTTTGTTAGCTTTTGGTCACAATGAAAGATCAAAATAGCTGCAGATAATTGTAAACAGGAGCCTTGACTGCACCAGGGAGAGGCTCTGAAAACAACAGGTGTCAGATGGATACAACCTCTGATAGGCCAATCTGGATGGCAACAACCTGAGTCTACAAGTGTAGAGACCTTTGGACAAACAATGAGTCATCTGGAAATGGTGAAGGGGGAGACACTCAGGGTTTAGTATCTACCCCCAAAGATTTTCCATTTGATATTAGTAGGCAGCTAGGTGGTACAATGGATAGGGAATAGGACCTGGAGGCAGGAAGAACCCAGTTCAAATCTGGCCTCAGACACTTACTAGCTGTGTCACCCTGGGCAAGTCACTTGACCCCTGTCTGCCTCAATTTCCTCAACTGTAAAATGGGGGTTAATAATAATAGCACCTACCTCCCAAGGCTGCTGTGAGGATCAAATGAGGTAACATTTGTAAAGCACTTAGCACAATGACTGGCACGTAGAAAGTGCTATGTAAATGCTAGCTATTATTATTGTTATTAATAGGGTACCAGAAAAGGTAGTCATCTAGGCTGTGCCTACAATACTCCCTTCTTCTAGTCTGTCCCCTGCTCAAGGACATTCAACAACGCCCCCTCATAAACTACTCCACCTGGCACTCAACTCCAAACCCACATATTGGCACCTAGCATTGTGTGAAGCACAGAGACGTCCCTATTTCTGTCGAAAGCACTCACATCCTTGTGGCGTCCCCCATTCATCACCTTGGCATTATCCTTGACTCTTCTTTCTCCCTCACTCCACATATTCAATTGGTTGCCAAATCTTGCTGTTTCTACTTCCAGAGGCCATGCAGCTCTCTGATCCAATCTCTTCTCTCTATTCACACAGCTACCACCTTAGTTCAGGCTCTCATCACCTCTCACATGGATTATTACAACAGTCTCCGGATTGGTGTCCATACCTCCAGTCTCACCACTCCTATCTGTCCCCCACATGGCAACCAACACTGTTTTCCTTAAGGACAGATCTGTCCATGTCATTTTCTTAATCAACTCTAGATAGGTTCCCTATTACCTTTGGGATAAAACATAAAATCCTCTGTTTGCCTTTTAAAGCCCTTCACAAGCTGGCCTCAACCTCTCTTTCCAGCTTCATTGAACATTATCCCCCTCCCATGCTCTTTGATTCAGCCAAACTGGCCACTTTGTTCCTCACACAGGACATTCCATCTCCCATCTCCCACCTCCACGCTTTTGAACTGGTCATCCCACATGCCTGGGATTCACTTCCTTTTCAACTCCACCTCCTAGAATCCTTCTCTTCCTTCAAGACACTGATCAAGCATCATCTTCCACATGAAGTCTCTCCTAATTCCCCCCAAATGCTAATGCCCTTTCTCCTAAACTACCTGGCATTTAATTATATTTATTTGTATTCATTCTCTTTATTCTTATTGTGTATATTTTTATATTTGTCTTCCCCATTAGAATGTAGCTCCTTGCTATTAGAAATTATTTCATTCATTGTATTTGTATCCCTGGGATATAGCATGGAGCCTAGCACACAACAGATGTTTAATAATTGCTTATCAATTGGTTCTGTGAGTGAATGAAAATAAATGATGGATGAATAAATGAATGAATGAATATGAGTGAATGAATGAACCTCATTTCTCACTGCTTCTCAATATGAACCCTTTTCTTCATTGTGCATGCTTTCTGAGATTCCCAGATCAACTTCCCTCACCACCACCCCCTCCAACTCCAACCCTCTATGGCACCACCTGCATATATATCTGACCTGGGAGGTTCCTATCTCTAATCCTTAATTGAACCCTCCTCTTTTCCCATCTTAGGGAATGCCATCTCCCCTACTCTTTATATGCCTTCAAATTTCAGTTCAAGCCCACTTCCTCCAAGAAACCTTCTCTGACCTTCATTTGCCCCTACACAATTTAGCATATAATTATTTTCTCCCTTTGGTTAGCTTAGCCAACCAGAAAGGAACTCCCAAGAACAGGAAGCATCCACATCTTTTCCTTCTTCCTTCCCCATGGTACATGCCAATCTAGGCCATTGCCAGTCGTCTTGACTTTTGTCTTGCCACTGGACTTTAATGACTCTGGAGGAGGGAGTGAAGCTGATGACTTTGCAAAGTTCTGCCTCACTCAAATTCAATTCGCCCTGGTGATGTCATTGGTCCTCTGTGAGAACAAAGGATCACCAACAATAACAACATCCCTGAACAAAGCTAGGCAAACCATTGAAGGCCAGTGAATGCCTGCTGGTTGACTTGACTGATTAATTGATTGATTGATTGATTCCAAATCTATGGCAAGACTACATTCCTGCCCCGTATGTCTTCACACACCCTCTTCCTAATGTGGTACTAGTATTGGTCTCAAGTCTATAATTAAATCAGTAGGCTTTCAGATAATAAGACTTTCAGATAATCATGACCTTAATGACCTTTTTATTACACAGAAAAGTTTAATAGCAGGAAGACCTCTGAAGACTGTGTGAGGGGTGAGAAAAATATCTGTTTGGGTAGGAACAAGTGTAAAAGAGTATGCTTAGGGGAAAACTTAAATTATACTTAAGAGGGTGATAAGCTCTTGAATTATCCATTGCTATCCTAAAAGGGGGACTTGGAAGCTATAACTGATTTCCTAAAGATATGAAGGACACAATGGAAGGATTTCTGATCTGTCCCTGTCCCCCCACCCCCACCAACTTCTCTCCCTCCCAAACCCTTCCCAGGCCACTGGAGCCTTCTCCTCTAAGATTACCTTACTTCAACTTTATATATATCTTGCACGAACATAGTTAATTACATATTGTCTCTTCTATTAGCATGTAAGCTCTTTGAGGGCAGAGATTATTTCTGTGTTTTTGCCTTTCTTTGTACCCCCAGCACTTAGCACAGTGCCTGGTCCATGGTATATCATTAATAAATGCTTGCTGATTGACTGATTATCCACAACCAGGCAACAGCCTCCATGCACCCTCTGCCACTGTTTCCACCCTCACACCAGGTTTTCTCCATTTTGCTTTTGTTAAAATAGTGAGAAATCCAGAGATGGCAATTACAGAAGAAGGAAGGAGAGACTGGAGGCGGCTCATTCAGCAGCGGAATTCTGGGCCAGCCTTGATCCAATTACAGCTTGAATTAAATGGAGGTGCCCAGGTGGGAGCTGGGAAGGGGATCACCAAAAAGTGCCAGGCTGGAAGAGGGAAAGAGAAGACTGCTAGGTTGTGCCCATAGACAGCCAGCCCCCTTGCCCTCCTTCACCTACCTCTCAGCTCCAGAGAACAGAGGAACAGAAAGTACCCAGGCTTCCTTCATCTAAATAGCTATTGCAAGAGAATCCAGCAAAGGGAAGTTGGGGGAAGCAATTGGGAGAAAGAGGCGGGGGAAGCCGTCATGGATTTCTAAAGCATAGTCTGACATATGACCAGTCATTGCAAATCAAGGAGAAAAGTGTATAATTTCCCTGAGCCGGGCACGGTGAGGGCGGGAGCTCTGAAGACAAGGACAGATTGCCACCGCCTAGATCTTGCCCCACTCTCTTCCCTTCCTGGCCCTGCACATACCCCATGGCTCCAACTCTTCCACAGAAGACTTTCCGAATCACAGAAACAGAATCATAGTTCTAGAGTGGGAAAGAACTTCCAAGGCTATTCTAGTTAAACGTTCAACTTACAGACAAGAAAACTGAGGCCCATCGAGGTGAAGAGACTTGCCCAAGGTCATACAGGTAGTGTCAGAGGCAGGACTTGAACCCATATCCTCTGACTCCAGAGCCAGAGTACTCTTCCTACTGTAAGAGTCTCCATCCTGTGACATCACTGCTCACATATGAGCCTGATTCTAAACAGTGAGTGAGTTTAATTCTTTGAAATAGCATGGAATAAAGAGAAAAGGAAACCTGATGATATCCAGTCCTGATAGGCTTGGGGGTGAGGGGCTGGAAGAAGATATCTGTGCCCCTTCCATACCTGGTAGAATCCAGGCCTTGATGAATCATCACCAAGTCAGAAATCCTGGGCCACCCCAGGCAGCACATTTCCCTTCTGCACAGGACAATCACTGGTTTGAATGACGGCAGGAAGAGGGTCTTGTGGGAACAGGAGAGGCAAAGTTGTCTTGTCTTAGACTGGGGATCAGTTAGTCACGTTACTACCATTATCGGCAATACAGTGTGGTTGATCAAAGAATCAAGAACCTTAGATACCTGACCCCGTTTTGCCACTAACTAGCTGTGTTACCTTAGGCAAGGCGCTTGACCACTTCTAGTGACTTGGTTTCCTCATTCAGTAAAATGGGATAATAATATATGCTCTGTTTCCCTCAAGGCTCTTGTGAGAACCAAAGGAGAGTGAATATGAACATAGCTGGTAAAGTATAGAGAGGCAGCATGTGGCTAGAGAGCTGGCTGTGAAGTCAGGAAGACCTGGTCAAGACAAGGTTCAAGAACTGCCCATGACACCTACTGGTGGTGTGACAGCTTAGCCTGTCAGTGCTTTAGGCCACTCTCTGAGACTAGAAGTTGCTGAGAAGGTGCCATACTGAATTGGTAGCAGGAGCATCTTCACCTGGAGAGCCCCATACATACCTCGTAAACTATTAAGTACTATACATATGACAACAGCCATTATTTTATGATCATTATAAAACTGGAGACTGGCAGGATAGACTCCTTTCCCTAAAAAAAACCCAGACTCCCTTTCTGCATCCTGAAATAACAGATGTGAATAATTTTGCAAAGTAGAAATTGTCAAAGGACCATTGAGGATATGGAAAAGTCCAGAATGTTATGAAGAAGTTAGAAATAGCGGCAACTGTCCAGTCCAGGGTCTTCGGCCCATGAAAAGAACAGGAGAAAATAAGGAGTGAAACAGAGGCCTCTAAGCCTCAAGAAACCTGCCTGCCCAGTTTTCAGAAGTCATCAAAGCTATCTACAATCATATGAAACATGCTCTAAATCATTGCTGATAGAGAAATGCAAATTAAAACAATTCTTGAGGTACCACCTCACAACTATCAGATGGCTAATGTGACAGAAAGGAAAATGACGAATGCTGGAGGGGATGTGGACAAATTGGGACAGTAATGCACTCTTGGTGGAGTTGTAAAGTGGTCTGATTATTCTGAAAAACAATTTGGAACTAGGCCCAAAGGGCTATAAAACTGTGCATACCCTTTGACCCAGCAATACCACTACTGGATCTATATCCCAAAGAGCTCAAAGAAAAAGGAAAGTGACCCATTTGTTAAAAATATCTATAGCAGCTCTTTTATTGTGGTGGCAAAGAATTGGAAATTGAAGGGCTGCCCACCAATTGGGGAATGGCTGAAGAAGCTGTGGCATATGATTGTGATAGAATACTATGCTGCTATAAGAAATGACGAGGGGGATAGTATCAGAAAAACCTGAGAAGACTTCCATGAACTGATGCAAAGTGAAGTGAGCAGAACCAGGAGATCATTGTACATAGTAACTGAAATGTTGCAATGATGATCACCTGTGAAAGACTTAGCTATTCTCTGCAATATAATGATCCAAGACATTTCCAAAGGACTCATGATGAAAAATCCTGTCCATCTCCAGAGAAGGAATCGATGAACCCTGAGTGTTAATTGAAGCATAATTTTAAAACTTTCTTTGTCTTGCTTTTTTTTTTTTTACAACATGGCTAATATGAAAATATGCTTTGCATAGTCTTACATGTATAAGTGATATCATATTGTTTGTCTTCTCGATGTGTGTGGGAGGGGTGGAAGGGAGGGAGAAAAATTGGAATTCAAATTTTTAAAAAAGAATGTTAAAAATAAAGAAATAATTTTCTTTGAAAAAAAAGAAAGAAAGAAATCTGCGTGCCATGTGAAACCCCACTGCATCACATAAACTGACTACAAAATAAAGTCTAAGTTTCCCATCCTGGAATTCAAGGCCCTCCATAATCTGGCTCCAAACTACTTTTCACAGATCATAGGACTAAAAGCTGGAAGGGGCCTTAGAGATCAAGTTCAAACCCCTCATTGTGCATATTGGGAAGCTGAGACTCAGAGAGCAGGAAGTGATTTGCCCAAGGTCACACATTAAATAACAGAACCAGGATTCAAACCCAGGTCCTCTGCTAACAAATCCAGAAAAATCACACTGCTTTCTGAGCTCATTTCTCAACTGCCATGGACCCTTAACTACAGCCAGGCCAGCCTTCTCACTATCATCAAATATACATGATGCACTGAAAAGAGCCTCAGAATCAGAATCAGAGGACCATTATCATCTGAATCAGCATCAGAGAAATCCCTCCTCCACCACTGACTATCTGTGGGATTTTGGATGTCACCATCTCTTTGGGCTTCAGTTTCCTCATCTATAAAATGGGAGGAATTAGACTAGATGATTAATGAGGTCCCTTCCCACTCTAGATGCCATGATTCTATGCCACATAAAAAACCCTGTCTCTGTATCTATGCAGTTTCTTCCTCCTAAAATTCTTTCTTCTCTCCTCAACTCCCAATTCTTTCAAAAAGTCTTCTCTGACCACTCTGAGCATCAGTACTTACTGTCTATAACACTCTTTGGGCACTTAGCCACACAGCCTGCTATTGTTAGTTATCTTTGTATAAAGATATCTCCTCTCTCCAACCATCCCATGGGCTAAGGACTATGTCTCACAAATCTTAATCTCCTGAAGGCCAAGAAGTAACTTGGGGATCTTGTTAGAGCTGGAACACAGATTCGCTGATTCCTAGACCCATCATCCTTCAGCAATGGTCCAAGTAAATCCCAATACCATGGAATTCAATTGCAGCTGGAATTTTTCTTCCAAAGAGGTTGTCCCCTTGTCCCTATACCACCATTGGCCACTGATGACTCACTTGTTCTTTCTGGGAATGAAAGGTATTGATTGCTTTGAGACTGGAGCAGATGCAGGTGAATGGCTGGTTAATGCCTGAAGCTGGATTTGAAACGAGGTCCTGTGAACTCCAAGGCCAGCACTCTGTCCACTGTGCCACTCAGCTGCTCTATGAGTACATACAGCTGTGTGACCCTAGGCAAGTCACTCAACCCTGTTTGCCTTAGTTTCTTCATCTATAAAGTGAGCTGGATAAAGAAATGGCAAACCACTCCAGTAATCTTGGCCAAGAAAACCCCAAATGGGGTCATGAAGAGTCAGAGACGACTCAAAACGATTTAACATCACACCATATATATACATATATATATACACATATATATACACACACATATATGTGTGTGTATACATATATGTATATAACTGACATGTGCATATATGTGTGTATACACATGTATGTCGGTTATTGTCACTGTTGACAACAGGAAGAGGGCAGCAAATCGGAAAGCTGTCACTTGGTCACCACTCTTAGAAGCCTAGGACCAGGAGCCTGATACCACCCAGAAACTTTCAAGGAGCAAAATAAAAGCTGTCCTACTTGTATACTATAGGGAAGGTATTTATGGAACTTCTTCCCAGATGGCACAGACCAGAAAAACAAACAGGTTCCAGAGGATTTAAATACATTGTTGAGAGGTGCGCCAACAATGGCTCATCAAAGGGAGCTGGAAAAGTCCAGGCTTCTTCACCAGGTCAGAAGGAGAGATTCTCTGAGCAGGAGCTGGGCTCAGAGGCATCCAGTGCAACCCAGACCTGAACAAGGGTCCCTTCTACAACACTCCCAACAAATGGTTACTTGCGAAGGCTTCTAAACAGAGGGAACCCCCTAACTCTTGATGCAGCTCATTCTGGTTTTGGAGAACTCTAATTTTAAAAGATTTTTCCTGACACAGAGCAGAAACCTGCCTCTGCATCAGAACATGACAGCCCTTCAAATAGTGAAGACAGAGATTATGCCTCCTCTAAATTATCTTTTCAACAGGCTAAACATTCCTGGTTCTTCCCACTGATCCTCATTTTACAGTCTTTTCAATATCCTGGTCATGCTTTTCTTGACACTCTTCAACGTCTCTATGGATTTCTTAAAATGTGGGGCCCAGAACTGAACAAAGTATTTCAGATGGGGCCTGAGCAGGGCAGAGCATAACTTAATGCAGCATTAGCTTTTTTAGCTGTCATGTCTCACTGTTGACATATTGAGCTTGCAGTCCACTAAAACCCCCAGATCTTTCTCACAGGCATTGTCTAACTGGCCCCATCTCCTTCCATCTATACTTGGGTCCAACCCAGGGGCCACCAGAAACAGGATCTTAGGCTGGTGGGGAGGTAGAAATGACATTTCAGGAGGCAGAGAAAAATCTCCTTTTCCTATGAAAGTTCCAAAGCCTGTTTGAATCTGGACTGAACGTGTTCATCTCTGGATGAACAAGAAACCTTCTTGACCTAGTGGAAGTACAGTGAAAAAAGCTGTTTAGGCCTGTTCAGAGGTCTGGTCTTTAACCCTAATCCAAGGAAGATCTGCCAACGGTGGGGAGCCTTCAGCCTCGAGGCCACATGTGGCCTTCTAGGTCCTCAAGTGTGGCCCTTTGACTGAGTCCAAGTTTTACAGTAAAAATCCTTTTATTAGGGGGATCTGTTCTGTGAAGTTTGGATCCACTCAAAGGGCCGCACTTGAGGACCTAGAGGGCCACATGTGGCCTGGAGGCCACAGGTTCCCTTGCAGAGGCATTGTTGTCAGTAAGTTCACAGGAATGGAGATATGATTAGGGCTCATAAGAAGGGCAGCTGAGACTACACAGATAACACAGAGGTGGTTTAAGTGCCAGCTCACTATTCTCTCTGTTCTGCAGATACCATGCCGATACCAGAATTAGGAAGCTGCAGAGAGATGGGCCACTGGGATCTACTACCCCGGGCCCTTCAGTGCATCCCAGGAGCAGAAGCACAATTCTCACAGAAAAGCCTCTTCTTCAAGTGCGTACAACAGGTGGCAGCTTTCTCCCCACCGCCTCCTATCCCTAGTAAACTCTGTTTCCCTTCTCCTTCCCTTTCCAAGCTGTGCCCAGACCTCAGCAATGAGCCCCTGTTCTTCCAGTTCCCAGTCCCCAACGGTGCGCCCCTCCCTTCCCCTCCCCCAGCTGTGCCCAGACCCCAGCGATAAGCACAGTCCCTCCCCTCCCCTCCTTTCCCCTCCCCGAGTTTCGCCCAGTCCCCAGTGCACAGTGCCCCCACCTCCCCGCCATAGCTCTGCCTTACCTTGCAGGTGCTGCCGATGGACCCGGGGTCCCCCGTTCGGGCTGCCCCGGGGCAGGGCGGGAATACTGGAGAAGCTGTTACCCATGACATCCAAAACCGGAGGGTTAGGTTAACGACGGTGTTCTAACAGGGGAGCGGGCGAAGCTGAAAGGAAGGAGCTGGAGCTCCGCGCGTGTGCGTGTGTGAGGGAGAGTGCCCGTGTCCGTGTCCGTGTCTGTGTCCGTGTGAACGAGGGTGCGCGCCCGCGGAGGGAGGGGGCTGCGCTGCGTTGCGCTGGTGCGCCGCCGCCGCCACCGCCGGGCTGCGCTGGCTGCCAGACCTCTCTCCGTCCCTGCCTTCGTCCTCAATCGCTTCTCTTTCCAGATAAACCGGGACTTCCCCTGGGACAGCGGCCGCTCGGCTCCAGTTCACCTCGCTAGGACAGTCCAGCCGCCTCCCATTCCCCCGGGCGGGGCCGGGCAGTCAGTGGTCAAGGGCTTGGGCTTTTAGTGCCTGTCCCGGGCTGCCTGGTGGCCTCCTAGCTGTCTGGCTCTGGGGGTCCCTGGGCTGGGCCCGGCAGAGGCCCCCCACCTTCTTCTGCTCCTGCTCCTGTGTCTGCTTTCGGTCCTGCCCCAGCTTTTGCTCGTACTCCTGCTTGGGCTCCTGCTCCGGCTGCGCTGCGCGGCGGCTCGGGCGCGCTCCCCCGCTTCCATAGAGTCTAGGGCCCCCGGCCTTGCCGGGGGTGCTCAGCTTCGCCACCGTCCCTTCTCTGCCACTCTCGGGGCATGATGTCCGTTCTCCCGGCTGGCCGCTTCTGAGTCTTTCTTGACCCCCTCCGGCCACAGGGTCTGCATGGAGCGGGGGTTGCTGGTGTTGAGACCTAGGGGGTCCTCGGGGTGGGCTGGGGTTGTTGGCCACTCCCGAGTCTGATCTTCTCCCCCCTGCCAGCCGCCGCCCTCCTTCCCTCCTTCCTTCCCTCCTTCCTTTCTCCCTCCGCCACCCCCCCACCCCGGGCCCCCAGTTCCCTCACTCGCGTTGTTATGGTGACAGCTGCGCCGGTGAATGAGCTACTTAGCGACAAGTGGTCCAACGTTCGGCCAGATGTGGCACCGTTGCATCGCTGAGTTCAGGGGAGACACTACCTGCCCTTCAGCCCTGGCGACTCTGGTGGCGCGTGGTCAAGGGCACAGGGCTGACTAGGCCCCCTCCTGGAAAAAAGATAAGACAGCGTCTTTCTCGCGGGAACGACTTTTGGGGCAGTGGGCCTAAGGACAGTGGAGAAGAAGGCATGGATGGGCCTTTAGGTATGAATCTTTTGGGGGGCGGGGTGAGGAGCAAGGCTGTCAGGGTCATGTATATGACTTGGGGATGGAGAGATGGAAGATGAGGAAAATGAGATGAGATATGGACAATGAAGAGATGGGGATGAGGACAAAAGAAGTAGGAGATGGAAGAAGCGGCACAGTGGATAGAGTACTGGAAGTGGCGTCAGGAAGACCTGGGTTCATATCTGATCTCTGATACTTATTAGCTATGTTATGGACACAGCCTCTTAACCTCTTTGGCCAGTTTCCTGATCCATAAAACGCTTGGTCTAAATGGCCTTTAAGGTAGCTTCTAAATCTTTGATTTTCTGAGGACATGAGAGTGTAGAGCTGTCTGTGGATAGATGGGGAACTGGGAGATGAAGTAGAACCATAAGGAGATGTAATGATTAGGGATGAAGAAAGGATATGAGTTGGAGATAGAGAGATGGAAATGGAGATGTGGAGGAGATAGGGAATAATGTGGAGGATGGAAAAGGGGAACAGAAATGGGGAGCTGTTAAATGGAATGGAGAAATAGGGAGATGAAATGCGGGAGGAGATGAGGATAGAAAAGGAGAGAGAGAGAGTTAAGGGCAGTTTCCCTTTGTCCAAGGCCGGAGATTGTGGAGTTCTTGGCTAAGAGGAAGAAGAGCCAGGAGGAAAAATGGGCAAAAGAACTGAGGACAGGGAGCTAGTCCCCAGGGCCAAGAAGACAGAGGTCTTTGTGAAGGCAAATGGGGGTAGAGGGAGCAGCAGGGACAACTGAGGCATAACTGTAACAAGGATCGCAGGAATATCAATGACCAACTTCTATGATTCTTGGTCTTTTCTCAGATATTAAAGCTTTCAGCATCTTAGAAACTATTACCCACAATCAAGGTTGTGTGTGTCTGTGTGTATGTATGCATGTGAAACATGTTCATATACTATACATCTAGGAGCACATGCTTTCATATATACAAACCTACATGCAAAGGGCATCCTTTGTCATAGAACACTAATTGAAGGTAGTGGGGCTTCTGGTGGTTCTGCTTCCAGATGCCCACTCTCTCCTGGATACAGTTGGGTGGGGAGATGCCAACATCTGTTCATCTGTGGGTGCCTCTTTTTGAGCGGTTCCTGGCATTCTTCCTGCTTTCAGTTTTTCCCCAAATCCCTCTTATTTATTTCAGGGTACTCAGATGGGGTAAGGTTGGGCCCTCATTCCTATCTTTCAATTCAATTCAAAGCTACAAGCATTTATTAAGCATTTACTTTGTGCCAGGCACTTTTAGGTGTTAGGGATACAATGAAAAAAATGAAACTCATCCAAGGAGCTGATATTTCACTTGGAGAGAACAACATATATACAGATTATGTAAAATATGTAAATTTTATGTAAAATATCTGTGTAAAATTATGCAAATTTTTACATAGAAATTTAAAATGTATATGAAGTAATTTGGTGGGGGAAAGTGGAAGAGATTAAGAAAGGCCTCATGGCATTTGAACAAAACCTTGAATAAGGGCAGGGATTTCAAGAGATAAAGGAGTAGAAGAAGCCTTGGAACAGCTTGAGGAAAGTCACAGAGGCAGGAGGTGGAGGACAAGTAGTGCAGTTTGCCTGGACATGCTATAGAGTGCACATGATGAGGAATAATGTGAAATGAAGCTGGAAATATGGATTGGAGCCTGATTGAAATTGTATTGTCTGTTCCAATCCAAGAAATACATTGCACTTTATCCAAGAATAAATCACAAGGATCAATGACTGTCCTGCCCCCCACCCACCCAACACACATACACCCACACACACCCAGTCTCACTCCAAAACCAAGCCCTTCAGTGGCTACTCTTTGCCTCCAGCAGCAAATATGAAGATACTTTCAGGAGATCTGTAAGCTCAAAACTATTTTCATAATAATGTTAAAATGTATTAATATCTAATACAGTAAATGTCACACAGATATAACCAGGGGTGTGCTGGAGCCAACTCAAACCAGCTCATGAAAGCCAACTGTTACATTTTCGGGGTAAGTAGTTTTACCTCAGAATTTGGCAAGTGATACAAATTAGGGTTTGATTTATTGATTTGATGATTGTCTAGACTTAAGAAAGTGACACAGAAAATATTAGTAATTCAGATTAAACTTAAAAGCGTATCATGTACATGGAGGGAGAGAGCTGGTTGTTAAACATTTACCAGCATTCTCCCTGGATATCACCTACATTTAAAAAAAGACCTTTTGGGGGAGGCAGTCCTCAGTCATTTTTAAGAATATAAAGGGGAGGGGGCAGTTAGGTGGCAGCTAGGTGGCGCAGTGGATAGAGCACTGGCCCTGGATCCAGGAGGACCTGAGTTCAAATGCCGCCTCAGACACATAAAAACACTTACAAGGTATATGACCCTGGGCAAGTCACCTAACCCCATTGCCCCCCCCCCAAAAAAAAAGAACATAAAGGGGAGCTGAAACCAAAAAGTCTGAAAATGTTTGCTTCGGTCATCCAAACTCATTGCTTTTCAAGATCTTCTATGATTTGTTCCCAGGAGACCTTTCCAGCCTTGTCTCCCAGTATTCCCCTTACTATACTTACTACCCCCCCACATCCTTTATGCTCCAGCCAAACCAGACTACTTGCCATTTTCTCATCATGATCCATGCTTTCAAATCCTAACATCTTTGCCCACACCATTCCCTTTCCCATCTCATATGTGTAGAAATCCTACCCATGACACAAGGCCCAGATCAAATGTCAGCTTCCTAAAACCTCACTGATCCCCCTACACTTCAGCCAGAAAGAATTCATATTACCTTGCACCATTCCTCTGTATTGATTAAATTTGGTTGCTATGATACAGGCCCATTCCTCCTAATGCTGCTCATTTACCCTGAGCTTTCATAGTCTATTTCAACTATAGAACTACAGAGTTAGAGGGGATGAATTATTTCCATAAAAATGACATTAAAAACAGGGGATCAGCTGAATGACATTACAAGAGGGTTGTACAGCTTTATGATGGGGTTTGGTTCTAATGTATTAGGAATGCCATTGGGAAATTCATCAGTTGAGGTTAACTTTATATGGATATGCTTGTGTACTTTTTTTTGTGCATGTTCTATCCATACACACACACTTCCCCCATTAGATTATAGGGCAGAGAGGACATCTTGTTTATTTTTATACCTCCCATAACATCTATCTTGTGCTCTCTCAGTGAATGTTGAGAAGGGAAGGGAAGGGAAGGGGAGGAGAAAAGAGGGGATGAATTTAACTATATTGAAGGAGCTTTTAGTCTGTATGGGAAGGGAAAGGAAAGGAAGATCAGAAAAGAAAGGGAAAGAAGGAGAGGAGGGGAGGGGAGGGGAAGGATGGAGTGTGAAGAGAGGGGAGGAGGGAATAATTTCACTGATACAGTCCAAAGTAAGGAAGCTAAACAGGAGTAATATGGTAGCTGGGGGAATGGGGGAAGGGAGCGTAAAGAAACACCTCAGGGTCCAGATGCTACCTTCTAGAATACTCTATACTAAGAAGTTAAGAATTCGTTCAACCTTGGAGGCTAGGCTCTGGAGCCCCATAGCAATGAAACAATAAACTTTTACCGAGTGCCTACCCATTATATACTAGGCATGGGACTACTTGTTGGGAATACAGGGAGGTGGCCCTGAATGCTTGAAGGATGACTCAGTATCTCCACTTTTCACCCTCTAAGCAGGGTAATAATTCACTACCTGCACACTCTTGTTAACAGTGTCTGTGGGACCACTTGCAAGATCCCAATCCTGCAGAAACCAGAGTTCTTTTGAGTTGTCGCTACTGACCCACTGAATCTGGGAGCATCCTCTCAAAATGAAGAGGAAGTAAACTGGGCCAGAGAAAGAAACCAAGAATCCAAGCCAATTGGCCATCAGGTTAGATAGAGTGTCCAGAGCTGAGCAGTCCATGGCTGGTCACGATGGCATCAGAAGTTCTCAGAACTGGATTAGATTCATTCACGATAATTACTCCCTTTCCCTACACTTTCTCTTTTTTAAAAAATTAATTTATTTTGATTTATCAGCAATCACTTCCATAAGCTTTTGAGTTTTAAATTTTTCTCCCCCTCCCTCCCCACCTCCCTCCCCAAGATGGCATGCAATCTGCCATAGGCTATACATATACATTCCTATTAAACATATTTTCACATTAGTGATGTTGTAAGTAAGAATTAGAACTAATAGGAGGAACCACCAGAAAGCGGAAACAAAACACAACAGAAGAAAAAAAATAGCAAATAGTATACTTCGATCTGCATTCAAACTCCATAGTTCTTTCTTTGGATGTGGATAGCATTTTCCATCATGGCCTTTGGAGATGTCTTAAATCCTTGTATTGCTAAGAAGGGTTAAGTCTATCAATATTAGTACCCAACTGATTATGTTATTCCCTTCTTGAGCCAAATCTGATGAGAGTAAGGTTCAAACAATGCTCATCTCCCTCCCTTCTTTACCTCTGTTCTAACAGGTTTTTGTGTCTTTTCCTGTAATGTAATTTTCCCTTGTCTGCCTCCTGCTTTCCTTTTCTCTCAGTACATTTTCTTAGTTAGATCAGATTAATCCACTTACTTGTATCCATTTAACCCACTTGATTAGATTTTTTTTTTGTCATTACATCAAAGTCAACTTATACCCACCCCCTTTAATGTATACCCTTTTAACGTGATGTAATAACAATACAGTTCTCAAGGATTACAAATGTCATCTTCCCTTGTAGGGATGTAAACAGTTTGCCCTTATTAATAACATGTTGTTTCTATCTGACTTACCTTTTTATGTCTCCCTTGAGTCTTGTATTTGAAGATCAAATTTTCTGTTGAGCTCTGGTCTTTTTATCAGGAAGGTTTGGAAGTCCCCTAGTTCGTTGAATATCCATCTCCTCCCCTGAAAGATCATGCTCATTTTTGCTAGGTAGTTGATCCTTGGTTGTAATCCAAGCTCCTTTGCCTTACAGAATATCATATTCCATGCCCTATGGTCTTTTAATGTAGCAGCTGCAAGGTCCTGTGTAATCCTGACTGTGGTTCCATTATATTTAAATTGTTTCTTTCTGGCTGCTTGCAGTATTTTCTCTTTGACCTGCTAATTTTGGAATTAGGTTACTATATTCTTTGGTGTTTTCAATTTGGGATCTCTTTCAGGAAGTAATCGGTGGATTATTTTACCCTCTGGTTCTAGGACCTCAGGGCAGTTTTCCTATGATTTCCTGAAAGATACTGTCCAGGCTCTTTTTTTCATCATGATTTTCAAGTAGACCAATAATTTTTAAATTGTCTCTCCTGAATCAGTTTTCCAGGTCAGTTGTTTTACCAATGAGGTATTACATTTTCTTCTACTTTTTCATTCTTTTGTTTTTGTTTAACTGGTTCTTGCTCTCTCATAGAGTCATTAGCTTCCATTAGCCCAATTCTAATTTTTAACAAATTATTTTCTTCTATTAGATTTTATACCTCTTTTCCCATTTAGCCAATTGTATTTTTTAGGGATTTGCTTTCTTCAGTGTACTTTTTTTCCAATTGGCCAATTGTATTTTTTAGGGATTTGCTTTCTTCAGTGTACTTTTTTTCCAATTGGCCAATTGTATTTTTTAGGGACTTGTTTTCTTCAGTGTACTTTTTTTCCAGTTGGCCAATTGTATTTTTTAAGGACTTGTTTTCTACAGTTAATTTTTGTCTTTCCTTTTCCAAGCTATTGATTCTCTCTTACATACCCCTTATTTCTTTTTTCCATTTTTTCTTCTACTTCTCTCATTTGACTTTTAAAATCCTTCTAGAGCTCTTCTAAGAAGGCTTTTCGGGCTTCAGATCAGTTCATATTCCCTTTTGAGGTTCCAGATGTGGGTTTGTTGACACTGTTGTCCTCTTCAGAATTTCTTCCTTGATCTTCACTCTTCCCATAATAAGAATCTATCATATGTTTCTTTTTGCTCATGGTGTTTGCTTATTTCCTGGCCTTTAAAGAGATTGAGCTCTCCTGCTGGGGAGCAGGGGCACTGACCCAAGCTTCTTGTGTTGGGAGACCAGGGCTTGGTCACTAGCTTTGTGTGCTGGGGCCTCCGATGCTGGCAGTTGGAGGCTGTAGGGTTCTCACAGCTTACCTGGTGTTGGGCTGGAATCAGCAACACTGGAACTCTAGGGGTAGGATTGAGTAGTGTGACTCCTGGAGATTTCCTGCTCACCCAGGCTGTTCCTTCCTTTTGCTTTCTTCAGCTCCATTCTGATGGATGTTGCAGGATGTTTATCCACCTGGGACCCCTTGGAGTGCCGCTTCCCTTAGTTTTGCTGAGTCACTGGGAGAGCCGGTTGCTGTAGAATGCCCAGGCACCTGGTGGTTTTCCAAGCTGGTTTCCACTGGTTCTCCCCCTCCCCCCATCACTGAGGCACTTGGGGGTCCAGGTGTTGGTGTTTGCCTGCTCCATCACCTAGGTTTCAGGATCTCCTTCTACACTTTCTCTTTATGAACTAATTGACAGATGGACGACCATACCCAGGACATGACTGTATACAGACATATGAACACACAGGGCATCCACCTATTTGTGTCCTGATACTCAGAAAACCCAATGTATTCATATACCATCTTGGGAGACTGAGGAGACAAGCTCTTCCAGAAACTTCTTCCCAAGGCTCAGGGCCTTGCCCATTGGAACCCCCCTTCAGGGCTACTGAACCTCATTATGGTAGTAACTGAGCAGCTAAAGGAGGAAGGACCCGACTGGAGCCCTCATTCATACTCTGTTCTGTGAGCACCCAATAACCCCAGTTCTGTAACAACATTCTACCCACAGTCCAGCTCAGCAAGTCTGTCCCTGAACATCCTATATTGGGAGTCAGAGGATTTGGGTTCAAATCCTGTCCCTGTCACTTAGTGCTTGTATGACTTTGGGTGAGGCATTTTAACTCTCTAACCTTCAAGATTCCTCATCCGTAAAATGAGAGGGTTGGTCTAGTCGACCTCTAAGTTCCCTTCCAGACCTAAAATTACAATTCTATGAGTTATGTGTTCCCAGTACTGTGCTTGGCTTGTATTTCCAGGAGACAAAGTGTTGCTTGCCTTCAGCTACTAGATTTGAAGCTCCTAGAGGGCAGCGACCTCATGTTGTCTTATTCTTTTACCCTCAGGACCAAACCTAGTGCACTGCATGCATGTTAGCTACAATAGCTAATACCATGTAGCAAAATGAGAGGAGGCCTCACATGGGTAGTGAGATCTATCAGTGGCAGGAGCTCTTCATCATGTGTGGCGTGAAGGGAGGCAGAAGAGATATCTCTAACCACTTCTGTCCTCATGCTTCTCCAAGGGAGACTTTCATCCTGCCAGGTGGAGAATCAGAAAGTCAGGACCCAAGGCTACTTTGCTTTCCTAAAAAAGATGGGGCCAAACTGGAAGTATATCTGCTCTCTTAAATGTTGCTGGCCTTAGGGATATGAATGGATTCAAGCTAACTTTTGATCACTTTGTCATTTTGGGGGGGGAAGGAGAACCCCAAGTTCTATATTCAAGTCTTGACCCCTTTCCCATCTAATATCAGTTCCACAATGAACATACATAGCAACTAGCCAAGAAATCTATTTATCCAAGTTAGAGAAGGTCTACATAGGAGAATATATACCAGACAATACAGAGCGAAGGAGCTCTCCCATTGGGAGTGAGATAACAGCTCAACCAGGAGGAAGGGTGCTGGATCTCAGCCAGGAAAAAGCTCCCTGAAGTCTCTCCAGTAGCAAGCTGGGAATAGGGACATGGTGGAGATAGCCAGCTCCTCTCACGTAGGTTCTTCCCAGAGTCTTTTCCTTTAGCAACCTGAAGTGGAGGTGGCCTCTTCCATCTTCCCTCTCAAGATTGGAATCCAGAAGCTCCTTGAGGTACCCATAAGGGAACTCTTACTTCAACAGTCCCAAAACGAGGACTCGAGAACTGAAGCTCTCTGTCTCTTCCACCTCTGCCCAGAACGGCCTTCATCTCCACCTGTGAGGGACTGTTTGATGTTGGCAGCTGCCAGTTGGGTGCTGTGGCATGGGTAAGGTAAGATCTGGGTATTTTGGAAGTCGAGGCAGGGACTGTGGTAGGCAGAGTCGTGTGTACTGGGATGGGCTGGATTCGGAGAAGCCATGAGGCAATTGGGCAATGCTATGAGATAAGCTGGGTGCAAGGAAGTAGCCGAGCCTGAACTCCTGAGGCAAGGGGCGGTGCCACGTGGGAGTGGGATGGCAGAGGACTGAGCTCCCTCTGCTTAGTCCCCTCCCTATATGCAACGTCATCCCCAGATGCCTCTTGTGACCTTCCTGACCTTGTGCAGCACTGACCCAGTCCCCTCCTGAGCCTGACTTCCTAGGTCACGTACTCTTGTCTATGCGTCAATCCCAGATGCCTCCTTCCTGTATCCAATCCTGGCCTCCTACGTCACTCCCTCCCCCTTGGTGTGCTAAACTCAGACAGCCCCTTCCGGTATCTGACCCTACAATCATTGGCTAGTAGTGGGCTGGGGAGGCGGGGCTAAGTAGGTACTTAGGAACAAGCGTGGTCAGATCACACACGTGCGCGCTCCCCTGGCTCCTGCCTTGTTGCTCTGGCCTTGCTGCTTGGGCTTGCTGTGATGGTTTGCTGTGTTGGCCTCTGAATAAAGCTCTGGTGTTGGTGCCTTCCGATGGCTTGTCTCTGTGTGGTGATCCGGCTGAGGACCGAAGACCCGGGAATGGGTAAGACTCTGGCGGTGCACTTCTTCTAGGAGAAGTGGGTACTGGAGCACGACTGGCAGAGGGTCAGCGTCAGACAGTCCCTCACATCCACCAATAAGGAGATAGTCCCATGCCAATGGGTTTTGGGAAAGCTGTTACATTTATATAATGCTTTAAGATTTGCAAAGCACTTTACCTATGTTACATATGTTATCCTCACTACAACACCATGGGGCAGGTACTATTGTTATCCCTATTTTACGGATAGGGAAATTGAGACTGGTTAAGTGACTTGCATAGGATCCTACAGCTAATAAGTGTCTGAGGAAGAGCTGAAGCCAGGTCTTCCTGACTCCAGGTCCAATGCTGTCTCTACTACATCACCTGTATACTATTATCTGCTGAATTGAATTGAATTGAATGAGCTTATAGTCTAATTGGGGAGATGAGACAGACTTAGGAAACAGTTAACATACCAGACCACATATAATTAAATTCCAGAATGATTGGTAGACACACAGAAGCTCAGAGGAAAGAGAGTTAGAGTCAGCATCGACCTTGAAGAAAGATAAGTAGGATGTGGAGTGGGGGGAGGGGAAAGAGCGTGTCCTAGGGCTGGGGGAACTGCATGAGTGAAGATGGGAATACAATACATCTGCAAGGCTCAGGGGATGGGGAGGGAGCTGGCCTGGATGAACCAGAGAATCTGCCGGGGAGTAAGGAGAGAAAAGTTGTGTTTCCCTCTTCCCACTCCTGTGCTATCCCAGTTCCATGTACGTGGTAATGATAATTACCATCACCCCTCAAAAAAATTTGCAACGAATATTTTGTGCCCTACCACCCATCCAGATCCTAGGACAAACTAAGAACCCAGCCACTGCCCCACAACCCAACCTGCCTCCAGTTAGAGAGAGTTCAATTTGCTTCCAACATTAAGCTGGTCTTGCAGTTATCCTTCCTCTCTGGTTGAGGGCAAGTTAAATACTGTAATCATTGCAGCTCCTGCTCCCACTATGAGCCAATAATGTTTGCAGTGGGCCAGGGGTTTAGGGGACAGGTACAGAGCAAGAGCCCCTCTTTGGGAAAGAATACCGAAAGAACTGGGCTCAGGGCATTCAGAGTCAACCCTCCCTCTCTCCCTCCCTCCCCATCCCCAGATTATCTCAAGGGATTAGGCCACAGTGCTGAAGGTCCAGAGACTCAGGTCCATAGGTTGCTCCCTTCTGTACTGCTTTCATCGTTCCCTCTAAGAGCCAGTTCATCGCAAGAACACCCCCCGCCCATGTCCCACCATGTTTTATAGGGGAGTCGTAGGAAGTGTGGAAAGGGGACAAGTTCTTTATCACTACACATCACTTTCCCTTCCTCCCCCTGGTGCAGTCCGGGAAAAGAGCCATCAGCTTTGAGACCTATAAGGGTGACAGAAAGGAGTCAATAACATTTTAACTATTCAAGCCCAAGCAGAGCTTTAAATGCTGCTGAGGGAAACCTGACTTAGAAGCAACACTCTATAAAATGCTAGATGAAGCAGGTACTTTTAAGGACCACCTAACCAGGGTCCTTATCCTGAGGTCCATGAGGTTTTTAAAAAATATTTTGATAACTGTATTTCAGTATTTCCAATTCAATGTATTTTATTTTATGCATTGAACATTTTTTTTTCTGAGAAGAGTTCCAGAGGTTTCACCAGACAAAAAAAGGTGACTAACCCTTGTTCTAATCTAAACTCATCTTACAGAAGAGGAAACTGAAGCAGTCCAAAGAGGGAAATTATTTTCTCAAGGTCACAAGATGAGTTATAGGTGAAGTCAGAACTGGAACCCAGGTTTTCCAACTCCTAGGCCATGAACACTTTCCATCAGACCTTACTGCCTTTTCCTCAGTTGATTCCCTAGGGGAATAGGATTCTGGTAGCTGAACCACATATACCCCACCCATCCCTACCTCCATTCTTGGCTCTGACACCCTTAAATTCCTGGGACTTCCCTTATTCAAGAACTACTTCTGACAGTTATTTTAGCTGTGGTCTAAAGGAAGACACCTCCCCCTGACATGAGTTTATGGTGAGTCCCAAAGCCTTCCAGGAGGTGAGTTAGAAGGCAGCCAGGCCTTATCTGCTGGCTGTATCTTAATGAGACTCCCAACCCATGACTCATCCTCTCAGAAATCTGTGAGCTCTGAATGGGAACACTCTGACACTCGCCCACACATACAACTCCACTTATACACACATACTCAAGTCAAGTCAACAAACATTTATTAAGCACCTAATACATGCCAGACACTGTACTAAACTGCTAGGGAGACAAAAACAAAAAAATGAAAATAAATTCCTTTCTTTAAAGAACTTTTCTCCTGGAGGAAAGCAGCATGAACGAAGATAAGTTAGTGTAAGACATGAACAAAGACAGCTGGCCTAGAAGCTAGAAAGACCTAGGTTTAAATGCCACCGCTGACACTTGGGTTATCACCCTGGGCCTCTCTCAGTGCTCCAAGCAACTCTATAAAAGGACAGACCCTTGAGAAGGTGCCAACCAGTCTTTTTTTTTTTTTTAGGCAATTGGGGTTAAGTGACTTGCCCAGAGTCACACAGCTAGTGTTATGTTTGGTCTGAGACCACATTTGAACTCAGGTCCTCCTGACTTCAGGACCAGTGCTTTATCCACTGCACCACCTAGCTGCCCCCCAACCAGTCTTGATAGGGTTTTTTTCACCTCAAAGCTCCCCAGGCCTATGAAATTACAGATTCAGGCCCTATGTCAAATATAAAGACTAAAAAAAAATATTTGGGAGTGATGGTGGTTTTTTTTTTTTAAAGCATTTGTTAAGCACCTACTGTGTGCCAGGCACTATGCAAAGCACTTTATAAATATTCTCATTTGAGTGCTGTCAACTGGGGAAAGGCTTATTTGGGCCTTCAATGAAACATATTCCAAGAGACTGAATGAATTGAGGAGGAAGAGCATTCCAGACCGGGGACTCCATAGGAAAAGATAGTTTGGAGCCAGACTGAATGGAAAAGTTTGTATCTTATGCTTGAGACAATGGAGAGCAAGGAGGGTTTTCATCAGGGGAATGGGTTGTTAGAGCTATGCTTAGAGGATATTCAATTTGGCAGGTGTGAAGATGACAGATTGGAGAGGGGAGTGACTGGAGGCAGGAGAACCAATTATACCTCCCCATACACACCCCTGCTTTTATACTTAGATGGAAATACCTATTTTCACACACTTTTTTACAGCTTCAAAACATACATCTCGGGGCAACTAGATGGTGCAGTGGATAGAGCACTAGCCCTGGAGTCAGGAGGACCTGAGTTCAAATCCAGCCTCAGATACTTGACACTAGTTGTGTGACCCTGGGCAAGTCATTTAACCCCATTGCCTAGCCAAAAAACCAAAAAAAAGAAAACATATACCCCTTATCTACTGCTCCATAGATCCAGAGAATTATAATCCTAGGGCTGGAAGAGAACTTAGAGGTCACGTAATCCAACCCTCTCAATTTTATAGATGAAGAAACTGAGGTCTAGGAAGTTAAGTGGCTTGCTAACAGTAAGGGGTAGAGCTGGGATTTGGATTTGAGTCTTCTGACTACAAGTTCAGGGCTCCTTGCACTGAGCCAAGCTGCATAAACACACACAAACACACCCCCACTTCATTTACTCACACCCTGTTTCTCTCCAGAGCTGGATGAAGGAGGTGAGCACAGCTGAAACCTGTCTCACCCAGCCATCCATCTGAATTTAAGCCTCTGGGGATCAGGCTTTATGAGCTGGAGTAAATCTCCCATCTCTTGCAAAGATCCTGCTAATTCTCCTTGAGTGTGAGTGAAGAACAAGGTCCTTCAGGGAATTTTCAGATCCTGAAAGAGAAGCCTGGAGGTGCAGCTGGGGCCCTTGAGGAATCTTTTACTGCAGCCCTTACAACTCCTCTGAAGAGGCTTGAAGACATTCACACTTCCTAGTATTACCGCCTACCTACCCAATGGACTGCTCGGTGCTTGGGACCTTTGTCTGGGGAGAGGGGAGAAAGCAAGGAGGGAGAAAGTGAAACAAAGAAGAGAGAGAGAGACAGAGAAAAGAAGAAGGAGAAGGAGGAGGAGGAGAAGGTGGAGGAGCCTGGGCCTAGAGGAATATGAATAGAGGACAGAGAGGTTTTCCTCTCTAATCAGTAGAGGCAGGAGAAGAAGGGAAAGGCCTAGGTGGAAGCCAGAGGGGAGGACAGGTTAAGGCACAGAGGTAAACAAGGGGAAAGTAAAAGACAGAAACAAGAATTCACAAAGGAAGGAGAAGGAACTTTCTGGAGAGAATAAAGAAAGAAAGGACAGACACTTTCAGAGAGACAGACTGAGGTAGGAGGTGGGAATTAGGGAAGTGAGGTGGGCAGGGACTAAAGAATCACAGAATATCGGAGCTGGAAGGAACCCTCTTATCTAGGCCAACCTCCTCTAAACTGGCTGTTGAGAGGGATATAACCATGAATGCCTGACAATATGGTATAGTGGAAATGGAGCCAGAAACCTAAAGTTCAAAACCTAGCTTTGTCACCTTAGGCCAGTCACTTCACCTGTCTGCCTCAGTTTCCTCACCTTTAAAATAGGGACCTTTGCACTATCTATCTCAGATATCTCAGATCAGATCAGATAGCACAAAAGCTGTATTATTTAATTCAAATGGGAAAAAAATGACTGTCTCACTTGATGATCTTATCAAATTCTATGGGTTCAACTATCATCTCTATGCAAATGACCTCCAGATGATATAACGAATAGAATGATGAATCTGGATTCAGAAGGATTAGAGTTCAAATTTGACTTCATGTACTCACTAGGGAATAGGGAATGGATATATATATATATATATATATAATATATACATATAGGGAGTGGAGATATATATATATATATATATAATAACTAGCATTTCTATAGCACTTTAAGGTTTTCAAAGTACTTTACAAATTTGCAAATATCTCATTTGTCCCTGTTCCCAGCTTGCTACTCTAGAGGAAGCTTCCTCTTGGGTGAGATCTAGGGTTCTCTTTCCTGCTTGAGTTGAGTTATCTCACTCCCAATGGGAGAACTCCGTCACTCTATATTGTCTGTTATATATTCTGTTACTTATACCTTCTCTTACTTGGATAAATAGGTTCCTTAGCTAGTTTCTATGTGTGTTCATGTAAAACTGATATTAGATGGGAAAGGGTCAAGCCTTGAATATAAAGCTTGGGTTCTCCCTCCCCCCCAAAATGACAAAGCGATCAAAAGTTAGCTTGACCGTGGACAAGTTACGTAATTCTCTCAGCCTCAGTTTCCTCATCTATAAAATGGGAATAACAACACCTACCTCCCAAGGTGCTTGTGGGGATAAAATGAGATAATGGTAGAGTGCTTTGAAAACCTTAAAACCTACTACATAAATGTTAGTTATTATTACCTATAAATCCATTCCCTATTCTCTCCTGAGCCCTAGTCCTGCCTCACCAAGTAACTGCCTGTTGGACATTTCCAACTGGATATCCTGTAGACCTCTCAAACTCAACATGTCTAAAGGAGAATTGTCTTTCCCCCTAAACCCTCTACCTTTCCTCACTTCCCTCTTTCTGTCAAGGGCATCACCATCCTTCCAGCCATCCAGGTTGATAATCTCAGGGTTAGCCTGTGCTGTCCTCACCCTTCATATCCAGTCAGTTACCAATTCTTGTTGATTCTACCTCCCCAAAATGTCTCACACTCATCCCTTTTCCTCCACTCACATGACTAACTCAGTTCAGGTCTTCATCACTTCTTACCTGGATGTTTCTTTTGTTGTTGTTTGTTATTGAGTTGTTTCAGTTGTATCTGACTCTCTGTGACCCCATTTGGGGGTTTCTTGGCAAAAGTACTGGAGTGGTTTGCCATTTCTTTCTCCAGCTCGTTTTACAGATGAGGAAACTGAGGCAAACAGGGTTAAGTGCCTTGCCCAAGATCACACAGCTAGTAAGTGTCTGGGGTCAGATTTGAACTTGGGTATTCCTGACTCCAGGGCTGGCTGCCTAGTAGATGGCTGACTCCATCTACTGCGCCACCTAGTGGCCTCTGGATGTTTGCAGTGGCTTTCAAACTGGTCTCAATGGTTCCAGTCTCTCTCCTGTCTGATCCATCCTCTGCCAAAGTGATGTTTCCAAAGCACAGTCTGACTATGTCACTCCCAGGCAATAGAAAGCAATAAAAGCTCCCTCTTGCCTCCAGGATGACATCAAATTCTTCTGTTTGATTTTCAGCGCTCCTCATAAGCTGGCTCCAACTGGATTTCTGTTCCAGGTTTATGCATATTACCTTCCACACAGTCTCCATTCTAGTCAAACTGGACTACTTATACCCATCTCCCATCTCCAGGCCTTTGCATGAGCTGTTCTCTGTGCCTGAAATGCTCTCCCTCATCACCTCCACATCTTGTAATTCCTAGCTTCTTCAGTGCTGACTTCAAATGCCATCTTCTACATAAACTACACCCCACCTTCACCTGCAATTGTTAGTGCCCTCCTCCGACCCCCCAAAAATCATTCTGTATCTCATCTTTATATATCTACTTAATAGTTGTATGACCCTGGGCAGATCACTGAACCTCTCTCAGTCTCAGTTTCCTCATCTATAAAATGGGGTAATTATAGCACCTACCCGCAGGGTTGTTGTGAGGATCCAATGAAATGATATCTATAAAATGCGTTGCAAACTTTTAAGTGCAGTATAACTGATAGCTATTATCAAATTTGTAGTCACCTATCAATGTACACATTGTTTTCCCCTCAAAGCTCTGTGAGGCCAGGAAATGTTTTCTTTTTATCTTTGTATCTCCAGCACCAACATTTATATAGCACTTAAATGTGAGTGTGGTACATATATAGTGTATGTATGTGTATATGTGTATGCATGTATATGTGTATGTATATACCACACAAATACATACTACATGTAGTGTATACACACATATTTCATACATATTATATATGTTATCATACATATGTAATTTCATTGGATCCTCACAATAACCCTGTGAAGTAGGTACTATTATTATTTCCATTTTACAGACAAGGAAACTGAGACTGAGCTAGGTTAACTGACTTTTCCAGGGGCCCACAGTTAAGTAAGTGTCTGGGTTGAATTTTAACTCAGGTCTTCCTGACGCCAAGTCCAGCTGTCTTACCTTCTACACCATGTATCTGCCTCTTGATAAATACTGAATGAATAAATGATGAATAATTCAATCATTATTTATTTTTATTAATGCTAATTCTTTGCCCCCAGAAAAGAGCTGTACATATAGGTCCTTTTCCTTTTTGTTTTTTATCTCTTTTTGGATACAGACCTAGTAGTTGTATTGCTAAGACAAAGTTTTATAGTCCTTTGGGCATAGTTCCAAAGTGCTCTACAGAATGGTTGAATCAGTTCACAACTCCACCAATGGTGCAGTAATGTCTCATTTTCCCCACATCCCCTCCATTTTTCTTTTCTGTCCTAATAGCTAATCTAATAGATAAGAGGTAGTAACTCAGAATTGTTTTAATTTGCATTTCTCCAATCAATAGTGATTTAGAGCATTTTTCATGTGGCTATAAATAGCTTTGATTACTTCATCTGAAAATTTCATATCTTTTGATCATTTATCAATTGGGGAATGGCTCTTATTTTTATAAATTTGACAGTTCTCATTTAAGAAATAAGGTCTTTATTAGAGAAATTTGCTTCAAAATTTTTTTCATGGTTATGATTGTTAGATATATTTCCCTCCATCCTATTTCCTGCCCCCCCATTTATGCTATTCTCTTCCTCCTTTCATCCTGTCCCTCCTCAAACGTGTTTTGCTTCTGACTACCCCCTTCCCCAATCTGCCCTCCCTTCTATAAACCCTCCCCTTCTTTTTTCCCCTTCCCCTCCTACTTTCGTGTAGGGTAGGATAGATTTCTATACCCAATTGAGTGTGTATGTTATTCCCTCTTTGAGCCAATTCTGATGAGAGTAAAATTCACTCACTCTCCCCACCCCCACCTCCCCCATGTTCCCCTCCATTTTAAAAGCCTTTTCTTGCCTCTTCTAGATGAGATAATTTACCCCATTCTACCTCTCCCTTTCCCTTTCTCCCAGTGCATTCCTCTTTATTACCCTTAATTTTAATTTTTTAGATGTCATCCCTTCATATTCAATTCACGCCTGTGCCCTCTATATGTACTCCTTCTAACTGCCCTAATAATGAGAAAGTTTGTATGAGTTACAAGTATCATCTTCACACATAGGAATGTAAACAGTTTAACCTTATTAAGTCCCTTATGATCTTCCTTTCCTGTTTACCTTTATATGCTTCTCTTGAGTATTGTAGTTGAAAGTCAAATTTTCTATTAAACTCAGGTCTTTTATTTTTTTCTTAACTTTTTGTTGTTTTTTTTTGCTAGGCAATGGGGGTAAGTGACTTGGCCAGGGTCACACAGCCAGTAAGTGTCAAGTGTCTGAGGCTGGGTTTGAACTCAGGTCCTCCTGACTCCAGGGCTGGTGCTCTATCCACTGTGCCACCTAGCTGCCCCTCTGGTCTTTTCTTTTTCTTTTTCTTCTTTAAATAAATATATTTATTTATTTTTAGTTTTCAACATTCACTTCCATAAGATTTTGAGTTTCAAATTTTCCCTCCATCTCTCCCCTCTCCCCACCCCAAGAGGGCATGTAAATTGATATAGGCTCAACATATACATTCATATTAAACCTATTTCCACATTAGTTGTGTTGTAAAGAAGAATTAGAACCAATGGGAGAAACCAGGAGAAAGAAAAAAAAGGGGGAAAAAGCTAATAATACACTTTGATCTGCATTCAGAATCCATAGTTCTTTTTCTGGATGTGGACAGCACTTTCCATCATGAGTCTTTTGGAGTTGTCTTAGATCCTTGCATTGCTAAGAAGAGATAAGTCTATCAAAGTTGGTCATCACATAATGTGACTGTTACTGTGTACAATGTTCTCCTGGTTCTGTTCACTTCACTCAGTATCAGTTCATATAAGTCTTTCCAGGTTTTTCTGAAGTCTGCCTGCTCATCATTCCTTATCAGCTCTGGTCTTTTCATCAAGAATGCTTGAAAGTCCTCTATTTCATTGAATAGACATTTTTAACCCTGAAGGATTATACTCAGTTTTGCTGGGTAGGTGATTCTTGGCAATCCTAGCTCCTTTGACCTCTGGAATATCATATCCCAGCCCCCCCAAACCTTTAATGTAAAAGCTGCTAATTCTTGTGTTATCATGACTGTGGCTCCATGACACTTAAATTATATCTTTTTGACTGCCTGCAATATTTTCTCCTTGACCTGGGCTATAATATTCCTGGGAGTTTTCATTTTGATATCTCTTTCATGCGGAGATCAGTGGATTCTTTCAATTTCTATTTTACCTTTAGTACTAGAATATCAGGGCATTTTTTTGTGATAATTTCTTGAAAGATGATGTCTAGGCTCTTTTTTTGATCATGGCTTTCAGGTAATCCAATAATTTTAAAATTATCTCTCGTGGATCTTTATTCCAGGCCAGTTATTTTTTCGAGATATTTCACATTGTCTTCTGTTTATTTCATTCCTTTGGTTTTGTTTTATTGTTTTTTGATTTCGCATAAAGTCATTAGCTTCCATTTTCTCAATTCTAATTTTTAAGGAATTATTTTCTTCAGTCCGCTTTTATACTTCCTCTGCCATATGGCCAATTCTACTTTTTAAGGAGTTTTTTTCTTCAGTGAATTTTTGTGCCTCTTTTTCCACTTAGCCAGTTTTGCTTTTCAAGGCATTCTTTTCCTCGTTGGCTTTTTGTGCCACTTACCATTTGGCCTATTCTGGTTTTTTTTTAGGTAGTATTTTTTTGTGTCTCCTCTACCAAGCTGTTGACACTTTTTTCATGATTTTCTTGCATCACTCTTATTTCTCTTCCCAATTTTTCTTCTGCCTCTCTTACTTGATATTTAAAATCCTTTTTAAGCTCTTCTATGGCCTGAGATCAATTCATATTTTTCTTGGAGGCTTTGGATGTTAGAGCTTTGACTTTGTTATCTTCTAAGTGTGTTTTGGTCTTCCTTGTCACCATAGTAACTTTTTATGGTCAGAATTTTTTTCTGTTTGCTCATTTTTCCAATCTATTTCTTGACTTTCAACTCTTTGTTAAAGTGGGGCTCTGCTTCCAGGGTGGAGGGTGCACTGTCCTAAGCTTCAGAGGTTTTATGCAGCTATTTTCAGAGAGACTTCTAGGGAGCTGTAAGTTGTGTGTTCTTTTAAGGTATACGATCTAAGGAGAGGTGTTCACTACTTTCCTGGCCTGTGCTCCGGTCTGTGAGTGACCACAAGCACTCTTTTCTGCCCTGGAACTGTGAGGGAGGCACCCCCTCCACTGCTGCTGCAAACTCTGCTATACTAGTGCTCCCCGTTGCCCTCAGACTGCCACCTAGGACTGTGACCTGGATCCAAATATGGGCAAAGCAGCAGAATCCTGCCTCAGTGCTAGCAAAAAGACCCCTGTAATCTCCTTCTGACCAGTTTTTTCGACCCCCTTACCTGCAGTGGACTAAGAGCTCTGGAAGCAGCAGCTGCTGATTCACTGGCTCCCAAGACCTGCTCCTGGTTTGCTGGGGTTGAGTCTGTGCTGGCATGGCCTGCGCTGGACTATGCTCCACTTTCGCCCAGGTGTAACAGACCTTTCCTGCTGACCTTTTCACTTGTCTTTGGCTGGAAAATTATTTCACCTCGACCTTTTGTGGGTTCTGCTGCTCCAGGAATTATTTTATGGCATTATTTAAAGGTGTTTGGAGGGGTTTTGGGGAGAACTCAGGTGAGCCTCTACCTTTTCTCCACCATTTTGGTTCCTTGCCCCAAGAGGAACAGCTAGTAAGGTCTGAGGGTTGAATCTGAATTCAGATCTTACTGATTCCAGACCTGGTGTTCTATCCACTGCTCCATCCATCTGCTCATACGTCCAAAACAAACAATTTTTATATATGGGCTTCAAAATAGATAACAGCAAACCTGAAATTTTAAATCCAAGTTCTATGACTCCAGAGTCATTGTTCATGTCATTATATCATGAATTGCAGTAGATCTTCAATAACTCCTTTAGAAGTAGGTAGGGTAAAGGCAGCTAGGTGGTACTTGCCCTGGAGTCAGGAGGACCTAAGTTCAGATGTGGCCTCAGACACTTACTAGTTGGGTGACCTTAGGCAAGTTACTTTCCCCAATTGCTTCCAAAAAAGAAATAAAAGAAATAGTAGGTGGGGCAAGAATTAGTTATTCTCATTTCACAAATGAAGAAACTGAGACCCAGAGAGGACATTGAAACAAATTGGGGATACCCTTTGAAACAACTCGATGACTGTCTCAGAATAAGGACTCTAACCCAGTGTTCTTTTCCATTCTATCTTGCTAGCTATAGCAGTCCCTTCCCAACACCCCTGAGAACTGGGAGGTGCCAGAACCTGGGGGAGGCAGGAATGAAGTCACAGTCGTGGTGACTTCCAAGAGAATCTATTTATAGCCAGAGGTAGTGCTGCAGCACCTGTTACTGTAGCAACCCACAGCTGGTGATGGATGCAGCAGGGCATGTTCAGAATCTAAGGATGCTGCATGTGAGCTCGGATGTGTGCGTGTGTATGTGTATACATGTCCTTGAGGTGGAGGTGCAAGTAGCCTTTTGTGAAAGCCTGCTCCACTGCATATGCTTCACATCGTCAGAAGAGGGAGCTGTCACCACATTAAGGAATCATTATTTAAAATTTTTTTCAAATTTTATTTATTTTATTTTTAATTTATGAAATAAAACATTTCCTTAACATAGTAGAGTTAAAAAAAAGATGATTGTGCATGAAACTGCAAATCATTATGTATAACTTGCTATTCCTTTTAAATATATAATAAAGTTATTGTGGAAATTTTTTTTTTCCTTTTTTTTCTTCCCTCTCCCTAAACTCCCTCCTAGAAATGGTCTTGCTCTCTATTGGCAGAGGGAAAACTCACATATTGCATCTCCCCAGGGCTAACTCTTTTTCGCACTCCCTCATTCTCTTGTCTCCCAAACTCTCCTCACTCTCCTTTTCCTTCATTCTCTCTTTCCCTCTCCACCCCTCCTCTTCCTTCTCTCCCACCTTCTCCCTTTCTATTTCTCCCTTTTCTCTCCCTCCCCTTCTCTTTCCTCTTCACTCTTTCTGTCACACTGAACTAGGATGGTGACAATAGGTAGAAATAAAGAGAATGAGATAGATCAGTAAGCATAGTGCTTTAAGGTTTGCAAAGAATTTTACATCTGTTCTATTCATTTGATTAAAAGATATTTTAGCAGTAGAGTTTATAACACTTGAAGAGGGATTGGATGTTGCAAGATTTCAAGCCGAGAATGGTGGTACCACTGACAACAATAGAGTGGAAGTATTTTGAGGGCCAGGTGACTTTTTCACCTTCTCCTTTTTTTAAATAGTATTTTATTTTTTCAATCACATGTAAAGACAAGTTTTAACATTCATTTTTTATAAAATTTTGAGTTCCAAATTTTCTCCTTCTTTTCCCTCCCTTTCCCTAAGATGGCAAGCAATTTGATATGTTATATGTGTGCAATCATGTAAAACACTTCCATATTAATCATGTTGTTTCACCTTCTCTTTGTATCTCTTGTGCCTTACATTGAACCTTGCAAATAGGATGCATTTAATAAATGCTTATTAGTTTGAATTGGGACAATAGGGGAGTGGAGATAGAGGTAAGTAAAAGAAAGATGAGTTTGTTTTGGGATTCAACAATTCAATTTAACAATCATTTTTAAAAATTCATCCTTATTTTATTTTTAGGGCTACATTTCTCTTCCTCTTCTTCCTCCTGCCTTAATTGAAAAGGAAAAACAAAACCATTATGAACATGTAACAAAGCATTTATTAAACAAATACCTAATATGTGGCAGACATATATGTATATATTATATATGTGTATATACATATATATTACATACTATAGTAAGTATTGGGTAGTACTTACTTTGTAGTACTTAGTAAGTAGTAGGAACTGAGAATACAAAGGGAAAAATCAAAATAGTCCCTGCCCTCAGGGAGCTTACAGACTACTGGGGGAAAGAAACAACACACACATATGTAGCCCACCTTTCAAGATACAGCAGTCCCAGGATTTACAGCAACAGATGTTTAAGGAAAATCCTAGAAGCTATAAATGTGGTATATGACTGAGATTGGTATTCAGAAAATTCTGTGACAAGGAGTAAAAAGTCCTGAGTTCAAGAAGGATATGTGTTCTCTGCTTGGAGATGAGGAACATGTGGAATGATTTATTTCTTCCCCAAGTACTTGCATCCAGAATTGTCAGAATTGATGGTTAGAGATGCTACTGGCATCGTAGATGTGGCATTATGGATTGCACACAGTTGGGTGAGACAACCTTACACATAAACTAATCTTTGACACATGCCCCATACGCCTATACATACACACCTAGAGGAGGGTACCAATGAACTACGCTTTCTCCATTATCTCCGGCAAGAAGCTCTTTCTGTTGCCTGCAGTTAGACAAATCCTTGACCATCATACTTTCACTGTGCTGACCAGTTCCAACACCCATTTAGTGTTTTTTATGTTCTAATTCATCTTCCTTGATGCATCAAAATTATTTTAGCACCCTAGCATTGGTTATGTGATTATTTAAGGAGCAGTGAAGATGGGGAAATCTTAGAAAAAGAAATTGAACAAGCCATCAATGCACTTTCTAAGAAAAAAATCCCCGGGACCAGAAGTGAACATTTAAAGAGCAATTAACCCCAATACTATATAAAACATTTGGGAAAATAGGTGGAGTCCTATCAAATTCCTTTTATGACACAAATATGGTACTGATACCTAAACCAGGAAGAGCCAAAACAGAGAAAGAAAATTATAAAACAATTTACCTAATGAATATTGATGCAAACATTTTAAATAATATACTGGTAAAGAGATTACAGCAACACATCACAAGGATCATACACTAAGATCAGGTGGAAATTATATCAGGAATGCAGGACTGGTTCAATATTAGGAAAATTATCAGCATAATTGACCATATCAATAACAAAACCAACAGACATCATATGATTATCTCAATAGATGCAGAAAAAGCCTTTGACAAAATATAGCACCCACTCCTATTAAAAACACTATAGAACATTGGAATAAATGGAGCTTACCTTAAAATGATAAGTAATATTTATCTAAAACCATCAGCAAACATTATCTGTAATGGGGATAAACTAGACTCCTTCCCAATACAATCAATGGTGAAACAAGGGTGCCCATTATCACCTCTATTATTTAATACTGTACTAGCAATGTTAACTATAGCAATAAGAAAAGAAAAAGAAATTAAAGGAATTAGAATAGGCAATGAGGAAACAAAACTATCAGTCCTTGTAGATGATATGATGTTATACTTAGAAAATCCTAGAGAATCAACCAAAAAACTACTTGAAATTATTAACAATTTTAGCAAAGTTGCAAGATACAAAATAAACCCACATAAATTATCAGCATTTCTATTATATTACCAACAAGGTCCAGCAGCAAGAGATAGAAAGAGAAATTCCATTTTAAATAACTATAGATAACATAAAATACTTGGGAGTCTACTTGCCCAAGACAAACCCAGGAACTACATGAATACAACTATAAAACACTTTTCACACAAATAAAGTCAGATATAAATAATTGGAAAAAATATTAATTGCTTATAGGTAGGCAGAGCCAATACAGTAAAAATAACAATTCTACCTAAATTAATCTATTTATTCAGTGCCATGCCAATCAAACTATGAAAAAATTATTTTACAGGGGCAGCTAGGTGATGCAGTAGATAGAGCTCTGACCTTGGAGTCATGAGGACCTAAGTTCAAATTCAGCCTCAGACACTTGACACTTCCTAGCTGTGTGACCCTGGGCAAGTCACTTAACCCCCTTTGCCTCACCAAAAAAAAAAAAAAAAAAAGATTATTTTATAAAGCTAGAAAAAAATGATAACAAAATTCATCTGGAAGAACATCAGCTCAAGAACATCAAGTAAATCAATGAAAAAAAATGCAAAAGAAGGTGGTCTAGCCATACCAGATCTCAAATTGTATTATAAATTAGTAATTATCAAAACAATCAGGCATTGAGTAAAAAATAGAATGGTGGATCAATGGAATAGATTAGGTACAATTACATTATAGTAAATGACCATAGTAAGCTAGTATATGAAAAACCCAAAGATCCAAACTTTTGGAATGAAAACTCATTATTTGACAAAAACTGCTCGGAAAACTAGAAAACAATATGGCAGAAACTAAGTATAGACCAATATCTCACAATCGTATATCAAGATAAGGTCAAAATGGATACATGATTTACACATAAAAGGTAATACCATAAGCAAATTAAGATATCATGGAATAGTTTGTCAGATATGGATATGGAATAAGGAATATGGAATGATATGGATATGGAATATCTGTCAGATATGGATAAGGGAAGAACTTCGGACCAAAGAAGATATGGAGAGCATTACAAAATGTGAAAGATAATTTTGATTATATAAAATTAAAAAGTTTTTGCAAAAACAAAACCGATGCAACCAAAATCACAAAGAAAGCAAAACTGGGAGAATTTTATTTTTTGCAACCACTGTGTCTGATAAAGGCCTCATTTCTCAAATATATGGAAAATTGAATCAAATTTATAAAAATACAAGTCATCCCCCAACTGATAAATGGCCAAAGGAAATAAACAGGTAGTTTTCAGACAAAGAAATCAAAGCTATCTATAGTCATATGAAAAAATGCTCTAAATCACTATTGATTAGAGAAATGCAAATTAAAACAACTCTGAGGTACCACCTCACACTTATCAGATTGACTAATATGACAAAAAAGGAAAATGTTGGATGTTGGAGGGGATGTGGGAAAACTGGGACACTAATCCACTGTTGATAGAGTTGTGAACTGATCCAACAATTTTGGAGAACAATTTGGAACTATGCCCAAAGAGCTATAAAACTGTGCATACCCTTTGATCCAGCAATGCCACTGCTAGGTCTATATCCCAAAAAGATAAAAAGGTGGGGAGAACCTATTTGTACAAAAATATTTATAGCAGCTCTTTTTGTGGTGGCTAAGAATTGGAAAATGAAGGGATGCTCATCAATTGGGGAATGGCTGAACAAGCTATGGCATATGATTGTGCTGTAATTTTATTGTGCTATAAGAAATGACAAGTGGGATGATTTCAGAAAAACCTGGAAAGACTTGCATGGACTGATGCATAGTGAACAAAACCAGAAGAACATTGTACACAGTAATAGCAATATTGTTCAGTGAAGAATTGTAAATGACTTAGCTATTCTCAGCAATACAATGATCCAAGACAATTCCAAAGGATTAATGACGAAGCATACTATCTGCCTTCAGAGAAAGAACTGATATATTGTTTGAATACGGACTAAAGCATGCTATTTTTCACTTTCTTTCATTTTTTCCCTTGTATTCGCATCTTGCTGTACAAAATGACTAACATGGAAATGTTTTACATGATTGCACATGTATAACCTATATTTTATCCCTTACCATCTCAGGGAGGGGGGGATGGAGGTAGGACGGGAAGGATAGAATTTGGAACTCAAAACTTTAAATAAAAATATTTTTTTAAAAAGATAGGGAGAGGTAGAGTTAGTCTAGAACAAACATAATAGATTCACTCAGGGCCTCCGAGGCTGAAGTGGTCAAGAGAATAATGAACCATTCCCAAGTATCAATATCCATTGAATTTTAAGCCAGCAAAAAATAGTAAAGCAAAAAGGTAAATAAAGACTAGACAGTGTTATATTTAAACGTTCATTCATCACTCCCTCCAAGAATGAAAGAAAGGAAGCCAGGGCAGGGACTGCACAGCCTCACCTTGCCCTAAATCTTTGTACACAGGCATATAATCTCCATCTACTATAAAGGAGCCACATACAACTCATTACATGTAGATGAGTAAACACAAAATACATACAGATATAACTCTACCTCCATCCAAACCTACAGTGTTTTCTGAGGGACAGCTCTGTGATCTGTAGTAAATATTGTATGCTCAGAGAGAAAAATTACTCCTGATTGGCTGCAAAACCACTGAACCTGGAAAAAAAAAAATCGCTATGCTTGTATAAGTGGGGAAGAAACTTTTTTAGATTCAGAGAGGCTGCTGGGAGAGCCAGAGAAGGAGTTCAAGAGGCAAGTGTAGATTTTTAAATGATTTACCAGAAATCTCCCTGGAGCTGGAGAGACATGAGAAGCCAAATTTTAACATGTCTCTTGACTTCTAGCACCTGTAGTCCTAGAGAATGCTAAGCGCCAAAAGAGTCATATCCTTAGACTACCAATATTTGAAGTATGGTAGATATAATTCTAGCCCAATATCCCTCTGTGTTCCCCTCCTACATTGGTGGAAATAGTCTTTTTCCATTGGCTGTGTGAATAAAACAGGATATATCTTTAAAATTCCCAACTGGGCTGGGGACTCTCTCTCTCTCCCTCCCCCCATTGCATCCAAGGTGGTGATGGTCCTGTTTACTCATAGCACAGGCATCATGAATTGAATTGGAGGTGGGGAAGGGAAAGGCTAGTAAGACCCTCTCTATCCAATGTCACATTGCCTTACTACATTTGCAACGATTCAATAGTTTTTCAGTCATTTCCAACTCTTTGTGACCATATTTGGGTTTTCTTAGCAAACATACTAGTTTGCCATTTTCTTCTCCAGCTCGTTTTACAGATGCGGAAAATGAGGCAAACTGGGTTAAGTGACTTGCCCAGGGTCTCACAGCTGGCCAGTGTCTGAGGCCAGATTTGAACTCAGGAAAGTGAGTCTTCCTAACTCCAGGCCTGACCCGCTAACCGCTACACCACCTACCTGCCCTGTCTATGTTAGCATACCATGCTCTCTACACACACTTTTCCCTAACTGGTGAGCAACTACTTTGTTTCTATTTCTTGACTCTCACAAAGAGTGTTGCTATGAAGCAGAACCAAAAAAGGGGTATAAACAAGGATTATAGTAATGTAAATTAAAGTATTATTAAAAGGCAATTGAACTTTGAGTAATGGGGAAAAAATGGAAAGTCCCAGAGAAAAGATAATGAAACATGCCTCTTTCTCCACTACAGAGAGGTGGGGACTACAATAACAGAATATTGTGTATGTTGTTGGGCAGTGTCTAGCGGATGTTTGGCTTAATCATTTTTGTCACAAGGGATGTTTTAATCTGGAGAGGCACTGGGAAATAATTGCAATATAATGACAAAAGGCATCAATTAAACTTTTTTGAAAAGTCATGAGGCTTCTCAGTAATCTACAAAGCTTTAGCCCCTTTCATTTCTTAATACTAAACCAATTTTCCACCAACTTCCATTATGCCCACATTTGTACTGAATTCACTGATTATCTGCTATCATGAAGACTATGGTCTGAAGAAAGAGTTTGAAAGATCTTGCCATATTCTTAACAGAATGCCTCTATCATTCTAATCAATACAATGATCAACCATGACTGATGATATAAGCATGTACCCACCTCCTAACAGAAAACTGAATGGGCTCGAGGTGCAGAATGAGATAGTCATTTTTAGACATGGCAAGAAAGTGGATTTGTTTTGCTTGACTATGCTTATTACTTACAAGAACAGTGTTTTACTTTTTTCTGGGGAAGGATTTAGGGTGTGTGAGATGAATCCATGATAGGAATGAGAGGAAGACAAGGAGGAAAAGAAGAAGAAGAAGAATATTCTTGAAGCATTTTTTTGCTTGTGTTTTTGTTTTTTGGAAGCAATTGGAGTTAAGTTACTTGCCCAGAGTTACCCAGCTAGTAAGTGTCTGAAACCAAATTTGAACTCAGGTCCTCTTGCCTCCTGGACTGCGCTCTATCTACTGCTCCACCTAGCTTCCCCAAAGCAATTTTTAATGTATAGAAAGAAGATACAGGGATAGAGGGGGAAATTTAGGTAATATAAAAACAAAAGATATCAATAAAAATTCTAAATGATAAAATGCATAGAACGGAACAGACCAAAGTTCAGAAGGAAACAGACAAGCACAACAGCTTCAAAAGTACTGTGTTGAATTCATTATATATTTTTTTTAAAAAGCAAATTGCATATATTAGAAAACCAAAGTTTCACATGAAATCTTCCTTTTCCATTTCAATGTCTATTTGGAAATGTTCTATTTTGTGTTCATGAAATCTAGAATAAAAAAAAAAATAAATCATTTCTCTACCTTTACCACAGAAGGTACACTATTTGCAATTATCTTCTTGTTTGCTTATTCTCATCCTGAGCACTACAAGTATCTCATGAAATTTTGCGTGAAATGATTGTTGTTTGCATTTGATTCTGAGAACATACAAATTGAAAGGCTGATGCTATGGCTACCCATTGTCTAACCTCCTGGTTATGAGAGAACATCACGACGTTTCTCTGATACTGGGAAATGGTGGAGTGGTCAGATTGGAAACCATTCTGTATGCATTGTGAGCAATAAATTAGTTAACACAAGTGTAGGGTTTGTGAGTCAGTGTGTTGTCTGTCAGGAGGTGTGCTCAGGTGCAGCTCCCTAGACAATTTGAGGGTGCATTTCAAGCCTTTGGGTGGAGCTCCCTGGGGGTATGGAAATGTGGAGAGAGTGAATGGCTGGGCAAGGTAGAAGCAGGCATGCTCTGCTGGTGCCTGGAGCCAGAGACTGAATGTGCTCTGGGTCCCAGTGCCAATGGCCATAGGATGACTACAGCATTTTTAGCACGGAGGATGACAATGCCCTGGCAGATATAACTGATTGGCATGATTCTGAGCAATAGTCTCCACGAGGGAAAAGAGGTTGCTCAGGGTGGCATGGGTGGTTTCAGAGCCAGAGTGGAGAGAGCATCTGAACGTGGCCAAATTCTAGGGCATCTTGTTGCTTTTGAACGTACATTCAAATCAACTTCCTTCAGCTTTCTGAGCAGAACGTTGGAGCTCATCTTTGCATTTAATTAGGCCTCCTTGAACACCCCATATACCCCACTATCACTAGTGAAGCTATTGAGAATGGTGAAAGGTAGCAACCAGTGTTAAAATAAAGCTAAAAGATTGAAAGGGAGTGTGGATTATTCAATTTAATAAAATGACCAAAAGGTTACCCAGCAAGTAAAGGATGTTTTATGTTGCAGCAACTCATAAAGATGATCTTCTAGGATGTGGAAGGGTTATAATCAATCAACAAGTACTTATTAAACATCTATTATGTGCCAGGCAGAGTGTTGGGCTCAAGAGACAGGCAAAAGAGAAATATTCCCTGCCCTCAAGGAGCTTATATTCTATCCAGGAAGAAAACGTGTACATATATAAGTATGCGCAGAAAAATGCAAATTAAATTTAAGATGGTTGTGAGAAGGGGACACTAGCAGTTAAGGAAAGTTTGCTTCAATGGAGGAACAACCCACTGAAATCACATATCCTTGAAAAAGCAAAATAATCCAACAAACATTCATTAAGTATATCTATAGTGCTATGTGCGAGACATTGTCCTATATACCAAAGATGCAAAGATGAAACCAAAGAGTCTTAGAAACATAGGATTTAGAGCTGGAAAGGATTTTTATTGATTATCTGTGAGATAGTGGTGGAAAGAGCAATGGCTTTGGAATCAGAGGGCTTGGGTTCAAATCCTGGTTCTACTACTTACTATCTATATGGCCTTGGGCACATTACTCCACCGCTCTGGGTCTCCATTTCCTTTTCTGTGAAATAAAGAGGTTGCAGAAATGAGCAAGGATTCACAATTAACCCAGATATAACTGATACAATTCTCCTTCCTCTCTTGTAAACACCATCCCACAAGGACCTACACAATCTTCCATACTTATAGCACCACCCTGTGGACTCCCCTTGGAAGGGAAACAGACTTGGAGTTGCTAAAGAGGCAATCCCATAACATTCTTGTCCCTTTTTTTACCCCAGGAACCCATAAAGGTCTCCAGCTGTATGATATTGCCCTAAAGAAACAAACAGAGTTGCTAAAGAGGTCAACTTCCATTCCCATTGTATGTTGCACTATTCAGTCATCGAATAAACATTTATTAAGTACCTACTATGTTCCAGACACTGTGCTAAGCAGTGGGGTTTTACACTGTTCAGATTACTCAAAATAGTAGCAAGACACAAAATCTATATTTCTTTGCTTCTCCACATTTTGACTTAATCCCTTGAAGCTTTTCCAGCTCTGAGGCCATGTGCCTAGTCTCTTTTTCCCAAGAGAATGTCACAACCAAACCACTTCCCCTTCTCTTTTTAGAAAATTAGGTCTCTGAACTCTCTATGAACTCACCAGTGTCCAGTTCTGTGCTGGAGGCTGGGTCCTCGATCTTTGACCACTTGGCTTCCCTTTCTTGGGCCCATGAGTTTGTATACACGTGCTCCACCACTGCACTCTCTTGGCCTGAGAGGCTCTGCTGCTGCCATCTCTATGACTAAGGATTAGAGGATGGTGAATTGGTTAGGAGGCAATGACTATCTTTAGCTTCTCATTCTCTGATCTGCTCAGGTCTTTCTGGATTTCTCCAAAAAATAGCAACAATACCAACCTCAACAAAAGGACCCTCAAAAGGGATGGTCCCCATCTACAGCAGATTACCCAGCCACTCTTCTCACAACAGCCTGTAAAATCAGGAAGTTGAACAGGATCAACGCCCTACATAAGTACAAGAATACTCTCTTAAATAATGTCATTGTCAGCCTGGCATGGTAGCACATCCCTGAAATCCCAGCTACTGGGGAGGCTGAAGCCAAGGCTGGTAGACTTCTTAAGGTAGCTAGTATTGAGCTATAATGGGCTAGGTATCTGTACTCAGTTGAGTGTCAATATGGTTAGTCCCCTTGGAACAGGAGGGCCAACAGGTTGCCTAAGGAGGGGCAAGCCAAGACAAGTTGGAAACTGCAGGTCAAAGTTCCCAGGTAGACCAGTCATGGGATTGGACCCTTGTACTTCCAGCCTGGGTGTGAGTGAAACCCAGTATTTAAAAATCAATAAATATATTGTTCATTTTTGTGGTGGCAAAGAATTGGAAATTGAGAGGATGCTTGGGGAATGGCTGAACAAGTAGTGGTATATGAATGTAATGGAATACTATTGTGCTATAAGAAATGATGAACAGGCTGACTTCAGAAAAACCTGGAAAGACTTGTATGGTCTGATGCTGAGTGAAGTGAGCAGAACCAAGAGAACGTTGTACACAATAACAGCCACGTTGTGCGATGACTAATATTGATAGACTTAACCCTTCCCAGCAATACAAGGATCTAAGACATCTCCAAAGGCCTCATGATGGAAAATGCTATCCACATCCAAAGAAAGAACTATGGAGTTTGAATGCAGATCGAAGCATACTATTTGCTATTTTTTTTCTTCTGTTGATTTTTGTTTCCTCTTTCTGGTGGTTCCTCCTATTGGTTCTAATTCTTACTTACAACATCACTAATGTGAAAATATGTTTAATAAGAATGTATATGTATAGTCTCTATCAGATTGTACACCATCTTGGGGAGGGTGGTAGGGACAGAGAGGGAGAAAATTTTAAACTCAAAAATTTATGGAACTGATTGTTGATAAATTAAAATAAATTAATTTAAAAAAAACAAAAATAAAATATATTTGAAGAATAACTGTAAATGACTAAGTTATTCTGAGTATTATAAATACTCACACCAGTTACAAAGGACCTATGAAGGAAGATGCTACCCACCTCCAGAGAAAGAACTAATAAATAGAATTACATATATTATATGTGTGTTACATATAACCTATATGTGTATTGCATATATGTGTTACATATATAATGTGTGTGAGATGGTGGCCTTTATGCACACACACACAACATACACATGTGTATATATCTGTGTCAACTGGTGGCCTTTACACACATACCATACCACACACATAGACAAATATGTATGTATCTGTGTCAAGAGTGGCCTTTACGTAGACACACACAGATATATAGATATAGATATATAGACACATATACCTATAGCTATCTCTCTCTACATATACATATGTTTATCTGTGTCAAATGGTGACCTTTTCTATTGCAGGGTGGGGAGGGAGGGAGGGAGAAAGTTTAGAACTTAAAATGTAACCCAAAAAAGTAAAATTAAATTTAAAAAATCAATAAATAGATAATATTGTTGTCTCCTGAAAGTTGTACATTTCCTATTATGAGCTGCAGTCACCCAAGGGGAACCTGGAACAGGAAATCATTTTCTTAAGAGAAAAGTACCCTTTGGCTTTTGAGTGCTACATCAGTGCTCTTTACCTAGCACAAGGCCTTGTGCATAGTAGGAACTTAATACACATTTGCAAAATTGAACTTTATTCCAGCTTTTCCAGGTCTGTTTCACACATGGGGATAGGGTGGTACCTTATGGGAATTTCTAGCCGTTTTTATCAAAGGTCAGGAGATGGAGCAGGTGTAAAGAAATGCTTTTAAATCACAGCCCAGACACTTGAAACTACTGAATATTTTTGTAGCCTACAAGTTGGGCCACTCAGGCTGGATTCCAGGATCTGTGGCTAAGTCACCATGCAACTTAGGGCAGTTCACATCACATCTCTGGCCTTAGCTTTCTTCCTTTATGAAATAGGAGGGTTGGACTAGATCAGTGGTTCTTAACCTGGGATTTATAGCCCCTTGTCTGAGGATAGATTTCTGAGGGGAGGAGGAGGGGAACAAGCATTTGTTAAGCACCTACTATGTGCCAGGCATTGTACTAAATGTTTTACAGATGCCATATCATCCTTCACAACAACCTGGGAGGTAGGTGCTATTATTACAGTTAAGGAAACTGAGGAAAATAGAAGTTAAATGACTTACCCAAAGCCACACATATAGTTGCAGGTGTTTGAGGCCAGATTTGAATTCTGGTTTTCCTGAGCAGCTATGTGGTACAATGTGATAGAGTGCTGAGCCTGGAGTCAGGAAGATTCATCTTTTTGAGTTCAAATCCAGCCTTAGACACTAACTAGCTGTGTGACCCTGGGCAAGTCACTCAGCCCTATTTGCCTCAGTTTCCTCATCTGTAAAGTGAGTTGGAGAAGGAAATGGTAGACCACTCTAGTAGTTCTACCAAGAAAACCCCAAATGGGTTACAAAAAGTCTGAAATGACCAAACAACAGCAAATTTCCTGATCCTAGGTTCAGGATTTTATCCACTGTGCTATCTAGTTGCCATGGGGATGCATGAACTTGGATTAAAAAAAAAAATCACAGCTTTATTTTCACTAAGAATTATCCTAAGAAGAGGTCCCTGGGCTTTACCGTCCTGTCGAAGGGGTCCATGATTAAGGACCCCTGAATTCAAAGGACCCCTAAAGTCCTTTCCTATTCTGACATTCTATGCTCAGGGCTACAGGCAACTCCCTAAGATTCTTTAGTTGAAGAAAAGGTGCCCACTTGCCCTGATAAGGAGAGTTCCCTCACCTCAGAGTTTTCTATATCAATGAAATCACAAATCCATTCCTTGCCCAGGGGCAGCGAGGTGGTACAGTGGAGAGCATGCTGGGCTTGGAGTCAGGAAGATTAGAGTTCTAATCTGGCCTCAAACACTTGCTACTAGTTGTGTGACCCTGGCAAACTATTTAACCTCTGTCTATCTCAGTTTCCTTAATTGTAAAAATGCGAATAACAGCACCTACCTCCCAGGGTTGTCTGAGGATCAAATGAGATATTTGTAAAGCATTTAGCACAGTACTTGGCACATAGTAGGCACTTAAACGCTTGTTTCCATCCTTCTCTCCTAACCCCTTTTGACTTCAGGTTCTGCTACTCTACACACTATTCCATTTTTGTTGTTGTCATCATTGTTGTTCAGTTGTGTCCGACTCTTCATGACCCCATTTGGGGTTTTCTTGGCAACCAATGAATTGATAGGTGACTGGAGGAACAGAATTATATTCACGGGGACATTTTCAATAGAAATGTGTAAGAGGGATAGCAAACTTTGCCACAATGGCAGAAATGCAGGATAAAGGCTGCCAGATCTGTCCCTCTCCCTGCTGACATTAATTAACAACATTTTTTAGAGAAGTTTAACTATCGTAAGATAGTTGCCACAAATGATAGGACAAAAAGGACCCCAAACCGCATTAGCTATCAAACCTTTAATCTCCTTGCCAAGTTGAGAAACATGGTAACCAAAAGTAGCACTAGAGTACAACCATCATGGAAAAGGATGACAATGTGAAAAAAATGCTCTAAATCACTATTGATTAGAGAAATGCAAATCAAAATAACTCTGAGGTACCACATCACACCTATCAGATTGGCCAACATGACAAAACAGGAAAATGATAAATGTTGGAGAAGGTGTGGGAAAATTGGAACACTAATGCATTGTTGGTGGAGTTGTGAAATGATCCAACCATTTTGGAGAACAATTTGGAACTATGCCCAAAGGGCTATAAAAATGTACATACCCTTTGACCCAGCAATAGCACTTCGAGGGCTATCTCCCAAAGAGATCATACAAATGGGAAGAGGACCCACATGTGCAAAAATATTTATAGCAGCTCTTTTTGTCGTGGCAAAGAATTGGAAATTGAGAGGATGTCCATCAATTGGGAATGGCTGAACAAGTTGTGGTATATGAATGTAATGGAATACTATTGTGCTATAAGAAATGATGAATAGGCAGACTTCAGAAAAACCTGGAAAGACTTGTATGGTCTGAAGCTGAGTGAAGTGAGCAGAACCAGGAGAACGTTGTACACAATAACAACCATGTTGTGCAATGACTAATATTGATAGACTTAACCTTTCTCAGCAATACAAGGATCTAAGACGCCTCCAAAGGCCTCATGATGGAAAATGCTATCCACATCCAAAAAAAGAACTATGGAGTTTGAATGCAGATCGAAGCATACTATTTGCTACTTTTTTTCTTCTGTTGTGTTTTGTTTCCTCTTTCTAGTGGTTCCTCCTATTTCTGATTCTTACTTGCAACATCACTAATGTGAAAATATATTTAATAGGAATGTCTATGTATAGCCTATATCAGATTGCATGCTGTCTTGGGGAGGTAGAGAGGGAGGAGGAGAAAAATTTAAAACTCAAAAGCTTATGGAACTAATTGTTGATAAATCAAAATAAATTAATTTTAAAAAATAAAAGGATGACAGAAATTTATAAGCAAAATTGGCAGACAATACATTGAAAAGCAGGAAGAAGAATCAAAGAAATATAAATTAAAACCACTCTGAAGGGCAGCTAGGTGTCATGGTGAATAGAGCACCAGTCCTGGAGTCAGGAGGACCTGAGCTCAATGATTCTCAATAGATAAGTGACCTTGGGCAAGTCACTTAACCCCAATTACCTCACCAAAAAACAAACAAACAAAAAAAACACTCTGAGCTTCCACCTCCCACCCAATAGATTAGCAAAGATGATGAAAAAGGAAAAGTGATAGTCATTGGAGGAGCTGGGGACAAACAGGCACAACATTGTGCTGTTGGTGCAGTTGAGAAATGGTCCAGCCAGAGTCAGTCTTTATGTCTTAGGAATGAGACCCTTATCAGAGAAAGTTACTGGTTTGGTTTTGTTTTTTCCCCAGTTACCTTTTTCCCTTCAAATTTTAGTTACATTGGTTTTGCTTGTGGAAAACTTTTTAACTTTATGAAATCAAAATTGTCCATTTTATCTTCTGGGATTATCTCTGTTCCTTGTTTGGTCATGAATTCTTAACAATAGATCAGAAAGCAATTTTTTCTTTGCTCCTCTAATTTCCTTTTGATGTCACATTTTAGGTCTAAGTCATGTATCTATTTGGATACATAATTTTGGTTCATGGTGATAGTAGCGGCCTGAGTGCTACCTACACTGATTCTTCAAAGAAACACAGCTGTCCTTCTTCCACCTACCCTACCCCTCCCTAGGCCCCAGGGAGGGGACAAGGACAGGCACCAGGCTATTTGAATAGGCCTGGCTTCTGAGAGACAGTGAGTCATTAGGTCATTCTTTGTCTCCAGGTACTGCCAAGAGAAAAGAAAAGCTTCTTTACTGCAGCCTCAGACCAAGAAAACACTTTGAGCCAAGTGTAGACCAGAGGAGAAGGGAAGGAGGGAGGCTAAGGCTAAGGAAACTACTTGGAAGAGGCTGCTGGAAGCGGGGAATGACTTAGGGAGGGGCCTGTTATAGGCTGAAACCCTGCCTACATCTACCTGCGAGCTTGGCCCTAGGATTCTCAGGACAGAAGACCTACAGGGTTGGGTGCTAAGAGAAGCCAGACCCTAAGGGCCCTGAGTGACCGTCTTCATTCTCCGAGGTTCCTGCTCCCTAAGCGGCACTTGGAACTATGGATAAATTCCGTACGATCTTCCAGTACTTCCAGTCCAGCTCAGAATCCATAATGAACGGGATCTGCCTTATCCTGGCTGTGGCCACCGTGAAGATCTACTCCTCCTTTGACTTCAACTGCCCCTGCCTGCCCCGGTACAATGCCCTCTATGGCCTGGGCCTCATGTTCACACCACCTGTGGCCCTTTTCCTCTGTGGGCTCATTGCTAACAGGCAGTCCGTAGTGCTGATCGAGGAGTGGAGGAGACCCACGGGAAGAAGGAAGAAGGACCCAGGCATCGTCAAGTAAGTCAGCTTCCTTCTTCCCTACAGTTCCTCCTTCCTATCCATCTGCTCTTTCTCTCTTTTCTATCCTTCTTCTCTTTAAGTCCTCCTTTTCTGTCTTCCTTCCCTCCCTTCCTTGTCCCTTCTCTTCCTTCCCTGTCCCTTTCCTTCCTTCCCTTCTTCTCTCTCTTCCCCTCTTTTCTTCCAATTGTCATTACTTCCTACTTTCTCTCTTCCCTCTTGATTCCTCCCTTCCTTCCCTTCTTCTCCTCCCTTCTCCTTTCCTAGTTACATTATAGTGCAATTTTGCACTACCCATATTATATATAGTAAAAAAAAACAATAGGAAAAGCTTTAAAATCATTACAAGTGCTCTGGAGTAGATAGAATTTAATAGATAAAATGAAAGCTCCTTGAAGGCAGGAATTTAAAAAAAATTTGTCTTCTTATCTACCCCTCAGAACCTGTTGCAGTACCTAACACATGGTAGATGCTTAATAAATGTTCATAGGCTGATTGGAATCAATTGATTAGAAAGTGTTATATTATTCACTACTATGATGCACATTGTGTATGCTATATATATATATATATATCATGCATGAATTATTTTATTTTCCTCATAAATAATAAGAATTTCAATAAAAAACAACCAAATAAAAATAAGGAAGAAAACCACAAGTTCTAAATTACTTAGAATTTGCTAAAAGGATTTATATCTATAAATTTATCAATTATATACTATATACATATGTAAGAAAACAATGTCACAGTTACTGTATCCTTTTCCAATCTCTTTGGCCATAATATCTTTTTAGGCACTTAGCAGATTTGGTTGCTTTTTATGTTTCTGCTTTCTGTGCCATCATTTTGTTAAGTCAAATCACACTCTTATGTGAATCTTTCCACATTTCTTTGTGTTTGTATTCGCTATTTTTATGGCCATGCATGTTTTATACACTGCCTATGTCATACTCCTCATTTCAGTTCTATAAACTCTTTAGAATATGAGCAGGAAGACTACTCTGAATTATATATGTTGTTTATTTGTGTGTGTAACATGTACAAAGTGTTGTTATAAGCACTGATACGTATGCTATGTTATCCATGCTATGAAGCTAAGGGATCTCATGTTGCACATATGTATATTATATTTGCTACATGAATGTTGTGCTTGCTAGGGAGGGCTTTAAAAGCAAATAGCAGACATTTTGAAGGGCTCCTATTATGTGTCTGAGCCCTGGCCCTCAATCGTTAGTGAGGTTTGGTTCCTGAATTGCTCCTTATGAAATGATTTGCGGGCAAATCATTTCAACCCTGTGCATTTGCTCATCTATAAAACAGAGGTCATACTTACACACCCTGTCTCATAAGCCTGTAGTAAGGAAAGTACTTTCTAATCTGTGTAGTGGTCTATGCATGTGAGTTAGGATGACGAGGATGATATAAAGGTGAGTTTTCATTATTTCACACTCACTAAGACCTCACCTTGGAGTAGAGGTGCCCAGCTTCCTTCAAGACTAGCTCAAATCCCAGCTTCTGCAGGCAGTCTTTACTGGTCCCTCTAGCCATTGGTGTCTTCTGAGATTCCTTTCCTCTACTCTGCACACATCTCCTACGTACATAATTATCTGCATGTTGTCTCCCTCATCAGAATGCAAGCTGAGGATAAAGACTGGTTTTGCCTTTCTCCATATTCCAAAGTGTTTAGCACAATACCTGGAACCTAGTAAACCTAAATAAATGCTTGCTAGCTCTTGTTGCTGTTTTTATTATTGGGGTCAACTTGGCATAGAGCAGGATATTTGATGCCACACAGAGAGGAGTCTGGGGCAGCAATTGGGAAGGTGGATCATAGGCTCCGGATGTTGGGGTTGGAAAAACCTTAAAAAGGAGCCCAGAAGTAGAAGTAGAAGTCTGGAAGTAGAAAAACAGTAGCCAAAATCTAGACCAAGAATTCCAAGGAACATAAGCAAGCTATGTCTTTTGTCCCACTCATCACTGGAAGCTAGGCTAGGTGTGTCAGTTGTGTCTGATTCTTTGCGACCCCACTTGGGGTTTTGTTGGCAGACATCCCAGAATGGTTTTGCCATTTCCTTCTCCAGCTCATTTTACAGAAGAGGAAACGGAGGCAAACATGGTTAAATGATTTGCCTGGGGTCACACAGCTAGTGTCTGAGGCCAGATTTGAACTCTCTTCCTCTTGACTTCCAGGCTGAGAGCTCTATCCACTGCGCTACCTAGTCAGGATCTAGGGTAAGAGAACTTCAGTAATTTCCCTCAGTGTTCCCTAGTCTGACATTGCACCTTCTTCATTGGGTGTTGGGAGTTTAGGATAGGGGAATGGAGAGCGAAAAGGGTTTCCTTCTGTCTTCTGTATATGGTAGGTATATGCCTACCATATACAGTTTGGATAGCATACTGGACTTGAAGTTAAGAAGGTCTGGGTTCAAATCCCACCTCTAACATTTATTGACTATGTGACCCTGGATAAGTCACTTAACTTCTCTGTGCCTCAGTTTCTTCATCTGTAAAAAGAAAGAACTGAATTCAATGGCTCTACAGTCTCTCTAGCACTAAATCTCTGATCTCATAGTCCCAGGCCGCCAGGCTGGGGTACTTAAGACCCTGATTGTCTCCCTGCTCTCTTCTTTCCCCCATTCCACAGGTACTTGTGTTCTTCTGTCCTTCAGCGGGCCCTGGCTGCCCCCGTCGTCTGGATCCTCCTCGCCCTCCTGGATGGGAAATGTTTTATCTGTGCCTTTAGCAGTTCAGTGGATCCTAAGAAGTTTTCAGACTTTGCCAATATGACGGCTAGTGATGTGCAGCTCTTCCTGACCAAGGTGCCCTGCAAAGACGATGAGTTGGTGAAAGACAACCCTGCCCGGAAGGCTGTGTCCCGGTACCTGCGCTGTCTATCACAGGTAACCTGGAGGTGCTCTGGCCCTCTTACTTCACTGACCAAGCCTCCATCCCAGGTCAAATACCTTTGCTTAGCATTTCGTTCCAGGACGTCAAGGAACCAAGGACACAGACTCAACCCCTCCAGGGGTTAGATAGCTTTACTCTTCTCTGACCTCAGATAGTCATCCTGATCCTAGCCAGGTTGCACACTAATGCCTGCCATAAAGTGGTGAAATACTTCAAATGGTTCCATAAAAACCTGTCCCTTCTGGTAGAGACAAACCCAAAGTGTCCATCTTACTAAGTGTGGATCAGAAGAACCTTCAGGTATTTGATGGCCCTTATAACTAGATGTTAGGGCAGCTAGGTGACACAGTGGATGAAGTGCTGAGTGCCAGGCTTGGAGTCATAAAGACTCATCTTCCTGAGTTCAAATCTAGTCTCAGACACTTGCCTCAGTTTCCTCATCTGTGAAATGAGCTGGAGAAGGAAATGGCAAACCACCCCAGAATCTTTTGCCAAGAAAACCCTAAATAGGTTCACAAAGAGCTGAACACTGAAACAACTGAACGACAAAAACAAAATAACCGAATGCTAAAAAGCAAGACAGCTCCCGCACTGAGCTAAGACCAGGACATCCCCTTCCCAGAACAAGAAGGAAAAAAAAACAAAGACAGCTCTGCCATTAAACCCTCTAAATCACATATAAAGCAATGGATCCTTTTAGCCAGTCAAGTGCCTACTGTGTACCCAGTGCTTTGTGCAGAAGACGGAGGTGAATGAAATAGGTCACTGGGTAATAGTGCTTTACGAATACTATCTCATTTGATCCTCATCATAACCCCATGGGGAAGGGCTATTATACCCATTTTATAGATAAGGAAACTGAGGCTGATGAGTTAAATGACTTGCCCAGGTCACACAGATAATACGTGTCTGACACAGGATTCAAACTCAGGTCTTCCTGACTCCAAGTCCAGTGTTCTAGCCACTGTGCCTAAAGGGAGGTGCAGAGCAGGAAGGGACCTTATAAATCACCAAGTCCAAACCTTTCATTTCACAAATGAGGAAACTGAGACCCAGAGCAGTTAAGTGATTTGCCCAAGGACACACAGCTAGGAAATGTCTGAAGCAGGCTTTGAACTTGGGTCTTTCTGGCTCCAGGTCCGGGGCTCTAGCCATGCTGCCTCCCTTAATCTTTAAGGAGCTGACAGTATCACTGAAGAAATGGATGGGACACACACATGAAAAGAGAATTAGCCAGACAAGACCATATAGGCTATATGACAAATAAGTACATCATGAAGTAATAGTATGAGAATTAGGAATCAGGAGACTTGAGTAAAGACTCACTGTGTGACTTTGGGCAAGTCATTTTCCTTTCTCAAGGGCTTAGTCTCCTCCTTTGTAAAATGAGAGAGGACTGGACTAAATTATCTCTAAGTCCTTCAAATTCTGAGATTCTATCATTTACAGTTTACAAAATCACTACCTATATATTTATATATATATATATATATATGTATATGTATATACTTTCATATACATTATTTCATTGGTTCCACACAACAGCTCTGAGGCATTGGCAACGATGGTAGTAATATACCCATTTTGCAGATGAGGAAAAGGAGACTCAGGCAGTGAACTGATGTACCCAAAGGTCACATAGCTAGTAAATGGAAGACTCAGTGGTAGGATGTGCAAGGAAGGAGAAGAGTGGGCTAAGTACCAGAACGGTAGGACCCAATGCTCTCTTTCTTGGTGGGCTGGGTTGGGCTAAGCCTGGGCAAGTGTTCATAGGTCACTCTCTCCTCCTCTCTCCCAGGCTATTGGCTGGAGCATCATGCTGATGCTTATTGTGATGGCCTTCCTGGCCCGTTCCCTGCAGCCTTGTTTTGACCAGACCCGCCTGGTTCAGCGGCGCTACTGGAGTAACTACATAGACCTGGAGCAGAAGCTGTTTGATGAGACATGCTGTGAGCATGCCCGGGACTTTGCCCACAAGTGCGTCCTACACTTTTTTGACAGCATGCGAAGCGAGATGAAGGCACGAGGGCTAGCTGCCACCCGGCAAGATGGAGTCATACCCTGGGACAGCGCGGCAGAGGCCGAAGGCCAGGAGAGAGAGGAGGGGAAGAAAGACCTCCTGCGTGGCATCGCCAACCAGAAGCAGGTGAACCAGCTGTTGACCACATGGTACAGAAGCAAGCCCCCCCTGGACATCACACAGGCCCTTCAGCCTCCACCAGGGGAAGGAGGAGGCAGCCTCAGTCACCGAGGGACCTCTTGTCCTCCAGCCACCAGATTCTCCCAGCACACGGATGTGTAAGAAGGAAGTGAGCCCAGGGACCAAAGGACCAGGTCAGATCTTAAAGGAGATGCTTTCTGTACATTGTCACAAACAGTTATGCAAAGGTCACTTGGCCCGGTAGAAGGAGCACCAGATTTAGAAGCAAAGACTCAGGTTCAAAATCTAGCTCTGCTCCCTTTTACCTGTGTGTTCTTGGGGAAGTCACTTGTTCTCTCTGGGCCTCCGTTTTGACACTTTTGAATCAAGAGAGTTGAGTTAAAGAATCAGTAAAGGTAACTTCCAGCTCTAAATCTTGTAACCTGCAAGTTAAGAAATTCAGAAGGTTCCTAAGGCTGAGCCCACTGCCTCCCCAAATAATGGAAAACTCATTCTTTCTAGGCACTTTCCTATAAACACAAAGCAGATTTTCTATAGGTGGGCTCTCTGTAGATTCTAGATAGTTCTTGATGTGCTCTAAGGGTGTTCCTAGTTCTCTGTAGGTTCTAGATAGTTCTTGATGTGCTCTAAGGGTATTCCTGACTTTCTGTAGGTTCCAGATAGTTCTTTTTGTGTTCTAAGGGTGTTCCAGGCTCTCTGTAGATTCTAGATAGTTCTTGATGTGCTCTAAGAGTGTTCTTGGCTCTCTGTAGGTTCTGGATAGTTCTTGATGTGCTCTAAGGGTGTTCCAGGCTTTCTGTAGGTTCTTGATAGTTCTTGATGTGTTCTAAGGGTGTTCCAGGCTCTCTGTAGGTTTTAGATAGTTCTTGATGTGCTTCAAGGGTATTCCTGGCTCTCTGTAGGTTCTAGATAGTTCTTGATGTGGTCTAAGGGTGTTCCCTTTAAGTTCAGCCAGGTTCTCAGTAGGTTTGATGGGTGTTGAGCTAAGTCCTGCTTGTTGGATTCCTCTCCCCTAATTTCCACCCTCTACTTTCTGGCCAAAATGGACTATTCACTATTCTCTGAATTTGCCATTTCACCCCCCCTCCCCTCCTTTGTCTTCCCATAAGCCATCTTGAATGGCTAGAATTCATTCCCTCTTCATCTCTACCTCTCAAAGGATCATAGATCTAGAATTGGAAGAAACCGTGGAGACTATCCAGCCCAATTTTATACTTTTACAGATAGAGAAACTGAGGCCCCAAGAAGTGAAATGACTTACCCAAGATAGCATAAGTAATGTGTATCTTCCTTCAAGGCTCAGTTCAAGGGACCACCTTCTCTGACTGGCTTCCCTTGATCTCCACCTTCCCCTACACCTCCAGTTCACCATGTTAGAGATAGAATGAAAGCACCTTGAGGACAGACATTGTTTTCATTGTTGTCTTTGTACAGTCCCCAGTCCCTCCCCAGTCCCCAGAGCTTAATTTAGTGCCTGGCACAAAAGAGGTTAATAAATGCTTTGAACTGAATCGCCATGCACCGTATATACATCCTCTCCCCACTGGCACTCACCTCTAGAGCTGAGGTGACCGTAACCACAAGCCTAGAACTACTCCTGTAGTTTTTTTATACCCCCAATTAGGGGCCCTTTCCAAGGCTATTGATTGACTGAGGCAGCTCTCCTGCTAAAGCCTGTGGGTGGGGCATGCAAATATTTAAAGGGCCACTGGGTCTCCATGGAATTTAAGCAAAGTCAGAAAGCTGGTACAGGAAGGAAGTCTCCAGAATGGGCCTCATGGTATCATAGGCGTTAGAGGCCTTTGATTTAGTGACGTAGAAGCTTTAGAAATGATCTATCTTGATCCTAGCAGAAATGGAATTCAAACCCAAGTTATTTTAGGATTACAGGGTCCTAGATTTCAGGCTAGAAGGGACCTCAGAGGTCATCTGATGGTCCAGCTCCCTCATTTTATGGATAAAGAAACTGATGCCCAGGAGGCAAGTGGCAGGGCTGGAATCTGAGCCTGGTTTCTCTGACTTCAGATCCCATGTTTGTTTTTTTTCCCACAACGCCACATTTTGGGAAAAATAACAATAACAAGAACTCACATTTATGTAGTGTTTTAAAATTTGCAAAGCACTTTCTTCACAGACATCCAGATTTTGTGAGATAAGCAGGAATGGCAGTTAGTTATTATTCCCATTTTACAGATGCTACTGATGTCCCTTTAAGATTATCTTTAATTTCTCCTGTATGTATCTCCTTTGTATGTAGTTGTTTGAATGTTGTTATTCCAAATTTGGGACCTGTGGAGAAGCCCCAGTCACTCTTCCCTGCGTATGATTCCGAATGGCTACTCACATTCTTGTGTTTTCCCCTCGCCCACTAGACCACTTATTTAACCAGGTATTTGCCTTTCCTCACCAAATTGGATAAAAAAAGGAACTATCACGTACAACTAACCTGTTTCCTATCACCCAGAAAAGAGAATAATTAATTCTGACACCCAGTTCACCTACAAAGCTCAGAAAAGACAATGTCTTTGGTTACATTAAGTTTTAGGACTGGCAGCATTTCAATAGATGGAGATAAGGAGAGGGACATTCCAGGTAGAGGGAACCAAGTGAAAGAGGGGAGGAGGCAGGAAAGCTCAGGGTAAATTCAGTCTAGAAGGATTTATTAAGCACCTATTATATGCTAATGGACAGCTAGATGGTAAAGTGGGTAGAGCTCCAGGCTGGAGTCAGGAAGACCTGAGTTCAAATCCAGCCATTTACTCACTGTGTGACCCTGGACAAGTCACTGTTTGCCTCAGTTTCCTCATCTGTAAAATGAGCTGGAGAAGGAAATGACATACCACTCCGGTATCTCTGCCAAGAAAACTCCAAATGGGGACATGAAGAGTTGGACATGACTGAAAATGACTGAACGACAACATAGGCTAAGCCTGAGGATAAAAAAAAGGGGCAAAAACAGCCCACACTCTCAAGGAGTTCACGGTTTAATGGGGAGACAACATACAAACAGCCATGTACAAACCAGGTATATGCAGAATAAATTGGAGATAATCTTAGAGGGACTACAGATGGGGAAACTAAGGTCTAAGGAGGTTAACTGACTTACACAAGGTCACAAACGTAATGAGCTTCAGAGGAAGGATTTGAACCCAGATCTTCCGACTGCAAAATCAGTGGTCTTTCAAGTGTACTATGCTGTTATGATGACTTCTGAGGGGCCCCCAATTCCCTAATCTAGCCTAAGCTAATTAAAATGTCTGACAGAATCTTTGGCTCCCCACAATTTGACTTCTGGGATCTGACATTCTTCCTTGACGTTGACCGTAGAGAAAAAGTCAGGATGGCATCTTTTGAAGCTACCACCACTACCAACATCCCTGCCAATTTGGGATTCCTGTCCAGGGCAGAGCTCATTGGATTATTCTACAATTCCTGGTTTACTTGACAGCTGACAGACTGTTTATGAATGTTTGAAACAATTGTACCATCCTCCTAAAACCATAAAATTATAGGGGTTTCCCCATCATTTAGATAATGGTTTTACATATATATACATATTTGTGTGTAATGGTAGCCATCTCTAGGGCAAGGCGTGGGGGGGGGGGTGAGGGAAGGAAAAAAAAGAAAATTATATGATAATTTTATTATATATTTAAAAGGAATAGCAAGTTGTACAAAATAGATTTGCAGTTTCATATACAATCACCTTTTTTTCTATTCTACTATGTTACGGAAATGCTTGTTTTATTTCTTAAGTTCAGAATAAAATAAATAAAATTTTTAAAAAAGATATTTAACAGTAAAATATAGATTTACTATTTCACAATTAAACTGAAAGATGTAGAGTATATTATATATATATATATACATATATACATATATACATATATATATACATATATATATATATACATATATATATATATATATAAGCTGAACTTAAGCCCCAGTTTAGTGGTTCACAGAAAGCTACCGCTTTTTTCAAACAAGCTAAATCTCAGAATGACAAATTCCTGATGGGTTAGGTTTTTTTTGAAGGCAATTGGGGTTAAGTGACTTGCCCAGGGTTACACAGCTAGTAAGTGTCAAGTGTTTAGTCTGAGGCTGGATTTGAACTCAGGTCCTCCTGACTTCAAGGCCGGTGCTCTATCCACTGCACCACCTAGCTGCCACCTAGCTGCCGCCTTCTGATGGGTCTTTAAAGGAAGATGAGAATGTCTGGAGCCTGTCCATAATCTCTGTGTCTTGTCGTTGAGTGACCACAACCCACACTGTTCCAAATGGCTCAGTCAGGCTCAGTCCTTTGCTGGAGGGACCACAGAACTGGCTCAAGGGGTGAACAAGTTTGGATGTTTTCCTCTTCATAAAATGGGTTTCCTAGAAAACTGTAGCTTTGGGGCCAAGCAAAAATATTTCTCTTCAGCACGGCATGGTGGTCCTTGAAAGTCTCACCTCTGACTCATTCTGGCCTAGTCAATCTAGGGAAGTCAATTAACTTCCCTGTTCTCTAGTCAACTCTCTAAGACTATGCATCGCAGAGGTGACAACCTGCTTTGGATAAGGAAATATCCTCATCTGGAAGTTTCCTGTGCCAATAAAATCATAAATCCAGTCCTGAACCCTATGTACTGATCTGCGGCTCAGTGATTTCTAATTGGGGTGACGCTGAACGGAATGGGATAAGCAGGGCAAGGGCGGAGGTGCATAGGCTTTGCCCCCACAGAGCTGGGGAGGAATTAGAGCACTCCTAAGAGAAGGACCATGAAGAACCATGCTGCAGAAGAAGGAAACAGATGCCAAGCCAGTCTTTCTAAGAATGAAAACATAGCTCTTGTCTTCTCTCTTCAGATCTTCCCAGTACGTTAAAAACCTTCTAAGCATTCTACCCCCTATCTTCCAAGTGCCATGATGGTTCCAGATTCAGGTGACAGGAAGATGAGAACCATGAGCGACTTCCCATTCTCGTTAGAATTCTTACCTTCCCCCAAAGACTGATTTCTATTTAGGCCAAGCCCCATTTCTTGCCCAGACCACAGAGTGAAGTCAGAGCTGATCAACAGAGCTGATTTTACTGGAATCACAGACCTCAATATGGAAGGAATTTTACAAGTTAATCAAGCTGCCCATGCAGTACATGAATTTCATCTACTACAACGACAGTAACAATAAAATAGTAACAACAGCATTTACATAGTGCTCTGTAGATTGTAAAATGCTTTACATATAGTATTTTATCCTTACACCGACTCTGAGAGGTAGATGATATTATTATCCCCATTTTACAGATGAAGCAACTGAATGAATGGTTAAATAATTTTCCTAGGGTTACATAATGTTGGTAAAGTGCTTTACAAAGCTAATGAGTGTCTAAGGATAGATTTGAGCTCAGGTTGTCCCATCTGTATGGCCACAGAAAATAGAAAATATAGTTCTGCCCTCTATAGCCACAGAAATAGACCTAATATCTCTTCCACGTAACAATCCATTAAATATTTGAAGCTAGAGAGAATATCTTAGAATAACATAAAATCACCCTATTTGGAATCAGAAAACCTTAGTTCAAGTCATAGTTGTTTTATGTCACCCTGAATATGTAACTTATCCATTCTGGGTTTCAGTTTCCTTATCTACAAAATGAAGATATTGAACTAGATGTTTTCTAAGGGCTTTTCTCGCTTCTGGATCTAGATCTTAAGATCTATGTCCCTTCCCCGCCCCCCCCCCATTCTTTTCTTTTTTAAGCTAAATGTCCCTAGTACCTTCATCTAGATCTCATACTACACTAATTTTTCATTCCTTCACCATCCTGTTCACACACCTTTGGACATGCTCCAGCCCTGGAACAAAACACAGATGTGATCTGACCAGGGTTCAAGGGCCCTACCACCACCCTTATTCTGGACGTCAGACTTCTATTAATAGAGCCCTAGATGACATCAGCTGACCTGGCTGCTATGACACACTAATGACTCTTGCCCAGTTACAGAGCCTGCTGGATGTTCCAAACGTGGAGCTCCCCAAACAGGACCAAAGTGCCTACCTGATAACCTCTCTCTGCTAAGCAAATGGCACATTTTCCTAAATGGCCAGCAAGCCAAGGCACATACTTGCTCTTCCTGGCCTCCTCCTTTGCATACTGCTTTTCATTCCCCTCTTGGATTTTTAACTCCTTTGAGACTGGATGGAACACATCAGCCCTGGAAGGGATTAAAGTCAGACACAGGAAGGAACCTCCTGTGAGGTAAAAGCAGAGGGAGGCAGGTATGTATCACTAAGCGGGGAATGACTGGGAAGTGCATGGGTAGGCAGTCATCTCTCTGAGATGCTTTGGGTCATTCTGTCAAGAGGAAGGCAGAAGGGCTAGATGACACGTTGTAGGACAGACTCTTCCCCCACCTCCAGAAATACTGATTAAGTAGTCAGATGGGTGGTGCAGTGGATAGAGTGCCAGGCCTGGAATCAGGAAGACCTGATTTCAAATCCAGTCTCAAACACTAATTGTGATACTGAGCAAGTCATTAAACTTCTGTTTACCTCAGTTTGCCCATGCACAATGGGAATAATAATAGCACCCATCTCCCAGGGTTGTTGTGAGGACAAAATTAGATTACACTTGTAAAGTGCCTTGGAAATATTAAGGTGCTGTATTAATGTTAGCTATGATGATGCACCTACTGTGTGTGCGGATCTCTGAATCCTGTGATGATCCATATGGTTGGGGAGACAGAAGGAAAAGATATGGCTCTGCCTTGGAAGAGTTCACAGTCTGGTTGGAGAGACCAGACTTAGAAATTAAATAATTTATGAATGAGAAAACTGATTCAGAGTAGCAAGGGGATCATTTGCTACCCTCTTTGATTCAATTTAGCAAATATGTACTGAGCCCCTACTGTGTACCCAGCCTTATCCAAGGTTAAGCGGTTGGGGTGGAAACATTTATCAGAGCTTGTCTCTTCCTTTAAAGCAGCTAGGTGGTACAGTGGATAGAGTGTCAGGCCTCGAGTCAGGAAGACTCTTCTTCCTGAGTTCAAATGTGGCCTCAGACACTTACTAGCTGTGTGACCCTGGGCGCGTCACTTAACCCTGTTTGCCTCAGTTTCCTCACCTGTAAAATGAGTTGGAGAAGGAAATGGCAAACTACTCCAGTACCTTTGTCAAGAAAACCCCAAATGAGGTCAGACATGACCGAAATAACTGAACAACAAAAATTACAGCTCAGAAAACATGAGAGCTCACACTCATGTGACAGGAAGCCTTACAGGACAGTACTGAGGTGTTAAACAATAATCATTAGTGTTTACATAGTGTTATAAGGTTTGTAAAGAGCTTTACATATACCATCTCATCTAATCCTCACAACAAATCTGTGAGGTAGAAGCTATTATCATCCCCATTTTATAGATAGGGAAACTGAGGCTTGGAACAGGTTAAGACTTAGGGTATTAAAGTCAGGGTGAGGGGAAGCTAGGTGGCGCAGTGGATAAAGCACCAGCCCTGGAGTTAGCAGGACCTGAGTTCAAATCTGGCCTCAGACCAAACACTTAACACTTACTAGCTGTGTGACCCTGGGCAGATCACTTAACCCCAACTACCAAAAAAAAAAAAAAAAGTAAGGGTGACACAGCTAGCAATTGTCTGAAGTAGTATTCTAGCTCAGGTCTTCCTGACCCCTAGTTCAGCACTCTATCTATTGCATCCCCCAGCAACCTACTAAATGATGTGACTATAACCAAATATGAAAATGTGTAGTACAGGAAATATATGGCCTCAGGGAAAAGAGAGATCTATGAGGGTTGGATTGGTCCTGGAAGGCTTCTTGGAGGAGGTGGAATCTGAGATGAGGTTTGAACAATGGGTGGGATTGGGAGAAGTGTCTGGAAGAGGGTAACCAGAATAGTGAAGGGCCTTAAGTTCATGTTATATGAGTATCAGTTAAACAACTGGGTAAGGTTGGCGTGGAGAAGAGAAACTTGACTAGGGGGAGAGGAGAAGAATATAAGAGCTGTCTTTAAGTATTTAAAGGGCTCTCCCCTGGGAAAAGGTGAGATACTTGCTCTACATGGCCAGGAGGTAAGAACTAGGAGTGATTACAGAGAGACAAATTTGGAGTTGTCATAAGAGAAAACTTCCTGGTACTGTTAAAGCTATCTCCCGTTGGAATGGACTGCCTTGGGATGGAGTGGGTGCCACCTCATGGGAGGTCTTGAAACAAAGGCTAGATGACTACTTGCTGGATATGAGGCAGAGGGGATTCTTGTTCAGGAATGGTTTGGAAGAGATGGCCTCCGAGGGACCTTCCAACCCTGAGATTCTGTGATTCCAATAAGGAAGATCTTTCTAAACTGTAGAGCAATTTGTGCAAGATCCTAGAAGTGGAAACAGGGAGGAGAAGAGGCATCAGCCCAACACCTAGGGGTCTTTCCTAAGAACACGAGGCCACTTGGGAAGAAGCCACTTCAAAGGGGAAGGGGGAGAAAACTCATTGAGTAGGCAGTTCCTTGTCCCCATACCCATCCCAAAGAAACAAAATGGTCGTTGCCAATGGACGCTCTCATCCCAAGAGGGTGGGCTCCCCCCCAAATCAGTCTCTTCTTTCCTTTTGCCTCCAGAACCCTCCTTTCTTGACCTCTCCAATATCCTTTTTTTCAAATGAAATTTTATTTGATTTTTCTAAGATCTGCCTTTTCTCCCTCCCAGACTTCTTTCTCTCCCCCAATGAAGAAAGCAAGAAAAAACAAAATCTCTATTACAAACATTTATAGTCAGGCAAAACAAATTCCCACATTGGCCATGGCCCAAAAAATTATGCCTCCCTCTAACCCCTGAGTCAATCATCTCTCTTTCAGGTCACCTGTTTCATCATGAATTCTCTGGGATTGTGGTTGGTCATTGATTTAATCAGAGTTCTGAAGTCTTTCAAAGTTGATTGTCCTTACAGTATTATTTTTATTGTACAAATTATTCTCCTGGTTCTGTTCACTTCATTCTGCATCAGTTCATACAATTCTTCTTGCTGTAACCTGAGTCCCGAAGCCCATCTCCATCCTCATTGATGGAGATCAATGCCCCCCATCTGCACAAGAGGCAGTAAGGGAGAGAGAAGAACTTCAGGGTGTTCTGTCTCTCCATTTCCTTCAAGTCTCTTGAGTTGCTTTGAGTGCTTTTGGCTTCTAGCTTTGAGAGAGAAGATTGATGATGCCAACCCCACCTCCAGTCGCTGGAGAAGAAAATAAGACTCTGGGAAGAAACTGACATGAGAAGAGCTAACAATCTCCATCATGTCCCTATTCCCAGCTTGCTACTCCAGAGATTTGGGGGAAATTTCCCCTTGGGTGATACCTGGGACTCTCTTGGTTTAGCTGGTACCTCACTCCCAAGAAGAGTGCTCCTTCACTCCATATTGTCTGGTAGGATCTATTCTCCTGTGTGTTCTTTCTCTGATTTCTGCAGTTGACTCAGATAAACGGGTTTCTTGCTGTTTATTATGTGTATTCATGATAGAACTGAATTTTGTGGGAAAGGAATCAAACCTTGAATGTAAAGGTTGGATCCTACCTTCCACAATAATGAGCAGCGCTCAGTACTTTGCCTTGAACCTGGAAACCACATCCCCTAAATTAACAGTATTTAAGGACGCAGATAGATATAATTCTAGCCCAGTACTCCCTCTCTCTGAGGACAGCAGAACTGCCAAGCTTCTGGCTTCAATCTCTTGCTTTCCCTCCAGGCAGGAATTAAAGTCTCCCTTGGAGGCAGGTGTGGGGAGAAGAGGCTAGAGATGTCTGCTGTGTCTCCCTTTGGGCCTCACAACGACACCTGCATGTGACATGTTGGGGATAGCCTCGTCACACCAGACTTCTGTGAAACCATCTCAGGACAGACTTTGCATGGTAGGGGAGAGGTCACCCCACTCCAACCTATTCTTCCAGAAACATCATCCAGCAATGTTTAAGCCCAGGCCAGTGGATCAGTGGCAGAACCAGAGATGCCTGGGGTAATCACCAGGGTCAAAAGCAGCTTCTGCCAGAAGAGGTAAAGATCTGGCAACAGCTGGCGTTAGTCCTGGAGAATCACACAAACCTACAGCTACATGCCCATGCACCCAGACGTATACAAACACATAGGGTTTATAGGTCAAAAATAGACAGAAAGAACATTAAAGATCATCTAATCTAACATGTCATATTGTAGATGGGGAAACTGAGGGCACAATGGATAGAGTGCCAGGCCTGGAGTCAGGAAGAATCATCTCCCTGAGTTCAAATCCAGCCTCAGACACTTACTAGCTGTGTGACCCTGGGCAAGTCACTTAATCCTGTGTGTCTCAGTTTCCTCATTTGTAAAGTGATCTGGAGAAGGAAATAGCAAATCACTCCAGTATTTTTGCCAAGAAAACCCCAAATGAGGTCATGGAGGGTCGGACACAACTAAACAACAAACTGCGGGTCTATGTGGGGGGAATTGACTTCCCAGTGCCACACCCTCTTCCACATAAATGGATCTGTGATTTCACTGATAACAGGGTGCCTCAGGCCCTTAATAAATGCATATTACAAGTGGGTATTTGACAACATAAATCCTAATTTCTCCATGTCCTCTGCAGGATTAGAACCCAGGTGTTCCTGAATCCCAGTTCAGTGATTTTTTTTTTTCACCATACACAGGCATGCAGATACATGGCACATAAATACACACACACACACACAGAGATTACAATAATATTACCTAGCATTTATAGGGTCTTGTCAAGTTTGCAAAGCATTTTACGTACATTATCTTCCACAGACAAATACACATGGGCACACCCACAGCAACCTAGACGCCCACACAAAAGAGCCCTCAGGACAAGACTGGGAGAGGGCTGGGCCAGTCAGGGTGGTGCAGGTTGGGGCGAGGGACTGCCTGCTTTCCCAGGAGCTACCCAGGCTTCAAAGGGAGCCCCACAAATGCTCCCCCACCCCCTCTGAATTAAAGAACCCTTCAGGGCACTATCCCAGTGTCCAGAGCTTCCCTCCCAAGCAAGATCTCTGAGTGCTGTGTTTTTTGTTTTGTTTTGTTTTGTTTTTTTAATGTTGGAGCAGGGAGAAGATGGGGGAGGGGATTCTGGGAGGTACTGGGGAACACATATACAAAAACACATAGACACACAGACACATACACAATGCACACATGCACACACACATATACACCGCCCCCGCCTTGGGCAGGACAAGAAGGACAGTTCCATGGCATGTGAATAGAATGATGAACTTGGAGTCAGGAAGACCTCAGTTCAAATCCTCCCTCAGACACTTAGCACCTCTGTGACCTTGGTCAAATCACTTCATCTAAGCCTCCCCATCTGTAAAACAGGTATTATAATAATAGTACCTATCTCACAGGATTTTTGTGAGGATCAAATGAGATAATCTATGTAAAGCACTTTGGAAGCAGCTATAGAAATGTCAGCTATTATTATTTACTATCTTTTTCAGGAGCATGACAATCCTTGATGGAATCCATTTCTTATGCGTTTGAACTCCACTCTCCCACTTTTATCCCCTTCCCTATGCCAGATGAATGACTATCTGGGACCATTACTGAGAAGCAACATTGCCTTTTGGCAACAGCCATCATCATGAACCAGCATCACCAAGATAAACAGGGTGATACCTTGGAAAGAGAGACCTGGATATGAAGTCAGCAGAGATCTGAGTTCAAATCCTAGCTCCTACACTTCCTGGTTGTGTCACTCTGGGTAAAACACATAAAGATTTGGAAACTAAGTTTCTTCATCTGTCAGAGAGGGGAAGTGATATTTGAAATACCTAACCCCTCCACGATTGTTGTGAGGAATGTACTCTGAAAGCCTTAAAGGGAATTGTGAGTTATTAACATCACCATCAGGAGACTGAGTCTCAGTGGTAATTCTGCAACGCTTTTTCTAAGGCACTTTAATCTCTTCAGATGTTACTTTTCCTGTCTGTGAGATGAAAGGGTTGGATTAGATGAGAACTATACTGGTAAATGTTTAACAATTGGCTCTCTGAGGGAAAAATGTACGTACAACACACTTATAAGTTTAATCTGTTTTATTCACATTTTCTCCATCACTTTCTTAAGTCTAGACAATGAACAAAACAATAAACCAAGCCCCAATCTGTCTCATTCCCAGATTTCCAAACTATAAATGACCATACTGAAAATTGAACAATTAGCTGGCCCAGATGAGCTGGCTCTGGCGCAGTCTTGCACTGACATGGTCTCGGTGATCAGTTAGCCCCTTGTGACATTTGTGTTCAATATACATCGCGGAACAGAAAAGGAGCAGTTACAAGTTTGCAGATCAGCACGGAGATGATCCAGGGGGCAGAGGACAACCTCCCTCGGGCTATCTGGCCACAGGATGAGCTGAGCGCCCATAGCTTGGGTTCTCCGGCCAGGCTGGTGTCCCCTCGGGAAGACCCCATAAGGCAGGGTCTCGTCTGTATCTACTTACACCCCCTTCCACACCCACACAGCAGGTACATGCTTCTGCTCTCTGTGAAACAGCACGAGCCTCCCCACTGCCCCCACCATGCTTTTTATCCAGACTTTGTCCTCATTGAACGTGGACTTGTTCTGTCCGCCAACCGGCTTGTCCATCCTTTCCTACCCCCACCCCTGATCCTCACAGTGAACTTGGCCTTTCTTCCTAGGCAGATGGGCAGCACAGACAAGGTCAGGGCCCTCCCCTTGTGGTTTCCCTGTTTGCTGATGGCTACAGAGGTGACTGGCCTGGAAGGGGTGGAGAAAGGAAAAACAAGTGAGAGAGAAAGCCTCCCCAGCTGACTCGGGATTTGCAAACCAGCTCAGGGAGAACCAAGGGTGGGGGTTGGCAGGGGGGCAGTACTGGAGACACAGCCAGTGAAGGAAAGACAGCCGCCGCCCTAAAAGCCTCCACAGTCTGCGGGACTCCAGGACCCTGAGACATGAGGCCAGGGGTACCCCGCGAGAAAAGCCGAGCATCTGAGGCAGAGTGTGCTCTAGTCATTGTCCCGAGCATCCCCTGGGGACCAGGGGGTTGGAAACCAACATACAGGGGGCCAGGAAGAAGGGGTCGGCTCTGAGGTGGGGAGGAGCTGATTGAAAGCAGAAGCCCAGGGCTCCTGGGTCCCAAGGCTGGGCAGCTGGTCCCCTGGTTCTTGAGAAGAGGGGAGCCCGTGAAGCCGCACGATGGATAAGTTCCGGATGATATTCCAGTTCCTGCAATCTAACCAGGAGTCCTTCATGAATGGCATCTGTGGGATCATGGCTCTGGCCAGTGCCCAGATATACTCAGCTTTTGACTTTAGCTGCCCCTGCCTGCCTGGGTACAACCTGGCATACAGCGGGGGTATCCTTCTGGTGCCCCCCTTGGTGCTCTTCCTGCTGGGACTGGTGATGAACAACAATGTCTCCATGCTGGCTGAGGAGTGGAAGCGGCCCATCGGCCAGCGGCGTAAGGACCCCGCTGTGCTACGGTATATGTTCTGTTCCATGGCCCAGCGGGCGCTGATTGCCCCTGTGGTCTGGGTGGCCGTCACCCTGCTGGATGGCAAATGCTTCCTGTGTGCCTTCTGTACGGCCGTGCCCGTGGCCACTCTGGGAAATTCCAGTCAAGTCCCCAGCCTGGCCCAGCAGGAGACAGCCAGGCTGCTGGCTCGAATCCCCTGCCAGGAGATCTATGATGGCGAGTGGCTGATTGCCCGAGAAGTGGCGGTCAGATATTTGCGCTGCATCTCCCAGGTGAGCTCTCCTGATCTTCTTCTACGGGGCCTCATAAAACAACTTGTTCATTGTACTTCTTTCTGTGTGGCCTGAAACTGAAATCCCCTTTGCCAGCTCAGGAGCCTACCTAGCTGGACTAGGGTCGAGGCCTGGGGTATGATTCTGGGGCCTGTACAACACCCACTGGCATAGCAGGTCCTAGGAGCCCAGCCTGTCCCAGCCTGCCTGAAGAATAATTGAAGGCCACAAAGGATTTGCATCCTTTAAAACTAGGGAACCTGGAAAGGGGGAGGAAGGGCCTTGCTGAGAAAGACAGAACATGGCCCCGGGCCATTTGGATACATTTCCCAGGCAAACATGGCCAGCAAGCCCCCTCTCCCATGTGAGAACAAGGGGCTAAGGTTGGACCCTTGGTTAGAATAGAAGTAGGGTAGGATTAAATATATTCCAGCCTTCAGTGTTTCCCCTCTTGGAAATCAGACCTCATTTCTTCATGGAGTGGGGTTGGGCAGTGTTTGGGGAGACCCCGCTGGAGAACTGAAATAGAAAAACCCTCCAAAAGCAGAGATCTGGAGCTTGATGGATACTATGGGAGACGTGGAATCAAGAGTCTTGCCCCATTTAAGGGCCTTTGGGCAAGTCACCCATGTGGGCTATAGCTTTTCCATTTTGAAAGTGAGAATGGTTCTCTGTAGGATGGTCTAACAGGCTCTTAAATCAAAACTCATATATTGAGCCCTACTGTGGGCCATCCCGGAGCTATAGGAGACGCAAGTATGAATAATAAGATCTCTGGGAACTTAAAGTCTAGTTGGGGAGACAAGAAAGAGGTCTTAAGTTCACTAACAATCCAGGGGAGAATGTACCTAAGTTTCTAAAGAGCAGTATGATCAGAGGAGAGAGAACGCTGAGGGAGGGCTTGGTTAGAGAAGGGGTTTTGGAGGAGGTGGTTTATTAAGATTCTATTAATGTGAAATAATGTGAAATCCTATTAATGTAAAATAATAATAATATATTCATATAGTCTGTAAGGGGCAAGGAAAGAAAGGAACAGGCATTTATTAAGTGCCTGCTCTATGCCAGGCACTGTGTCAGACACTTTACAAATCTTATCTCAGTTGATCCTCATAACAACACTGGAAGGTGGGTTCTATTATTATTTTTGGGGGGGGGTGAGGCAATTAGGGTTAAGTGACTTGCCCAGGGTCACACTGCTAGTTAAGTGTCAATTGTCTGAGGCTGGATTTGAATTCATATCCTCCTGACTCCAGGGCCAGTGCACCACCTAGCTGCTCCTGGTAGGGTTCTATTATTAATTCCCCTTTGCAGTTGAGGAAACTGAGGCAGACAGAGGTTAAGTGATTTGCCACTGGTAGGTTCTATTATTAATTCTCCTTTGCAGTTGAGAAAACTGAGGCAGATAGAGGTTAAGTGATTTGCCACTGATAGGTTCTATTATTAATTCCCCTTTGCAGTTGAGGAAACTGAGGCAGATAGAGGTTAAGTGATTTGCCACTGGTAGGTTCTATTATAAATTCCCCTTTGCAGTTGAGGAAACTGAGGCAGATAAAGGTTAAGTGATTTGCCCAAGATTGCACAACTAGAAAGTATATGAGGCTGAATTTGAACTCAAGTCAGTACTCTATCTCCTGTGCCCCTTAGGTCCTTCTGTAAAATGAAGGGCAAATGTCAGTATCATTCCCATTTTACAGATGAAGAAACTGGGGCTCTAAGAAGGCACGCAGCTAGTAAATATCTGAGGAAGGATTAAAACCCAGGTCTAGGGACTATAAGTTTAATATCTCACTACACCATGTCACTCCCCAGTGGCAGTGACAGAGGCCTGTAGCTCCTGAATGGAGAGGGAGGTGGGGCATGATAGGAAGGAAATTCTATCCTTCCCTACTCACTCCTCCACTTGGGGTTCTTACAGGCTTTGGGCTGGACCTTCGTGCTGTTGACCACACTCCTGGCATTCATCGTCCGGGCGGTTCGGCCCTGCTTCACCCAGGCCGCCTTCCTGAAGAGCAAGTACTGGTCCCACTACATTGACATTGAGCGCAAACTCTTTGATGAGACCTGCACTGAACACGCCAAGGCCTTCGCCAAGGTCTGCATCCAACAATTCTTCGAAGCCATGAACCACGACCTGACCTTGGGTCACTCCCATCCAAAACCAACCAAGGCCTCCGCTGAAGGGGCGGAGGAGGAGCGGGGAAAGCTTCATGGCATTACTGACCAGGGTACCATGAACCAGCTGCTCAAGAGCTGGCATAATTGTAAGCCCCCGCTACGGCTGGACCAGGAGGAGCCACTTCTGGAGAACGGGTGGGCAGGTGGGGTGCCTGGGCCTGGCCCAGCCCCTATCCTGAGGAAGGAGGTGGCCACCTACTTCAGCAAAGTATGAGGAAGCAAAACCTGGCACTCCGGCAACAAGCTACAGGTTTGCAAGCCACACGCCGGGTTCAGGGCTAGGTTTATGAGATGGAGCAGGCATCTGCTTCAAGGTTCAGGACCACCTTGTTCCCATCAGCCTCCCATGCTGCCAACCAGAGAGGCCACTGGGTCTCTTGAGGTCAGCATCAGCAAAGATTTAAAAGCACTTTTCATGAGCCAGGGAACCATATTGGGACTACTGCACAATAAAGAGAAAATAAGGATCTTGGAACTGCTGCTGATGGGCCCTATTGGTCAAGGGCCCATGAAGCCCAGGGAACTAGACTACCAGTCTGAATGCTCCAGGCCCTCCTCCTCCAACAAAGGAGAAATTTCTGATGTGGGAGCTGGGGGGGGGGGGGCTGGCTTGTCCTAAATCAACCCTTTAACTTCACTATTTCCCTACTCCTTAAAAAAAAAAAATTCACTCACTCTTCATGGGGAGATAAGATTAGCAGTATTAATCAGAATAGATCAGAGTGGGATTAATGAGCTGTTGGGAGGAACGGGGCGGGGGGAAGAAGACAGGGAAAGAAAGGTAGGTCCCCAGCCTTTCTCCAATACTCCCTTCCCTAACAGGTGAATTAGCCCTTGTCTTCTATGAGCTAGAACTGGGTAACCAGTTCTAATGTTCCAGGAACCTTTGTTGGGGATATCACAGGAAAAAGTCTGAAAAGTCACAGGAACTGAGATTTGTCTTGTGGGATGAAGAGAGATGAGATGAGGACCTTACCTGCACATCCTCTACTGTGTGAGATAGACAATTAGCATCTGGAGACTGAAAATTCTGCTCCAGGCCAGGTGACCTGCACAGTATCTGTGATGATGTTCATAATGATAATATTGCGACTTTGTGTTTGAGAAAAGCACTTTCTCCTCCCCTGGAGTTCAGGGAGCTTGTTTTATTTCTCAACTTACCCTGCTGAATGATTACCTTTGAGCCAAGGATCTGGAAGGCTTCCCCATTTTACAGTCAGGGAAATTGAGGCTTAGAATAATGAAGCAATATCCCCCACAAGGCCTAAGCCCTCTGGAATTCTTCAGGCTCAAGGATTTTGAGATAAGGACCCTGAAGTTAGTAACTGTCTATGGATGAGGCTAGGAACCATGATCTGATCGTGGGTCAATTCTGAGTTCTGGCTTCAGCAGTGATGTGTTGCATCAAGCCATTTCCACTCTCCTGGTCCTCTCTATAACCTGCAAAGCTGGGGTAAAAGAGGTATTACCCTCTTTTTAGCCCCACCTCCTCAACATTGGACAGCACCTGGCTAGATGTCACCCATCATTGTGGGCCAGCACAGCCGCTGTGGCAGCTTTCAGAGAGGCATAGATTGTGAGACTTTATCTTTAGGATTTGGGAATTAGGGGAAAGGGTCTTTAATACAACCCCTACTATTTTCCCCAGTGGAAACTACTCGGAATCATGGAGAGGTACGAGGGGAGGTAGGGAAGGTCTGCCTCCACAAGATATAAACCCTATAAAATATTTCTCCTATAAAATATCAAAAGTGTAATGATGCCTTCGTGAACGAAAACTGCCTTCTCCATATTCCTAATTTAAAATGTGAATACCCCTGAGAGAGGGCACACATTCAGTCCTCAAGCTTTCAGGGTGAGTTAATAAATTGCTTAATTAAATGAACATTTATTAAGGCCTATTATATCTATAGGATCATACTAGGTTCTGAATGAATTTTTCTGTCATCTTTCGGTCTCACCCACTCCCAAGTTTTGAGATCCCACAATGTAATTTCCTAGGTCTTCAGAATATCCTTCTCCCAAAGGGGTAGGAAAGTGGGAAGAGGCAAAGCCATAATTAGAATCCATCGAAAATTCAGGTGGCAGGAAGGGTTGGGATTTAAACACCAAACACCACTATGCCCATTCTCTAGTAGAACATGCCATGCTATGAATCCCAATGGCTTATGATTTAATTCCTTATTCAGAACTGATGTTAAAGACTTTAAATATAAAATCTTGCCCTAAGAGGAAGCCTATGAAATAGGTTCATAGGATCACAGAGTTGGAACTGAAAAGGAACTTAAAGAACATTAAGTACAACACCCTCATTTTACAGATGAGGAGACTGAGGCAAATGCTTTGTTCAGGGTCACACAGCTAGTAAATGTCTAAAACAAGATTTGAACCCAGGTTTTCCTGACTCTTTGACTTCTCTCAGTCAAGTAAGATACATAGATTTATGTAACTGAAGTGGCCTGTCCCCACTCCAACTTCAACTGAATTTTGCCTGGCTGTAAGAATAAAGGTGTAGGATGGAGGAAGGTCTTAGTGGCCTCCAAGTTTGATATGAATCAACATTGTGTTAGGTCAAGAAAGCTAATGCAATCTTAAATTACATTTAGAATGGCGCAGTGGTCAGGGCTAAGAAGTCCATAGCAAGGGATGCTGCTGTGGATCAGACCACATCTGCAGCATGGTGTTCCATTCAGGATGCCATATTTTGGGAAGGATATTGATAGACTGGAAAGTGTTCAGATAAGGACTACCAAGATAGGGAAGGTTTTCAAGTTAATGTCATATGAGGCTTGATTGAAGAATTGATTGAGATAGTTACCCTGGAGAAGGGAAGACTGGGAGAGGAAATGGAAAGGTAGCTATAAGATGGCTATCTTCAAGTATTTTGAAGGTTGTTTATTCAATGCTTCCTTTGACTCTGCAGTTACCATCTGCCAATATAGGGCAGTAAAGTCCAAGATCTCTCAGAACAGCAAAGCCCTTCCCTCTCCCCATTCCCATATCACTTCCAGTCATGCCACTGAAGCAATAATTGGAAGTGGAAAAATGACAAATTTAGCCTTGATATGAGGAAAATTTTTCTTACAATTGTTGTTGGTGAGTCATTTCGGTGTTGTCCAACTTTTCATGACCCCATGTGGGGTTTTCTTGGCACAGATACTGGAGTGGTTTGCCTTTTCTTACAATTAGGAAAATCTCAAAGTGGAATGGAGGGGAGCTAGATGGCTCCTTGGATAGAGCACTGGGCCTGGAGTCAGGAAAACCTGAGCTCAAATCTGGCATCAGATACTTACTAGCTGTGTGACCCTAGGCAAGTCACTTTACACTGTTTGCCTCAGTTTCCTCATCTGAAAAATGAGCTGGAGAAAGAAAAGGAAAATGGGGTCATGAAGAGTTGGACACAATTGAACAACAAAAGTGGAATGGGCTGTCTAGGGAGTTAATGGGTTCTCCCTCCTGGGAGATTGTGGAGCAAAGCTGGACCATCCCTTATCTGGGAGATGCAGTGGATTCTAGTTCAGGGATGAGTTGGAGTAGATGGCCTCAGAGGTCCCCTTCAATCCCAAGGTTCTGGAAAGTTAGATGCTGACTTTGCCCAGGGCTTTGGCTGTTAGAAACACTCCCTTCCTCATTTTCGTATCTGGGGGTAGAGTGAGGAGAAGCTCTCAGGTGGTGGGGGACTGCACTGTGGGATCTCAGGACCTGGGAGCAGAGTAAGATGTCAGCCCCCAAACTAGACACTGTTTCTGACTGCAGCCGCAAGACAGAGCCTCACTCCTCCTCTCTCCAGTTGAGCTAAATCTCCCTTCTAGCTGCCAAAGGGGTGCGAATGAGTCACAGGAAAGGAGGGGGGAGAGGGAGGGGAAAGTTTTGGTTCTGGCAGGGTGTGGCCTGTATAAGAGAACACAAAACTCCTTCCTAAAGAAACAGAAAATAGTGACACCCCTAGAAAAAACCCCAAGTCCCGTGCCTCTATCCACTTCGCAATGCCACCTTTTCTGTGCACAAATAATGAAACGGGACCAAATGTTATGAGCCCATGACAAGCACAAAGCACTGCCTTAGTTCAGAGGATCAAGAAATCATACCCAACTTGGGGCCAGCAGAGAAGGGAGGGGAAGACATAAAGGAAGACTTCATGAAGCTGGCATTTGACCTGGGACTTAAAGAAGGAACAGGGTTTGAAGAGGTCGTTTGGGATGGAGGTGGGTGTGAAGAATGGAGTACATTTCAGACAGAGGGGAGAAAAGCCTAGAAAGCAGAAGACGGAGGAGCAGGCCTCTTAGCCTGGGCATATGACTCTCTTGGTCACCTGGCTAGAGGTACAGGGAGAGCAGGTGTGTGGGTTCCTATGACTATACAGTGTTTATCATCCCTGATAATCAACATCATCAATCTCATCTCTCCATCAACAAAACTGATGGACAGGAGCAGAGGCCCAGGGAATCCAAAAGAACAGAAGACCCAAAGTCATTTCTATTTTGTTTGGTATTGCACCATAGCATACTATTGTTTCTCCTTCTCAGCAACAATTACCTTCCTGACCCCGTCTATCTGAGGCTGAGGATACTTTTGAGTTTGGGCTTTCCTTATCTCTGAAAGATTCCATGGTTCTTCCTATGGAGAATCCACAGGATAATCTCTACACCTCCCACCTCCTTCCAGCACAGCACCCCTCCTCCATATATACATTCAGATAGCAAACTGAAAGTAAGGGGAATGTAGCTAAATACCTTCCTAAAGCCTGATCCCCCAAAGAAATGTAGCTGTTAGACCACAGACTAACAATGTACCAGCTCTGGTCTCTCTCCTCCCAAATTGAGGTTAAGAAGGAGTGCATGGAAGTCAGTTTTTGCAAAACCATGGAGGCAGGAGGTGGACTGAAAATTTGGGGCAACAGCAAATAAGTCAGTTTAGCTGGAAAGTAGAGAGTGTGAAATGTATGTATGTATGGAGTCAGATTGTGAATGGCTTTTTGGAGATAATTTAGGGCAGAAGGATTTTGATGAACCTAAAGCAGAAGAATTGGCAAGGAGAGGGCCATGGTCAGTTAAAATGCAGAGCAAGACATCAGAAAGCAGAACAAAGGAGAAATTAGGGGTCTCCCCTGACCAGCCAGGAAGGCAGAGTTAAAGGGTAGTCAGAGTTGGACTAGAATAATCTTTTCCTTTAACCCACAGAGAGTTCAGGCAGCAGAGGTCCTACATCCCCTAAGCAGCCCCATGTCAGGTAGGTGATGGAGGTGGGGAAGATGAAGGAGGAGGCCTTGCTATTGGCACTCTCTCACTCTTGACAGTACTTGGTATACAAATTTGTCCCCAAAGGATAGTTATGAGAATACAAATCTCTCCCTTTTTTGCTGAAGGAGGGACTGTGGGTGTGAAGCTCATATAATATCATATAATATCACTTGGTTGATATGTTGATTAGTTTTGCTGGACTTTTCTTTTTTAAAAAGTTTGTAATAAAGGTTGGATCTGTGAAGGAGGGGAATGGAAGAAATATATATTAGAAAATTTAGGTGATATAAAAATAAGAACCACCAATAAAAATTTAATAATAAAAGAAAAAAATAAATTATTTGGTATATATTTTGCATTTACTTACTTGTGTGCCTGTTGTATCTCCCCAGAAAAAAGTAAGATCCTTGAGAGCAGGGACCATATTGGTTCTGTTCTTTCTTCAGCTTCTATCCCAGTACCTTGCAAACAGAAGGGGCTTAATAAATGTTGGTTGAATTGATCTTGGAAGCACCTAGACCAGATCTCCCCGCAGACCCAGTTGGTTCAGGCTCTCCTTTCCCCTTCTTTGCCCTCCCCAACTCCCAAATCTGGGGAGCCAGCCGGAGTCCTCCAGACTGGTCTCTCGGGCTTATCGACGTCTGAGCCCTTTGTCCCCCTGGGGCCGGGCTCCCTGACCTCGGCTCCTCTCCCCCGTCCCAAAGCCAGAATGTCTGCGCCAGTGAGAGCAGACAAGCCGACTCTTAGACTGGAGTTAGCCCTTGGGGCTCAAGCTCGCTGGGCCAGGGTGGGCGGAACTGCAGAGCAGACCCGGGAGGGCCAGCGGACAGGCCACCTCCTCCCCACTCCCCCGCCCCCCAGCTCCCCCCTCCTTTCCCTCCCCTGTGCACGCTGGAGAAGCTGTTTTTCCACTCTCTCACGCACACGCGCTTTTCCATTCTTTATTTATTTCTTTTTGGGTTTAAACTTTCTCTAAGCCTCGCTGCCACTTCCCCAAAGCTGCTGCCCCCTTTCATCCCTCGCTGGGCCTCTGCGATCTTCCCCCTCTAATCTGACCCTGCAGGAAACCCCAGCCCCAACCCAGCAAATCAAAACCCCCAAACGGAGCCTGCTGAGAGGCAGAGGAAGCGACTGCTCAGCGCGGGCAGGCGGCCGCCGGGCGTGGTGCCTGCTGCCTGTGCCCGCTGCCCAGCCCGGTGGGGGCTGTCCCCACTCCTCGTACCCTACACCTTTCCGGAGCCCAGATCCCAGGTGAGTGTCCGAGCCCATCCAGCGGAGTTGGGGGAGAACCGATGACAACTTTTGCAATACTGTGTCATTAGCGGCCAGAAGGGGACAAAGCGGGTGAAGAGCGGGGCCTGCCTAGACATCTGCCCCCAAGGCATGAAGAAAAGGCCCCAGCCCCACAAAAGATACTTCTTGACCACAGAGAGAACCCCTTCCCCACTTCAGGGAACGCACGTGGCCCTTGTCCCCATCCCTCAGTGCTGGTAGGTCTGGGCTGTAGCCCTGGGTATCTGTATCTCACGCCTGTCCCTGGGCAGTGGTTTGGCCCCTCAGAATCTGTCTGTTGTCCAACTCCAGTTGGTCATCTGGTCTTCAGTCCTCACCCTGTCTGGGTGGTGTTTGTGAAACCGAGCCTCCCCAGTGATAACACTAGAGTCTCTGTGGGCATTGAAAGGGGAGAAGACCCAAATAGGGACTGGGGGAAGGGGAGTAGGGATTGATTGACTCTGGTGCCCTGGCCCATTATCCCCCAGCCCTTTCCACAGAGAACTATAAACTGCTTTTCAGAGAGTTGGCCTCTGAAGTCCAGGATCTTGTCTTTACCCTCCCCCTTGTTTGTGACACTGGACTGTGCTGGGTGGGGGTAGAAGGGAAGGGCCATGTAAGGGAGCCCCAAAGGAGCCCAGGAAAGGAATCCAGGCTTAAGACTCAAGTTTAGCAGGACAGGGTCTGGTTTTGCTTATACAGGATTATCCAGACTTCTGAGTAAGGCTCTCTTGGATGAAGAGGGGGAGGACCTTGAAGCGTTACCAGGAAGGGGGCTGGGAATGAAAAGAGGGAAACTGGAACTGCATCTTTTTTTAATTCTTGTCACAAAAATTAAAGGTGGAGGCCCAGCACGGCTGAGAAGTGGTGTGTGTGGGTGTGTGGGTGTGTGGCTAGGTGCCTTGTACCCACAGCACTGGCGATTCTCAGGCCATGGCTCCCCTCTGTACTGCTGTCTTCTAGGAAGTACATATCTGTCCTTGAGTCTCCCTGGAAGCTTTACAAAAGATGAGGAAGAGGGTCTTCCTTCCTCCCAGACCACAGAGACAAGGGGGAAGATGTCACTAACACTTAGCAGCTTCGGGGAGTTCCTGTTTCCTGAGCCTAAAACATACACTGAGCCCAAAGAATTGATTTGTTGGTCTATACGTATTTGCTCCAAGCACAGACTTATGGAGAAATAGGTTAGTGAAGGGGTGGGGACACTGTGGTCTCGAGGCCACATGTAGCCCTCTGGATCTTCAAGTGTGGCCCTTTGAATCCAAACTTCTCTTTGCATTCAGCCAAAGGGCTGAACTTAAGGACTTAGAGGGCCACATGTGGCCTCGAGGCCACAGTTCCCCATCCCCGGGGTAGTGGGTAACAATAGGTATGACTTTCCAAAAGATCATCAATAAAACATTTTTAAGTGCATAGAATATAGCAAAATGAAAGGCCCCATAAAATTACTGGGGGAAAAAAATTCACCCAGGCCCCTTCTCTCTATATCTGCAGATTGAACATCTCGGTTCATCACCATGTCAGCCCTGATTGTGGAGAATTTCCGCTTCCTGTCGCTCTTTTTCAAGAGCAAAGATGTGATGATCTTCAATGGGCTGGTGGCCCTAGGCACAGTGGGGAGCCAGGAGCTGTTCTCCGTGGTGGCCTTTCACTGCCCTTGCTCCCCAGCCAGAAACTACATTTATGGGCTGACAGCCATTGGGGTCCCTGCCTTGGCTCTCTTCCTCATTGGTGTCATCCTCAACACTCACACCTGGAACCTGGTGGCTGAGTGTCAGCTACGCCGGGCCAAGAATTGCTCAGCTGCCCCCAATTTCCTTCTCTTGAGCTCTATCCTAGGTCGTGCAGCTGTGGCTCCAGTCACCTGGTCTGTCCTTTCGCTGCTCAGAGGAGAGGCCTATGTCTGTGCCCTCAGTGAGTTTGTGGACCCCTCCTCACTGACAGATGAGAGGGGAGGTTTCCCCCAGGACCATGCAGTTGAGGTCCTGGCCAAGTTTCCCTGTGGGGAGGCCCCAGCAAACTTGTCGGGCTTCCAGGAGGAGGTGAGCCGAAGACTCAAGTATGAGTCCCAGGTAAGTCAGGTTTTTGGGGAAGGTGGAGAGGGGCTTAGCTATAGGCAAAGGCTCCCGATATCCTCTCCCACACCTCTTCAGGAGCTGGGATGTTGCGCTAGAGGGTGTACTATTCATAGAAGCATAGATTTAGAGCTAGAAGAGACCTTAGAGGCCATTGAGTCCACCCCCCTCTCTTTACTGAGGGAGGTCCTTTATTGATGCAACCCTTCTCCAGGGTCACGTAGGTAGCAAGTATCTAAGGCAGGATTTAAACCCAGGGCTCCAACTTATTAATTTTCCTAACTGGGGGCTCTGAGCTACGGTGATTGTTAACAACTTTTCTGATATAAACTCCATGTATCTGGGCATTGTATTGTCCCTACATGAAAAAAAAAAATCAAACCACTTTTTTTTTTTTAAAACAAGGTATAGCTAATTAAATCTACAGAGAGAGAGAGAGAGAGAGAGAGAGAGAGGAGGGGAGGGCAGTGGTAGAGAAAAGCTCACACCCTAAACCACCCTTCCTTCCCACCTTCCAGCTTGAGATAGGCAAGGAAAAATTCTGGAAAGACTTCAGTTTTGCTTCTATTGGGTAGAGAGGAGAGAACAGAAAGGATCTAGTACCAACCTGCCAACTTTACTCTCCAGAGTAAGAAGACCCTTTCAGTGTTAGAAGTGGGTAGTGCTCAGTGCTAAGAAAACCATATTCATGGTTCCAGTTGGCTCATGGTTCCATGGTTCCTTCACATATTGATCCCTTGCCTCATCCACAGACTGACCCTGGGCATAGTCTGGTTTCTTTTAAAAAAAAAAATTGGACCTGTGATTTTATTGGCATAGGGCATTCTCTCTACCAAATTATTCTTCAATTTAGAAATATTCGGGGGGGGGGGGCGCAGCTAGAGATAAAGTGACTTGCCCAGGGTCACCTGAACATTTGCCCAGTATCTCTCAGTCAGGACTTAAATCCAGGTCTTTCCAGACTCCAAAGTCTGTTCTCTGATCTCCACTCCTTGATGCCTCTTCAGACTGATTTCTAACCCTAGCCATGGCCTGACCTCTGATTGTGGCCCGGATGGACCCTTAGCCTAAGCCACAGACTGAATTGTTAACCCTGGTGAGGCACCAAGCAGATAATTACTTGTTAAGGGGAACCACATGAGTGTGGCTAGCCTAAAGCTGCCTGTCCCCTACTGGAGACATCACTTGGTTAATGTTGTGTTTTAAGTGTGATTATCTGATGATCTGTCAGGCCCAGCTCCACTGGTTACAAGCTAACATCAGGGATGACTGGTCTGTAGGCATTGTTGAAATGGTAAAGTAAAAGAAGATAAATGTTGTCACCTTCTTCCCATATCCCTTTCCTTCTCCTCTGGATGGCTCTTTATTAGACCTTGCTAAGAATCATAAGTTGTTGGACAATATAAAGAGCTACCGCATAAGGTAATGAGCTACTCACCCCTGGAGGTGTTCAAAAAAGTGATGATCACGGGTGTCAGAGATGCTGTCTAGGGGATTCCTGCATTGGGAAATAAACTGGGATCCAGTTATTTTTCAGGCATGTCCCCACTTGGAGTTCTCTTGGCAAAAATACTGGAGTTGTCATTCCTTCTCCAGCTCATTTTACAGATGAGGAAACTGAGGCAAACAGGATTAAGTGACTTGCCCAGGGTCACACAGCTAGTTTCTGAGACTAGATTTGAACTCAGGAAGATGAGTCTTTCTGACTCCATGCCTGACATTCAGCACTCTATCCACTGTGCCACCTAGCTGCCCCATAAATTGGGCTAGAGAACCTCTAAAGGCATTTTCTGGTAATGAGTTGATGAGAAAAAAAAAAAAAAAACAGGAGCATTATTAGATAAGAGAAGGGGAAATGTGGCAGAGCCAAGTACTGGGAAGCAAAGAATTTTCACTTAAAGGTCTTTAACAGGTACCAGCTGAAGAGGAGATGCAGCATAGTGTGGCAGATGAGTACTGGCCTTGGAATCAGGACCAACAACAAACATTTATTAAGCGCCTCCTACATGCCAGGTACTTGTGCTAACTGCTTAAAGACCTGAGTTCAAATTCATCCTCCCATACTTACTAGCTGGGTGATCCTAGGTAAAGTCACTTAACCTGTCTAGACATAAGTTTCATCATCTGTAGAAGCACTCCTGGGACTAGATCACGTCTAAGGTCCTTTTCAGCTTTAACTATGATGAAGAGGACAGGCAAAAACAAATGGGCAGACACAAGGGGACAGAAAGGACGATGTGTTCAAGAGGAAAATGGACAGGCACTCACAGATAGAGAGAGATTAGGAGAAAATGCAGAGACTGAGTAGGGGACAAAGAAGGCAGAAAGGAATTAACATGGCATGTTACAATTGTAAGAGAACGGCTGTTCCAACTCTCATTCCACAGAAGAGCAAACAAGATCCAGAGAAGTCAATTGACTTTGCTGTCATGCGGTTAATTATTGTCAAGCCAGGACTAGAATCCCCATCTCCCAGCCAAGGGTTGTTTTTACTGAACCTCTGTTCGTGGTGTCCCCTCCTTTTTCCCCTCGAGGTCCTTGTTCAGATGGGGCGGAGTTGGCAGCTCTTTTTTGGGACAAGGGAAAACTCCACCTCACACCTGCCTACTCTCTCTGACCCAGCTCTTTGGGTGGCTGCTGATTGGCGTGGTGGCTGTCCTCGTCTTCCTCACCAAGTGCCTAAAGCATTGCTGTTCACCGCTGGGCTACCGCCAAGAGGCATACTGGGCTCAGTACCGGGCCAATGAGTCCCAGCTGTTCCAGAGGACGGCAGAAGTACACTCCCGGGTGCTGGCCGCCAACAATGTGCGCCGTTTCTTCGGCTTTGTGGCCCTGGACAAAGATGACAAGGAGCTGGTTCAAGAGTTTGTTGTCGAGGGGACCCAGCCGAGGCCCCAGTGGAACGCTATCACTGGTGTCTACCTGTACCGTGAGAACCAGGGCTTCCCACTCTACAGTCGACTGCACAAGTGGGCCCAGGGGATAGTGGGGAACGGAAGGGGGCCGGACAATCTGGAGATGGCTTTCCTGGCTTCCTAGTATTGCAGATATCCTCACCATCCCATGCCTGTTTGAAAACACAGTGGTGACTTTTATAATCCAGGGTCCCTGTCCCAGAGCTGCCCCATCCCCAAACCCAATATGTCTGCTTCTTCCCACTGCTACCTGTTCATATTTGGATGGGCACAAAGGTGCCCCACAGTCCCGCACCCAAACCCAGGAGTTAGCAGCTACTCAGCTGATTTTGGGGTGCATCAGAGGAAGCTTTTACTAGCATCACTGACAGGCCATCAAAGAAGGCCAGAGGGTGGGGTGAAGACGTGAAAGTGGCCCAAGTTTGGGGAGAACCTGCTGGGCAGTGCAGTGGTGCTGAGAAGGGCATTCCAGCCTGCTGGATAAATGCTTTACAAGAGGTTTAGTCTTTTCCAAAGAAGCTACTTGTACTAACTTCTGAACTCTGGGACACCAGAAACTAAGTTCTTTCCATGCCATGTCAGTGAGCTCCTTGCAACAATGAAGAGTTGAGCGCAGTTAACCTGTGTCTAACTGCATGTAGGTTGGGAATGACCATCTTTGGAAAGGGAAGGCTTGAACACCTTGGGGACCACTAGTGAGCAGTTCTCCTAGGGCTCCCACTGACGTTGTTTTCTATTTTTTAAACATTTTTGATAAAAACTTTGCTATAACATCGATGAGGTGTGTGTGTGTGTGTGTGTGTATTCCCTTCTGTTGGATGCTGTAAATAGATCCTAAATCCAAAAGTAGGTAGAAGATAGGCCCCTGGGAGAAATCATAGAATTTTAGAACTGCACAAAGGACAGCAGCACTCACAAAATTCAACCCCCTTCTTTTGTATAAAAGGAAACTGAGGCCCAGGGAGACAAAAGTCTATATAACCACTAGGTCGTGTGGGTCTCTGGTGTCCTGACTGCCAGGCTGGGGCTTGATGCCATCCATAATGCCTTTCAAAGTCCTTGTCAGTGCCTGCTCAGCCGATACCTAGGGTAACAACTATTAGACTTAACTCCATGCTCCTGCCCATCTCTCTCCTGGGGCCCACAGACTGTTTTTTGTAGAGACACCCAATTGTCCTCTTCCTCAGAATCTGGAGATCCTAAAACCCAAACAGCCCTCACTGCTGAAGAGGAAGGGTAGAGGCCTTCTCCACATTTTTCCCTTTCATTTTGGCTTCTGGAAATGGCTCCTCCCTTTTCTCCCAGTCCCGCCAAATGCAAAGCATGACTGATACGCTCTTTTCAATTACATATGCTACAGAAAACTGCTTTTTTGTTCACATGGTATTTCAGGCTCAGCCAGAACCAACTTCTATTTTCCTCGAGGCCAGAACAGGAAACCAGCTTCCACAGCGGCAGAAAGGTGCCGTGTAACCTTTAGGAAGCACTTCCTTGAATGTCTGGTGGCTAAGCAAGTGAGGGTGGTTACTTCTTCAGGTCCTTAAGTGTTCTAGGGACACCTGTGGGCATGCAGCAAAGGCATGGAGGAAATGTCTCAATGTCATCCCTCTTCAAGGGAACATGGGAACTGTTAAGGAATGCAGCCCTCTCTGTCCCTTTTCTCTGAGAAGCTGCTGTCCATCACTTCACTTGCTTCTTTTCTCCCAAGACCCCCAGAGGAGGAAGACGGGAAGGCAGTGACTCCCCAAATCAGAGCACAGGCCTGGAACCCAGGTTCCCCAGTGCTATGGCACTTTGTTCCTCCTGCCCAAGCAGATTCCAGGGACGTTCTGGAGGGACTCATGACTGGGCAAATGGCCCATGGGTCCATGGAGATCTCTGTGATCTGGAAGGAGTGCCTAAAAGAAGTCATGGCCTAGTGACTGCTGATTGTCCTTATATTCTTCAGGTGAGCTCACAGCTGGGTTTGAATGACAGCCTGATCGTGAGACCCAGGGAAGTCAGCCTCCTTCCACTACCCTTCCCAGGGAATAAGAAATAGTTTACAAAGCACTTTCTTTAAGACAACCCTGGTGAAAGAGTCAGCATGAATATTCTCATCCCCGCTTTACAGATGGGTGAACAAGTTCATTTAAACTCAGACTCTAAACCCAGTGAGTCCTCTTGATCGTAGACCACCATTCCAAAGAAGGTCGTACAGACTCGGGGGCCATACTGTAGGCCACAAAGCAGACAAGTTTCTCGGGAGTCCATCAGTCACAGGATGACTGTGAAACAAATGGGCAGAGGAATTGCCCACCAGCATTACTGGGAAGAGAAGTGGAAGAAACAAGCTGGTTCATTTTTTTAAGAGATCTCTTATGTTCACTTAAAAAAAAATTTTATATCTTTTGCTTTTACATCATCTTTATTTCACAATATACCTCCCCCTCCCACCTAGCCATCCCTTATAACAAAAAAAAGTTCAAAGAAATTATATGACGTGTTGACCATGCCTGACATATGTACTGTTCCACACTTGTACACTCAAACACTGCGCCCGCCCTCCCCCCCCACACACACAGCAGACACACAGACACAAGTTCTGACAAGGGCAGGTCGCTCCTGGTTTTTACAGGGCTACCCTGTGTCACCACAAACAATGGTTAAATAAAGCTCCTCACGCGCCCCTCATGGTTTTTAAAAAATACATCTCGTGTCCACTGTCTGGGAGGATGCTGGTCCGGCCTGACTGGGCCCTCAGGTTAGTCGTTAGCTATCAGCAAGGGTGCTCTTGGCCTCCACGTAGCTCAAGGCCTTCTCCTTGACAGCCTGCACCGTCTCGGCTGTGCCGTGCTGCTTCTCATAGTCCAGGTAGCGTTTGAAGAAGAATTTCATCCTCTTGGGGGCCAGGCTTAAGTGTACCACTCGCTCAAAGATGTCCCTGAGTCACAAGAATAGGGAGCTCAGGGAAATGGGGGACTGGCCCTCCATGGTCACAATTTGTCAGTACTGGGGAATACCTCTGTGGCAGAGGCACTGGGGAAAACTTGGCCTTACTCCAAATAAACTAAGAGTGAAGTTGCTGGGCCTGAGAGACAGGGATGGAGTACCAGGAGAAAGACCTGAACTCAACACCAGCAGCTCTACATCCCAGTCCCAGCTCTGCCCTAGCTAGTCAAGTGACCGTGGGCAAGGCAGCCCCCACCTCCATGGCCTGTCCCATGGGGAGGGTGCCAGGAAAAAAATTAAGTCATGCCTGAGAAAAGTGCTAGAAATGAAGGCTGATGAACAGATAAGTTATTAGGAGGGCCCAAGTTTTCTGGCTTCTAGCCCACTGAGTCCATGTTGCTGCCCAAGGCCAAAAAGAGGCCCCTCCCTATTGGACAAAATCTTCTGGTGAAAGGATGGAGACTTGGGAAGGTGGAGCCTTAGGGCCAATGAGCCTTCCCCTACTCACTCCAAGGCTGGCCAACTTCTTGTCCCCTTTCCTTCCCCTTACTTACCGGACTTCCTTTTGGTTCCCGTACTTAATGACCATGTCAATGTAGACGGACCAGACATCTGTGCGCTTGGGGTAGCTGCTAAGAGTGCTCTCAAACATGGCTTTGGCTCGTTCCGCATCCCCCAGGTGGAACTCAAGCTGGGCAAATTTGGAGATGACATCCACATCTGCAATGGCAAGGATGACTCAGATCACTGGCCAGAGTCCTCTCTCTAACAGACTGAGGTCAAGATGATGAGGAAGGATGCCCACACCTACTCCTTGGTCATTGTTCCCAGCATCATGGCCCTTTCTGGAAGGACAAAGCCTAATCTGGGATTACTAGGTACGTTAAGGATGGAGAAGGTAGAGTCAGGGAAGGTTCCTAACTTCACTGGCCACTGAGCCTCTACACCTATACCCATATAACGTCTCAGTGAAGTGCCTGGGAGTGAGATTTAACTCTGTTAATCTCATCCATGGGAATTGGGACTCTGGGAAGGTCAACTGTTATTTTATGCAAAACCAAAAACTATATGAAAGTCACCCCGACAAGGAGGCCTACCCTGTGCCACGCCGGAGGAATCCCCAGAAGCCCCGCTTGGGGAAGGCAGAGGTATAAGAGGGACAAAGAGGACTTACGTTCTTTCTGTGGCAGACAATTGAAGGCCCGCTGCAGCAGGCGGTGACTGGCGTCGGCCTGCCCTCTCTGAAGAAGGAAGGCACCATATTTGATCCACACGGTCTTCTCTTGTCGGAAACGTTTCAGCATCCGACTATAGAGCTCTTCAGCTGCCTGGGGAAAAAGAGGAGGTGAGCAGACAAACACGAGAACCTAAGTGAATCCCAGGCCTACTCTACAGATTGGGGGGCTGGGAAGGGACGTGAGACAGCTTTTATTTTTGAGGTGACTCCTCCCATTCTACACTGCTCTTGAGCTCAGGGAGAGGTCCCTAAGGGGACGTCAGGACAAGGAGGGATGGGAAAGCCAAAAGGAGAAGGCACCAGGCTTGGAGACGGACACTTCTTTTCCTCTGTCTAGGGTACGCTATAGAGACAAGACTGGAATTCTGTTGACACCTTCACCTCCAAATAATTCCCACACCTAGCAATTTACTTAACCTCTAAAAGGAAGGAACTACTCTTCCCATTCCATAGACAGGGATACTCGGTCTCCCCAGGATTGTGAAACAAATTCCCCAAAGTTACAGCAAGAGCTGAGGACTCTCAACTTTGAACCCTGCCTCGGTGATACCCACTGGGCAGCGTCTGTCTGGAGTGGGGATGGGGAAGAGACTCTTCTGGGGCTTGAAGGGGAACATCTCCAATCAAAAGGCTGGGAAACATACCTGGTACTTCTCTGACTTGGTGTAGATGTCAGCCAGCTGGAGAAAGACCTTCAAGGGCTCACAGTACTGCACAGCCCGCTCAAAGACCTTGGTCAGAGTCTCTTTGGAGCCATACATATTCTCCAGATTCATCAAGGCCACCCACACGTTTAGCTTCTCCTGCTCTTCTCTGGGGGTACAGAGGGGTCAAAACTCAAACTCTAGTCCAATGGACCTCTTTCACCTCTATCTGGAGGCTAACTCTCAATTACAGCCATTCCCCGCTACAGCCTTCAGATCTCCCACGCCCGCTCAACCTAAGCCCAACATCAGGAAATAGGCTCGGAGATCAATTTTGAGTAATCCCTGCCTCCCAAAAGTATGACAAGAAGCCTGGAGCCTTGATTCTCTGGGTTATGGGCCACTCTCTGTTGTTCCCTGCTGGATCCAACTACGCCGGGGAGGACATGCCATGCCTCTTAGGTCCCTTCCTGGAGGGAGTGAAAGCCTCAACTCACAGACTGGGGTTGGGAGGGTGCCGACCCCCTCCTTCTCTGAACCAGCAGGGCCTGGATCTCTTACTGAACAATCACAATCTACTTAGTATCATCATCATTTGCATCTATCCCTATGAGATTAAAAACTACAAGAAGAGAGTTACTGTGTTTCACTCATCCCTGTTCTTATCACAAACAGAAAAAGTAGGGACCCCCATCTCTCTCCCACCTCCCCTCCCTAAACTCAGGTGCTTATGACCTGCAGGGAAGCCACAAGCCAGATGAAAGGAAGTAAGAGCAGCCACCCTCAGAGCAATCAGTCTGCAGAGCTACCTCCTGCCAAGCCAAACGTTTCCCCAAGGACATACTCCTCCATGGGGGCTGCCGGGAGGAAGCCTCTTTACCTGAAGGAGATGGACTTGAGAGCCCTCTCGGCCACCGCCCGGGCCTTCTCAATCTCTGTGGCGTGCAGGTGGAAGGCCATGTACTGCAGCCACAGGATGGAGCTGTTGGGGGAGCTCAGGACCAAGCGATCAAAGTCATCCGCGGTCTCAGGCTGCCAACTGGGGTCCATCAGGGCCGCCTCGATGCGCAACAGCTCCTTCTCTGCCTGCTGCTTCTCCAGCTCCTTGTCCTTCTTGCTTTTCTTCTTCAGCTGCAGAGGAGCAGGTGAGAGTGAGTGGTGGCCCCCAGGGCTCAGCTCCAACCCACCCTAGGGAGGCACGTGGACTCTGGCCTGGCACCACCCTCATTCCCCCGGCCTCCTGGGAGCCAAGTCTCCACTATCACTATCATTACTGTGTCCACTAATCACAGCTCAACTCCAGGGCCCTTGAACTATCTTACCGTCACATCTTCCCCGAGCCCTAAGGCTTGTACTGAGCCGAGCTGCAAGCTTCCCACGAGGCCTCTTAGGGTCTTGGGAGGCAGATCAGTGACTCCCTCCAGTCCAAATCATCTAAGGCAAGCCCTCTCCCCACAAAGCTAGGTTTTAGAAAACATTCCTCGAAGAGTCTATCTAAAAAAGCCCCAGGGGAAGACCAAACCATGGCTTGGCTTGTTTCCTCCTCTTCGCTGTCCGAACTCTCCTCTCGGTGTGGTATGGCTGGGGCGAGCATGTCCAGACTCACATCCCACGCGAAGCCCGAAGACAGCTGAAGCCTGGGGACTTCTGTGGGCTTGGGCTGCTGCTTCTGTGAGAACCAGAGAGGATCTGAGGCCAGAGGCTGACCTCTGACCACACACTGCCCTGAGCCTCCTCAGTCTCCCCAGGCCTGCCCCACAACCACACCCTCTTCCCCAAGCCCTCCATCTCCTGACTCTGGGCAAACAGCCTCTACCCAACGATCATCTACTGATAAGAACCATCAAGGAAGAGAAGATAAAGACGGGCTATAACTTTCGGCACAGACGAGATGATGGCTCTACTGGGAGCCCTGATCTGTGTACAGCAGTGCACAGGCACACTCTGTCACCACTTCTTATGACATCGTGGGGCTTTGTAGCTTCATCTCTGTGATCTGCTCTCATTATCACATTTAAATGGAGCTTTAAGGCTTACACAACCACCCAGTGAAGTAGCTGTTGTCATTATGTTACAGATGAGGATACTGAGGTCCAGAAGTTAAATGGTTTGTCCTGGGCCACAAAGCTACTGTCTGGGGGTGAGATTAGAACCCAGATCCTTCCAGACTTAAAGCCTGGTGTTTTGTTTTTAAATTGGGGTATTGGGGGGGGAAGAGGAAGGTGTATACTGATGATCTCATTGATTTATTGAAACTCTTTCTACTAGTAAAGATGTTCTGCAACCTGTGGTCTGAGTTTTAGTTAAATGACTTGGCCACTCTCACAGAGATATTATGTGCCAGAAAGAGAACTCGAACCCATATCTTCCTGTCTTGAAGGCCGACCAAATCACAAAACAGAACTGTAACTCTCATCTTCCTTTTACAGATAAGGAAATGAAGAGTCAGAGAGGGGAGGTGAACTCCCACGGTCAGACAGCCAGTGAGTAGGACAATCAGGAGCGGACTGAGGTCTCTGGACGCCCACTCATCTCCCCCTTCAAGAGCTGACCTTTCTTACCTTGGGCAGCTTAAGTCTCTTCTCTTTCTCCTCCTTATAATTAACTTCCACTCCACTATCATCTCCTTCAGGCGACAGGTTTTGTTTTTTCTTCTTGTTCACTTTCTCCTGAAACAGCGCAAAGAATGGAAATGGAAGTGACTGATTCGTTCACTCAACTGGTATTTGCTCTAACTTATCCCTAAGACCACTCGAGGCATATACCAAGGGGCATCCGAGTGCTAGGGTTGTGCATAGTGGCCCCGTCTCTGACCTCTTGGAACACGTTACGGACAACCACGGTCTGGGTGGTCAACTCTCCACGCAGCGCCCCTCTACCCTCGGCCTTCTCTCCAGGGCACAGTACGGTGGCCAGGAGGTTCTTGCTTTCAATGTTTTCTTTGTTTAAAGAGATTTCCTTCCCACAAGGAAGTACCTGTCCCCTTTCCAACTCTGGCATCTTCCGCTTCCCTTTATTTGCTGACTTCTCTACTGGTCTGACACTGGGTTCATCACACTCTTCCTCCTTCAGCTGTGCCTTTGTCTCTTGCTGCTTTCGCTCTTTAGTCTTACGCTGCTTCTCCGCCTTCTGTTTTGTCTTAGAGTCACCTTGATCCTCCTCATCCTCTACCTCCAATGTCTGCTTCTTCTTAGGCTGAGGGCTGAGCATCTTTTTCCCCTGGTCCCGCAGTGGCAGACCCAAAGACTCAGGAAATACATCTGGCTTCCTAGTGTCTTTGGGGAGGAAGGACAGATACACCAGGTTCTGCTTCCGGTTCACCCTGGATGGGCACAGAGAGACAAGTGACAATGCCGGTGAGAGAGGAAAGAGGAAAAATGACTCGAAACAAAGACAAAGACCACCTCTCCTCTTCCTGGGCTCGAGCTGAACTGACCAAGAGCCTTCTTGTCATATGTACTGGCTCCTGTGGGTCGGACTCTGGGGACTGGTGAAGTCAGGGCTGGAATAGTGGCATTCAAAGCTCATGGCCAGCACGAGGGGGCTAAGTCTCCAGACTCACAGCATCTGATGCCCCCAAGCAAAGTTCTTACTTCAGTCTGTACATTAGATTCAACCCAGCCACAACTCATCTTTTCAGGAACTGACCTGAGAGTTGGCCTGGCTTTATTTTAAGAAGACCACTGAACTCAAAACCACAGGAGGAAGGGGGGAGGGGGCAGCCTATTGACAAGCTTGGGGTGGAGTGTGATCACAGCCTCCACCTCTGTTTCTGAGCCTACCTTAAGACCTTGGCTGACAGTAGCTTTCCTTCTGGGAGGTAAGTTTGATACAAAGCTCTGTCAGACACGAAGTACTTGGTAACATGCCGGTACTTGACCCGACCCACAAGAGTGGGGCTAATGCTGTAAAAAAGGAAAGACAAGATTGTAGATTTGGGGGAAAACCCTGGTCATCCTGAAGCAGTGAGACAACTCTGGCAAAGCCTAAGATGGGGCAGAGACCCCCTACTGCCTTCAGAAACAGAAAGGAGTCATTTTACAGCGGAAGGGAACTTCCGGCAGATGCAAGGGAGATACAACCTTCCTCCCCACTGAGTCCACCCAGTAACCTCCATGAACGATTGAGGAACCCACAGAATCCCCCTTCTCTGAGATTCTCTAAAAAGAGGTCTGGCAACTGTACGGAGCAGTTTTAGGAGACAGAGGAGTGGACAAGAAGAGTTTGGGGGGGGGTCCTCTGGTCCCACACTTCTCACCGAAAGTACACTCCCAGCTTCTTGATGGCTTCCACATAGCCCCGCAGGCGCTGCCCTTCTTTAATGTCCTTGATGGAGTTCACTTCAGGGTCTTCTATTTTGCTTTTCATTCTGGGGTTTGTTCTAAAGGAACAAGAGGGAGAGAGACAAACGGGGGGGGGGGGGAAGGGGGCGGCACATTTAACTACTCCACCCAATCTTGGTGCCATTCTTCCCAGGCTGCTTATACTTAACATCTATCCCCCCTACCCCAGCCACTGTCCCCCTCTTCAGCATTCTATGTTCTCACCAAACTAGCCCACTTAAGAGTCTTTGGCACCGAACATCCCATTTTCCATCTCTGTCCTTTGCACAGGCCATCCCCCCATGCCTGGCATGTTTTTCCCTCCTCATCTCTGCCTCTTTTCCTAGCTCTCTTTCAAGACTCAGTTCAATTGTTAAAGCCCTTCCCTGAAATCAGTTTATAATTTACATTTACTTTACTTCATAATGTACTGCAAATATGCCATTTCCCTCCAGTACAACATCCTTGAGGGCAGGGATGATTTCATTTTTTGTCACTGTATCCCTAGTGCCTGGCACATACAAGTCTCTTAATAAATATTAACTGAACAGAAAAAAGCTGAACCCACAACCCTGGCGTCATTAGCATCAATTCTAATCACCAAGAAAATTGCCCAGAAAATGATCCTTCCCCTCCCAGAGGCAAATTATATACCCACCATGAGCTCTCTTGGTTTTTTGACCCCCTGAATTTAGGCAGCCCAGAGTAGACCTTGAGAACTGACTACCCTTGTCTTTGAGAAAAAAAAAAAAATCTTAAGAACTAGCATATGGGGTAATGCAATTAGAACAACTCTGGTTTCTTTACCCCAAGGGACCAAAAAAAAAAAAAAAAGTACAGGGAGGCAAGAAGCTGAAAAGAGCTCAAATTTCTCTAAACATGGAAAATAATTAATCAAGAGAGTGGTCCTCCCCCACCACCCCCCAAAAGAGGCCCAGCCCCAAGTCTACCTGGACTGTCGTAGTGACAGAGTCAGTATGGGGTCTTTGGTGGACAGCACACAACACCTACAAGAAGAGGGGGGAAAAGGTGAGATCTGGAGAGTTCAGTGACCACCCAGCTAGGACATGGCAAAGAGTCCAAGGACCTGCAGGCTTCCCATTGCAGGACCCACCCGCTAGACAAGGCTTGGAAGCACGACATCTATCACACAGGTCATCATGGAGCTGAAGCAAGGCTTTGTAAGTCAAGTCCAGGTTGCCTGTGACTAGGCCCCTACTCTTTCCCCAGCCCTCTACCCAAAGAACTCTAATGGTGCCCTGTTACCACCAGAATCCGAGCCAAAGTCCTCTTTTAAAGCCTTGACAATGTAGTCCCTTCCTGTCTTTGCCCTCCAAACTCTAATTCAGCCCCACCAGCCTTCCTGCTGCTCCCTGCACACAGTACGTATCTCTTGCCTCTGTCCCCCAAGCCTACAGTGCCCCTTCTTCTCTCGACTTCCTTCAAAACAGTTCAAACCCCACTTTCTGCAAGACTTTCCCCTTCCTCCTGGCTGGTGCCGTCCAAGATTCCTTCCCAATTCTACTGTATATATCTTGTACAAACACAGTCCTTGGCCTACTGGCTCCCCCATTAGAAAGTAAGCTCCTTGAGGGAGGGCAGGAATGGTGTTTTCACCTTTCTTTGTATGCACAGCAGAAAGTACACAGTAGCACTTAATAAATGCCTGCTGGCTAAAGCTCTATGCAGTATTAAAGTGCTTTATCTACATAAATTACTATGTCATTTTCATTTTTGTCTCTATGACCCCAGAGCTTATCACAGTACCTGGTATAACACAGGAGCTTAATAAATGCTTGCTGAATTATGTTACTAATAATATCGTAAGTGCTGCTAATTGAGAGAACGGGCCTCTCGACCCAACTCTGCTGCTAACCCATGGTGATGTCTCAGGCTAAGTCACTGACCCTGCTTGGGCTTCAGGTTCTTCCTCTCATAAGAGGGGGATGACCCACCTATGGGGGGAAAAGGGAATAAACTGAAACCAGGTGGGAAAGCATTTGAAGGCCGTTACAAATGTAATCAACAGTGACTGACCAAGTGTCAGCTGCATAACCAGCTCTGCGCCAAGGCCCTTCGGGACTTTACGTTCTCATTGATGAGACAGGGCTAAAATACTTGAAGAACCAGGGAACAGAGCAGAACAGGGAGATAGGCAGATGGTAGAGAGCAAAAGGCCAATCAGTCTCACCTGACGATTTTCTCAGGGTGGAAGCCTTCCAAGGGCGCCTCAAGATAGGAGTCGCTCAGGTGAAAGATGCTAACTTTCCCAACTGTCCCAAAGGGGAAGAGGATTTGCAGTCCCTCTTTGGGGATGACCTTCACCACACGGCCCATGGCTACCTCTCCTTCTTCCAATTTGTGAGGACCTGGAGGGAAGAACTGGACTCAGACAAAAGAAAGAAAAATGGCTGCAAAGGTGACCAGCTAGGTCAGGTGAGGAAGGGGTCAGGAAGAGCAGAGAAGCCAGAGACATCTAAGGAGCAGCCTTCTCTGACTCAAAGTCAGGCTTCGTGTATCCAGAGTCACACCCTGGTGACCAGTGAACGCAAATAATGGCTGAAAGGAGGAGTGGAAACCTGCTGACCTTCAGGAGGCATTCGGTATAGCCACATCAGACTCTTCTCCCAACAAGGGAAATGAGTCCTATCCCCTATCCTGCCCAGATGGGTTGAAGGCCATTTTCCTGACCCAGCCAAAAGTTATTTCATCACCATACCTACGAGAGACAAAGTAAGGAAGCCCTTTGAGGATTCTGGGCCAACCACAGTAGCACTCAAGGCTTGGCCAATCTTGAATTTCTTCTCTGGATGCTTCAGAACCTAGATGAATAAGAACTCTGATTCAATTCAACAAATCTTTGCTTTGGGCAAAGCACTATGCTAGATGCTGAAAGTCTTTTTTAAATTTGTGATATAATCCCTGAATTCACAGAGCTTACCAAGGGAGAAGGATGACACATATAAAAGTAAGTATAACACAAAACAGGGAGCAATGGAGGCAAAGGAGGGTTACAACATGCTACAGGAAAATCTGGAGATTAAAAAAATATTATTTGCTGAAGGGCTCAGAGAACCCTTTGGGGGGTGGGGGTAGGAGAGGAGCACCTGAACCAAGCTAAGAAAGAAAAGCACTCTGAATGGTGAAGGAGGAGGAGTATATTCCAGATGCTGGGAGACAATGTCACGTTCAGGCAATAGCTATTAGTCCTAAACACATGAACATAAAAATGTCTATCTCATCTAATCTTTGCAGCTACCATGGGAGGGGAGGTGGTAAGTGATGAGAAATAAATCTGGAAAGGTAACGAGTTCAGCTGTGCAGGGCCTTAAGTGACAAGAAGAGGAATTTGCTTTTTATCCCACAGAAAGGGGAGCTACAAAAGGTTCTGAGTGGGTGACTGACATGATCAGACCTCTGGCCTTAGGAAAATTATTTTGGCAGCCATGGGGTAGATGGATTGCAAAGGAAACAGGCTTGGGAGCAAGGCGACCAGTCAGGACACTCTTACAATAATCCAGGTAAGAGGTGAGGAGGGCCTGTATTAGGGTGGTAGCAGTGTGCCTGGAGAGGAGACAGACCCAAGACGTAGAGGGAGAATCAACAGCACTTGGCCGCTGATTAAATGTGGGCCCAAAGGAGAAAGAAGTCAAAGACGACTTTCCAGCGTTCAAGCCCATGTGACTACAGTGCCATCAGCAGAAGTGGTAATAAGAGGGGCCAGTTTGAGGGTATGAGGACATAGGAAACTGGAAGTATTGGCAGTCCATCTAAGTGCGATGTCCAACAGGTAATGGGGGACTAGAGTTCAGGGGAGACAACACAGCTGGATAGACAGATGTGAGATTTGCCTATGTAGAGATGGTGTGGCTGAACCCACAAGAATGGCTGAAGGCACCAAGGGAGAAAGAAGAGACAGAAGAGGGGATGTGGGAGGAACTCATGCCTCGGACACTGAGAAGGATGGTTGGATAGATGGCAGAAAAGCAATGTTATGGAAGTCAAGGAAGGAGTGACAAAAACTTTTTGCTCCTCCCCAAAATAGAACATTCAGAAAACCAGCAGGGATCGACACCCCTCATTCCCTGTTGCCCGAGTGACATAAGCATTCTCTAGACATGTACATAACATGCACTACAAATGCTCCCAGAGGCTGAGGGTACCCAGGCCTCCAGCCCACAGGTACAGAGACAGACCTTGAAACTGAGAGAGGTCAACAGCTGAGGGATTCTTCCCCGGATATCAGAAGTTATCTCCACCTCAAGCCATTTTTTGATCACGTTGAACTGGAAGACAAGAGTGGAGAGAGAGGAGAAAAACAGAAAAAGGGAGAGGTCATGAAAGTTTTCTCCATTTTTGTTGTACTGTAAGAGACACAAACTCTTGGAACTATATCCAGTTCCTTCAAATGGAGTATCATGGACTTCCCAGGATGAAAGGGAAAGCCCTTCCCCTCTCCTCTGCCACTCACTGTCTCCCTTCAAGGATTTCATTTTAAATACTGGGCTTCCAGTGATGCAGCATGGGCAGATACGTGGGGCTGCAATCTATAGTGAGGAAATACCCACGATGACCAGAGTATAGAAGCATCTGATCATTTCCAGCAGTACATCAAGGGCCTGCCCTAGTAACTCACTGCCTCAATAGGAGTGCTGTTGTTTTTGCTGGTGCCTCATCTGACCTACGAGACCTCACCCCAGATATGGCCCCCACCCATCATGAGAACAGGTCGGCCTTGATTTCTTTGTGCCCTCCTTGTCAAACATGCACAAGACTGTCCTTCCCCCTTTGGGGGGAATGAGAGGTGTGAGGGAGAAGCACGCCTTTTGTTTCCAAATGCTACATTTTCTAGACGCAGCACTACATTCAAGAGGAGTCCCAATGTTCAATCTTTAATGCATCTTTCAAGGCCTGGCTCAAATCTTACCTCCTCTATGAAGCTTTCCCCAAGTGCTTCTGCCCACACTCACCACAGCCTCCTCTGACCTTCCCCTGCAGGTACCGTCTATACACTACATGGTTTAGCATTACACATATGATCTGGCACTGATCTCTCATTTTTTTCACATCTTAGTTTTATGCCTCCAATTAGACTTTAAACTCTAGAAAAGCGCATGGATCACATATTATTCTCCTTTTTTATCCCCTGAATGGACTAAGCTAGGTTTGATGCCGAAGACTTATGGGGTGCCCCCAAAATACTTGTTTGCTTGAGTAGTAGGTTTTTGGTTTGGTTTTCTCTCTGCCCCCCATTGCTTCCCAATCTCCTCCTTCTTTCCCCCAAAGAGGTCACATTAGTAGCAGAATGTTCATCTCACCTTTCTCATAAAACAGATCACTGTCTGACCAAGAGGGTACTGTTTGAGCTTCTCTGTGGGGCTAGAGGAGTGAGTGCTGGGGTCACTGCTGATATCTTTCTTCAGCTCACTGTTTGCACACAGGCAGAGAAGGAAAGAAAATGATCTTGGTTTATTAAAAGGGGAGAAGCCAGTTTGAAAGGCCCCTTAAAGACAGCACCAGGTCAAATATTGTGCCCTTACCCCAATCTGGCCCACTCCTAAGGAACCTCCTCATGATATCAGAATGAGAATGGTTTGTTCCAGCTCATGTCCACAGATCTACATGAGCTAAGTAAAAGCCTCTATTTTTCATAAGCATTTAAGAAAACAAAAACTTTTTTTTCCATGATAATTTCTCAGATATCTTTCTCCTCTTGGAAAAGACAAGAGGAAGTGTGGTCTTAAACTTGCCACATAATGGCACCAAGATTAGATGAACCACCTAATCATGGAGGCTAATCATAGAGAATAAAGTGTTCATTTTAACAAGGAAAAAGAATCTTAAGAGTTAGAGAGAAATTCTAAACTTTGCAAGGAGATTAGAGTGGAAGAATGTGACACACAGAAAATAAAAAAGTGTTTCTTCATTTATAAAATGACACAATGGGACTATGTGATCTTCTTTTTCATGAAATATGGCTCTGACACCTAAAATGGGAAGAGATAAGTCAGAAAAAGAAAACTGTAACACACTATCTCTAATAAATGTTTATGCAAAAAATAGCAAATAAAATATTGGCAAAGAGGTGACAGCAACATATTCAAGACTTTTTATGAACAGGCTGAGTTTAAATCGGGAATGCAAAGAATGTTTAATATTAGGAAACTTATATAACACTCACTTATGTTTAGAAAAAAACAACAACCAGAAAATATAGGAATGGACCTTTTCTCAAAATCGTAACATTTCCTAAGAACCAGAATTATCTGTAATAGAGAAATAATAGAGGTCTTCTCAATGTAATCAGGAGGGGAAGGGCAAAGCAAGGATATCCACTGTCACCATTGTTATTTCTTATACTTCTAGAAATAACAGCTATATCAATAAGACATGAAAAAGAAATTCAGAGATCATTCACAAAGCAAAGAAGTAAACAAAATTATCATTTCCAGATCATAATTAATGGTCTCTCTACAGAACTCTCTATATAGATATTCAACTAAAATTAACTAAAGCAATTAATAACTTCAGTAAAGTAGCAGGATACAAATCATACCTATATTTCTTTATGATCTACCTCCCACACACTTGAACTTTGGTTTAAAAAAAAAAAAATCAGCTTCACATGCAAAATGGAGGAAACTTGGTCAGGCAGCAGGCCATATGATAAAGATGGGGGGAATGGATGGTTGGTAGACTCTAAGATTAGTGAGTCAATAGCATATGACAGCCTTCCCTCACCCGGCTCCCACCCCCCCCAAAAAAATCAAATGCGGCTTTAGGTTACATTAAGAGAGAAGCACTATGCTTGTTCATGACTCTGAAGGTGATGATTCTACTATCCCTTGACCTAATCAGACCATATGTGCAGTACTGTGTTCAGTTAAGCCACATTTTAGCAAGGACATTGATAAGTTGGAGAGCATCAGAGGCAGGCAATGAGAGTGGAGAAGGGCCTTTAAATCGTTCAAAGTAAGTTATTAGTTAAAAACTTGAATGTTTAAAATGATGAAGAGAGACCTTACATTGGAGGGTAGGTATGAGGCTAGTATCCAGAAGGAGGCACAGGTACAGTGGTGGGAGTCCCATCTCTACCACTAAGATGCTGTGGGACAGCCCTCAGGCAAGTCTCCTCATTGTGCCCATCCAGAAGAGAAGGGAATGGACTACGACACTGGTTCTTAACCCTTGCTGTGTCATGGACACCTTTGGCAGTCTGGTGAAGCCCATGGATCCCTCTCAGAATAACATTTTAAATGCATAAAACAACATATGTAGGATCACAAAAGAAACCAATTATACTGAAGTAAAGTCATTAACATCAAGCCACGTACATGACCTCAGGTGAGAGTTTCTAAAGTTCCTTCCAGCTCTAACATTTTACAAATCTTTGAAGCGACAGCAAGAAACTCAAACACAGAGAGGCTAGGACCAATCTAGACTCACAGAACTAGTTAAAAAACAACCACTGCAAGCCAAGGATCCTACTCCCAATTCCAAACCATGTTCTCTTTCCAATAGGCCAGTGTTGCTTATCTCAAACTACGCTCAAGGCTGGTAAAAGATCTAAATTCTCTACTGCAGACTGCCATACTCCCTACAGCCCCTGTGGCTCATGGAAAGAAGGGGACACAAGAAGTAAGAATGTGCCAAGTTTGAAAACAAAAGGGCTTTAAAAGTAGTTACAGTTCTATGGATCTGCAAAAATTTGGTCATAACCAGCGGCTGGGAAATAATTTACTAATGCCTCATCAATATATAAGCACGGCCCCTCTTACCTTGGTCGAATACTCAGCTCAGAAACAGTCTGGGCACCTGATGGATGGCTGATTGGTAGGGACCTGAGAAAGAAAAGAAATGAGTCAAGTTGCTTCTGTCCTTGTGCTAAAGCACCTCTCTTCTCTACCCAAAGTTAAGTATATTCCCTCCTCACCTCCATACCTCAGAATCCTTAGTTTGCTTCTCAGTTCATCTCAACGCCACCTTATACATGAAGCTATCCTTGATCTCCCCAACAGCTAGGGCCCAACCCCTCCTCCCAAAATCACCCTGTATCTATCTAGTATACAATTATTTACATAAAGTTGTTTTCTTTGGCTAGGCCATAAGCTCCTGGAGGGCAGGGGCTACTTCACTAGCACCTAGCACATCGCCTGGCACATTGTAAGTGCTTAATAAAACACTTGTTGATCGACTGATGACAACTTGAAAGCTAGCTCTCTCCTTCTCCCACCTCTCATTCCTATCTCCTTCACCATGACGTTGGGTTAGTAACTGACTATCAGTGGTAGAGAGTTATTTCTGGTCCTTCTTCTCATCCCCACTCTTCCCTGCTTAATATCATTCTCAAAAAACTGAGTCATGACAAATTCTTAATGACTGCTTGGGTCTACCAGAATCCTGGATTATTAAATAACATTTTTTTGGGGTTTATTTTTGGCTAGGCAATGGGGTTAAGTGACTTGCCCAGGGTCACACAGCTAGTAAGCGTTATGTGTCTGAGGCCGCATTTGAACTCAGGTCCTCCTGAATCCAGGGCTAGTGCTCTATCTACTGCGCCACCTAGCTTCCCCTTAAATAACATCTGTAATGTAGATATAAGTGGGCCATCAGATGAGATTTAGAAATGTGTTTGTTCTTTTGTGCATTTTCACTGCAGTAATACAGTTAGGTCCCAATTAGTGCAGACAACGAATCCCCTTGAAGTAGGCTCGTGTATCTGAATTTACATTATGCAACGTTATGGTTATGTAAAATATGGCAGCTGGTTGTAGCCCAATAGAAATATGCAATGTGAATTTAAATAATACAACCATTTCAGGGGATTCATTATTTGAACTGGGACCCAATTATATTTGTTATAAAGGACAATGACAGAAGATAACGGCAATACCCTCTCACACACACACAAAAAAAACAAGAAAACCCAAGAGGGAAAAAAAGCCATGAAAAGTTGGTGTAATTTCATGAGCATTTCCAGATGAAACAGGTCAGCACATAGAAGGGAAATAGGGTAGACTCTAACATGTCTCTACAGCGATCTTGTCTCACCCCTGATGACAAAAAGAATTAGAACATTTGGGCTCAATATTAGCTGAATCAGTATCCAAGATAAGCTCTATAAGGAAGTGGAAATGATATACGAGAAATCAGGCTAGGAGATTAGGAAGACCTGATTAAATCTGTGCCAGAGGTGACACAATTTTAAAGGCATCAGGGATTAATTTTCAAGATATCTCAAACAGAGGAAGATTTGAAAAGAATGGAAAAGATCCCAGATGGCACCAATACCCTAGAGAGGGGCCACCCAAAAGACACCATTAACTACATATATACCAAGCCTTTACAAGACGGGGCTAAATACTTGGCGAATATTCAGTTTTCTTGAGAAAAATACGAGGTTACAGATAATACTCCATAGCACATCTGGTCTTCAAAGTCACATGACTGCCAGAGCTCCGGAGAACACAAGATCCTGCAACGTTCAAGGTGACTGCACAAACTTATCAATTAAATGTAGTCTCCAAAGCTCTCCTTCACTGCTGTCAACATCACACAAGATGCTGGTAACTAGCCACTCAACAGTTCTCTAACACTAATGCTAAGTCAAATGAGAAACTAAGAGACAAAGTGTCTTGCCACTGTCGTGGGGGACAAGCTTTTCCCACAGTTTAAACAAAAGAGGGATATTCTATAGAAGGCAAGACTCCCTAGATTGATGGTTGATCATTTATGACATACTCCTCAGGAAGAGCCAAGTGGACAAAAAAGGCACACTGCCCTGATCACGGCAGCTGCAGGGGCAGCCTACTGAATTACTCTACCTACACACCCTGAACAAACACTGAGATAGCACTCAGCAGGTGCTTAATAAATGTTTACTGACGTGCTGACTGATTCACAATTAGCAGGCGCCCCAGCTGAAGGAGTGGAGCAGGCTCAACTATATTTGGGAAAGTACAGATGCTTTCAATGATCCAGAACTGCTCTGCATCACCAAAGTCCATCTTCTTAAAATGGATACCCTCACAGTGGTGCTATAAGGCTGTGATTCAAGGTACAACTACAGAAAGATGCATGGGAGTGGGTCCTTTAAGTAGTAAGCTCTAGCACATTACTAACAATGACTTACACACACAAAAAAAAGTGGTGCAAGACAGATCACCAAGAATATGTGTGCCAGGACCTAAAAATCAAGCCGTGCGAGGATCAGCTCAAGGAGCTGGACACGGTTAGCCTGCAAAAGGGGAAAAGGAGACTAAGAGAAGGCATGATCATCACCTTGAAGGCTCTGCCCTTCAGGGGATGGTTGAGGCTTGTTCCGTTTAGATCTAGATGGCAGAACTGGAAGCAGTGAGTGGAAGCTGCAAAGAGGCAGACACAGGCTGGACACAAGGAGAAACGTGACCCAAAGTGGAGCACAGTCACTGGAGCAATGCCAAAGTGGAACGGCCTGCCTCTGACAATGAGGCAAGGGGGGGGCGACACCTCCAAGCAAAGACTGGATGATCCCTTGTTGAATAGGTTTGCTGGGGACACTTGTTCAGACAAAGCTTGGACAAGATGAACTCTGAGGTACTTTATTTAAAAAAAAAAAGTTTTTATTCAGAAACATGTATACATGTACACATGTATACACGTACACAAAGCATTTGTACATGCAAAGAAATCCACCAAAAAAAAAAAAAAAAAAAAGCAGTGGTTCTTAAAAGTGTGGTGCTGGCATCCTTGGCAGCTCTTGACCCCTTTTGGGGAGACTCAAGGTCCGAGCTATTTTAAAAATAATATTAAGAACCGTTTCTAATAGTGTAAATACTGATAGATATAATCCACATAAACAAAAGTTCTTTGGGGGGAAGAGTCCTCAAAAAATTTTAAGAGTTTTAAGGGAGTCTTGAGACTATAAAGTTTGAGAACTGATTAAAAAAAGGATTCTAAGTGAAATTGAACCTACAGGGTACTGTCTAATTCTGGTATTCTGCAGAAAGGAAACGAGTCTGTCATATGTCAAGAAGGAAAGATAACAAAGGTCGACCAAAGTGTGGTTCTGGTCTCTACAAAATAGTAAAAGACTGAGAGAAGAGCTGGAGGGATAAGGTAGATCTTCCACTGAGGATTTATGGAAATTAAAAAAACACCGATAAGAACAGCACAGGATGAATAAGAGTGACCTGCGACTGGCCCCACCCATGCCAATGAGACCCTAGCTCCATCCATCTTACTAAAGCAGCTTTCTTTGAAAACCTGACTTGCTCCAAGCAACCCTGATTTATGAAATCTGATTTTTATTAAGAGTCTAATGAGGGTGAGAGGTGTAATATATATCTTATAAAGGAACCTTCAAGAAAAGATTCTTTTAGGGAATGCACCTTACTCATTTAAGGTAAAATTTGATTTACCAAAGTCTGATTTAAACACAACTTTTGGGGAACATCTCTATTTAAAGTGAAGCACACATGGTTTTCCCATTTCTAACTCCAACATCTCCTTAACTCAGACTGACCTCCCTCTTGCCCCACACCATCCCCCAAAGCCTCCTTACTTGTGAGTTAGCAAAGTTCTCTGGCCAATCACTCGAGCAGTGACTGACTTTCCCACTTTAAGCTTGGTAGTGGGCTGGCTGCCAAGAGGAACATCATCCAGAATTTGGGAGGCGTGGATACAGCCAACAAGACCATTCTCGAGGGTCACAACAACATGGGTGGCCTTGATAGACTTCACAATCCCAGTGACCATCTCCCCGATGGGCAGGGTGGGTTTCTCCAGCAGCGTGCTCACCACTTCTGGCTCATCCCCTGCAGGCTCAGGAGGTACCGAGGGCAGAACTGGGGTCCTCTTCTTGACTGAACTCTCAATGGCTAAGAAGAGGCCAATGTCGCTGGGCTTTGTACTCTTGATGATCAAGGAGACCCTCTGACCAACCTGCAGTTTCTCTGAGTCAAAACGGAAGGTGTCATTGAGGTGAGAGGTCACCGGGAAAGCCACTAGCTGGCCAGTCTCCACCAAGGAAGCTATGGCAAACGTCTTTTCCAAATGCTCTATAACTGCTCGGTGCTCAGTGTCTTTCTTCAGCTGGGAAAAAACAAAACGGAAAATTGTCTCAATTTTTCTCACTGAGCATGTACTTTTGCCCTACAATAAATATGAAATATCTACCCTATCTTTACACATGTTTCTGTGCTTTTTCTCATCTGCTCCCTATGCTTGAAATGCCCTCCCCTCCTTCTCTGAATTCTACTGAATTCCCACCAATCCCTTAAAGCCCCACATAAATGCCACCTCTTCCAGGAAGCCTTCCCAAATCCCTTTGGCTAGTGATGGCTTTTCCTTCCAAAACTGGACCTTACTTTTGTAACTATTTAATAATTGTCATGTACTTTTGTGCATTCTAACTATCTATGTTGGTGACATACCCCCAACCTCTAACTATACTACAAAGGAACTGTATCTAACTTAAATTTTACATCTCCCCTGCAGCTAAGTACCATGCTCTGTCCATTGTAGGTACTTAAAAATATGTATTTTATTATACAATATCATATCCCATAATATGTACATATATGCACATATATGCTATATTCCATTTTATAATTACATATATTAGTATATATATTATATCCAATTATATACATTATCTATGTATCCCATTAGGCTTCAGGTGGCAGAATGAGGATGAAGACGTTACAGAGAGGCAGATTTCAAATCAATGTAAGAAGTCCTTTAACAATTACAGGTGCCTGAAAGTGAAATGGGCTGTCTGCGCTGGTCACTTGGAAATGTTCCAACACACCAGTTGACAGGCATATTAGAGCAGGACGATTCCTGCTTTGGGAAGATTACCTCTTGATAACCATTCTTCCATAAATGACAACAGCAGGCAGCACAGTACATAGTGCCAAGAGTCCTGGAATAGGAGTGAGGAAGCCTGAGTTCTGATCCCACGCTCTATAACCTTGGATAGGCCCCTTCCCTCTCTGAACCCCAACTTCCTCCTCAAAATGAGGGATTTGATCTCTCTTCCTGTTTTTCTTGTTTGATGAGTCTCTAATTTTGGCCTTGCTTCCTTCCATCATTCAACATTCATTAAGCACCTACTATATGCAAGGCCCTGATGGAAACAGAAATTCCACTTGTTCCCTGTCATGCACATAAAGTAGGTGCTTAATAAATGCTTACTGACAGACTGAATATCAGGCTACTCACCATTGTACTCTAATATGGGTTACTACTCTGTGTGTGTGTGTGTCTGCATCTGGGTCAGTGCCTGTGAAAGAGATTGTAAACTCCACAGAGAGAAGTGTAGGGTCCAGTTCTCTGTAAAGCACCTGGCTCAGTTCTACAACATGTCTGATAACTCCACATGACAATTAATGCCAGAATGTAAATTAAGAGATCACTAAAAGAAAGCTGAACTCTGAGTAGCCTTGGCATCTGGGACCAATCTCCATCCTGGGAAGCAGATGATGAAATGCACCTCTCTTATCAGGTGGGAGACTACAGGTGAAGAAGGGTGCATGCACTGTGGAATGCAACTACTCTTCAGTTGGCTTTCTTTCTGATAAAGGAAAGCTCAAAATGTGTGCGTTAGGGGGCCTGGTGTCAGGGTGACGCACACTCAGAAATGAGTGGTGTAAAGACAAGAGGTAACAATGACTTTTTAAAACCTCAGGTTTGAGAAGGAGGATGATCTATACTTTTCACAAGGAAAATGCACTTAATGTTCTACGATTGTACTGCTAGGCTAGCCAGTATCCCAAAGGATACCAGATGATCCAGTAAACCCAGAGGAAGCAATCCCTAAGAACAGAAGCCTCGAGCCAGCCTACCTGCTTGGCTTTTCTGTTCACCAGCTCCTGGCGAAGGGAAACATGAACCTCTGACTTCAGCGTGTCAACGTGAAGGACAACAGCTTTTGTTCTTTGTCCAGGATCCATTGCTTTCCCTGCAGGACCCAGGATAAACACAGAATTCACCCCTTTCCTAGGACAGAAGAGCAAGTCCCCTTGCCTCCTGGTGCCCCATCCACCCACACTGGCAACCCCTCTGGGCTGGGGGAAAGGCAAATGCTCCAAGAGGTGATCTGTCCCCAGGGGCTTGATACTGTCCAGCACTAGAGGCCAGTCTCTAACTTATACAGGCAGAGGCCAAGATCGCATTGGTGGCAAGCTCCTATTCAGGCAAACCAAACATGTAAAAACCCACACTTTTCCAACTACTATAAACCAGGAAATGATTTTATCTTGCAAATGAGTTCACCAAAGGATTATTTTAAATAAATGGCACAGTACCCTAGTGCATTTAAAATAATTCTCTTTTAAGGGGAGTGATTTGCATGCAGTGACTTTGGAGCACAGGCTACACAAGAAGCAGGTTCTTACTGAATAACACATTATGGCATCAATTGGGTAAACTAAAGTATACCCAAACTAGGTCCTCAGGGCCAATTTGGTCACTAGTATATAGAGAAATAGATGACTTTTAACAAAGACTAAGAAGGGAAGACAAACCTCACTGGACAGAAGAGACTTTTTGTACTCACCCCCCTGGTGATATCTGCTGGCCCTCAACACTAGGCCAGGCACTGAGCCATTGCTGAACATCAGAGAGCCATCACCTGACATGTCTTGTACCACCAAATCCACAAGCAGCCCTGGGGACATCTCAGCCAGTGTTTGAGTCAACAGAGAGTCTGGGTAGGATTAAGAGACAACAACAGGGGATAAAAGTCTGGTGGCATGATGCACCCCATCTCCCCACCCTGAGCAGCACTAAACAGGACAAGAAAAACCCCTCAAGTGGGTGGGTGATCACACTTCCTTGTGGCTTACTGTCAGGGAAAGAATGGTGCAGTACGGGGGCTTAGCAAACTCTGTAATAGGTGAAAACTCCTGCTGGAGATGGACAGACCCTGATCATAACTGCCAAGTCCTCAAAAATCCCAGGGGGTACAGCCATCATTTTTCCCTTAGGGCTTGGTAACTACCCTTCTTACCATCCCCACATCCCACCTCCCACCAAATGTCCGTGGAACATGGAGGGCCCAAGCCTTATCAGAGAGAATTAATGTGGATGAAGAGGGCCTTCCCCAGCATCCACCAGGGTAGGGTGGGTGGGTGTGCTCGCCCATACCTCGGCTGCTCATGAGGCTTCGAACGCCCTGAAGCTCCTCCACGCACTGGCTTAGGAGGGTGAGGGAGCTAACAGCCGTGTCCTCCTGGCTGACATCCGACAGGCGCAGAGAGAGCAGCATCCGTTCCTTCTCCTCATACACGCTGGTCACCTTTGCAACCACTGTCTGTCCCTCAACGAAGTGGTCACTGATTGTGGTCACAAACTTGTCACTCAAGGCCTGGAGAGAGAGAGAGAGCATTAAAGTCTCTGCTAGCACCAGCCCAGGGCCTGAACAGGACTCAGTGGCGGAGGCTGGATGGTCTTCTCCAGCTCTAAATGTTACTTAACTTCACAACTCTCATCAACGCAGGAACAACCATGACTTTAGAAGGACGGATGGTGAGGCACGTCTCCTGACTCCAAGTGGGGGTGGAAGGTTCAGAAAGGGGCGTATGTATCCAAATATGGCCAACGGACTAATGTTTTTTGCTTGACTAGACTTACTGACTTATTATTATGGGGGGGTGTTGGGGGGGTAAGGGGGTGAATGGGGAAAGAATCAATGAGAAGTGTCAGTAAATTTTTTCTAAAAGACTATCAATAAAATTTTAAAAATTACTAAATGCTATTTAACATCCTCTTCTTAACAACATGGGAATTGAAGATTAACCCTATTAAGCTCCTATCAAGGTGCTGGTAGTAAGGATAAAGCAGGCTTTACCTCTACAGCCCACTGCAGTTCTCTCCCCATTACCCACCCGTGCATTATCCACTGCCTCTCTACTACCCACAGGGATGTCCCCCTATCATCAGGCATGCCATCTAGGTCTGGCCTCCAACTGCTCAGTCTTCAAGGAATGAGAATAGATCTTAATACAAAACATGAAAAAGGCAGATTTCCTCTGTGGCAGAGCCCCCAGAGCTTCACATAATGCACCCAAAGATCAAAGAGAAACGTCTTCGTTAGGGCCAGCTGTGTCACGTGACTCTTCCATTAGAACAGATGGAGAAGGGCGGTCACTCTATTGTCTGCTTGTTTGTTTAAACCAAAGACGACAAAGGAGACAGGAAAGGATGCAATAATTTCAAGCTAAACTAGTAACCTGACGCCTCACGAATTCCCAAATGCTGGGAAGCCTGGTCCTGACTGCTGACCTTTTTGGGGAAGGCTATTCTTCATGTCAAGGACCTGATTTCACTGACGTAAGAGGGCCTCCTGCCAAGGTCTACAGACTACTTGTCTATAACCAACCCTGGAGAGTTACTCGAGCTCAGAGTGTTTAAGTAATCAACGTACCCAAGGTCACACAGCCAGTAAGTGTCAGAGGCAGAATCCAAACATGGATCCTTGGTGATTAAATATCCAGTGACGTATATGCACTACATCCTCTTTCTCCTCTAGAATTGCTCGCATTGAGCTATCATCACATCGCACATGTTTTCTCCATGACGATCCCATGAGGCAGGGAGCAATCGACACAGTATTGTCATAATATTGTGACATAACACAACTGGCCCCTCACAACTGAACTTCCTGGAAATGTCAAACAAAGCCACTTTCACCTTGGGGAAGTTCAGTCCTCCATGGGGACATTTCTCCTCTTCCTGCCTGACTTGGTATATCATTCTTCAAAGGGCTTCTTAGATGTAAAGAATCCCAGGGAGCAGAAGCAGACTTACCGACTTGGGAGCCAATCCACTGAGGCCCGATGGGAACTGGACAAAGACGCCATAGGCCTTGATACTTTTCACAAAACCAGTAAGCAGCATCCCAGGCTGGAATTCAGAAAAGACCTTGGGATCCTGGCCACTCTCCACAGCAGAGATCAGGGCAGGTTTCCTGCACAGGACCTGGGACCACCACATCAAGGAACATACCAGGAAGGGCAAAAAGAAGCCAACTTTTCTATGTCTTCTGCCTCCCTGTCAGAACCCAAACCACCGGCACATGAGGGACCCAACAAGAGCCAAATACCCCTGTAGAATGGCTGCTGGAGTAGCCACAAGAAGATCTCTTACTCCGGCTGCTCTCAGCCTAATCCACTCCACCCTACTGTGCCCCCAATCAGGGGTGGGGAACCTGCAGTCTCCTCGCCACATGCAGCCTTCTAGGTCCTTGGGTGCAGCCTTTTGACTGAGTCCAAGTTTTAAAGAACAAATTCTTTTATTAAGGGGATTTGTTCTGTGAAGTTTGGATTCAGTCAAAGGGTTGCACTTGAGGACTTAAGGGGCCAGATGTGACCTCAAGGCCACAGGTTGCCCACTCCTGCCCCAAATTCTTTCCCAGCCTAAACCATTCTACCTCTGCCTTATTCCTCAGTTTGTTTGTTTTATTCTGAAAATCAGGCTTCATATTCTTAAGAAGGGAAAGGACAGATTCCCCAGTGACCTGAATTGGCACCTAAGCCAAGGAAATTTTCTGGAACCTAGGACTTATTGAAGAACCATTTATATTGAAAAGCAGCTCCAAAATCAAGGCCGAACTGGATTCCTAGAGAAAAAGGGTAAAGCTGCTATGGGAAATGTCTAACTTAATGCTTTATATTGCGCACGCACGCACCTACACACAGACACAGACACAGACACACACACACACCCCAGCACTCACATATGTCCCAAAGACGCTCAAACTCCTCCAAGTACTCTCCCATTCAGTGCCTTCAACTCATTTAGTTCAGCATACCAGTCTCTGCCTAAAACACTGACTTGGCCTCTCCCATCAGAACCATGCACTAAAAGGAGGAAACTGGGTTATGGACTTTTTAAGCCTGATCTTCTTTAAGTAATACGCACATGAACCGAGTTCACAATCACGGCTGACCCAAATGAAGCCCATACCTTGGGTCTGATCAATGGTTTCCCTACCTACGAGGCCCAGGGCCCTCACCCTACAGACAATAGGAAAGGATACAATGTGACCGTCACTGTGGCTCAAACACAAGACCTTGTGAAGGATGTCACCTTCCTGGAGCCAGGAGCAGAGCAACTGACTGTTGGTGACATTGTCTGACAGGTGAGTTGTGGGAAGCAAGGCATGGATGTTGTCGGGTAGGATGGACACCTCCAATCCTTTCTCAGTCTTCTTCTTCACCTTTACGTCTACTAACTAAGAGTGGAAGAGAAAAAAAAAATATCACTTCTCTTGAGCAAAGGCTGACCATGGCCCTGAGTAGAGGTAATTCATAAAATCAAAAATCACCCTACGGGAACAATATGGAAGTAGACCTAAAGCGCTATAACAAATTGGAAATTGAGGAATTTCCTCAATTGGGGAATTGCTGAACAAGTTGTGGCATAAGGTTGTGATGGAATACTACTGCGCTATAAGAAATGATGAGTTCGATGATCTTAGACAAACATGACAAGACACATATGAATTAACACCAAGTGAAGTGAGCAGAACTGAGGGATCATCGTGCACAGTAACAGCACCGCTGTAACAAAGATTGACCGTGAAAGACTTGGCTACGCTGATCAACACAATGATCCAAATCAATTCCAAAGGATTCATGATGGAAAAGTTGCTACCCACCTCCAGAGAGAGAAAAATAATGAACTCTGGGTACAAAGTGGAGTATAATTTCCTTACTTTATAAAAAATATGCCCAATATGGAAATGTTTTGCATGATTTTACATGTACAACTGATATCATATTGCTTGCCTTCTCGAGTGTGTGGAAGGGAAGATGAGAATTTGGAACTCAAAGAACAAAGAAGAGAAAATAAAAAATAATGAATTTGGGAAGAAAAGAAATCCCCACCATCCGGAACCCCCAACGGGTGCCAACCAGAAAGAATCAAACTCTCCAACTCTCCCTACCCTATTCTATGAAGTCTCTGGTGAAACTACAGGATGTATAAGCCGACATGGTCTCAGGACCAGTTAAGGGGGAGAAAAGGAAAAAATGTTCACCAAATCTCAGTGCTGGAAGGGGTTTTAGAAAATGAGTCCAAAATGTTTTACATGATTGCACACGTATAATCTATATCAGATACAGTCAGTGGCAAATCTGAGTCTAGAACACACATTTGATGACGACCAGCCCAATGATCTTTCCATGGGGCTTCATCTGAACATCTCTGATGGCCCATTCAGAAGTTACTGCTTCTAACTGAGGTTGGAAGTCTGACTCCCTGACATTTCCACTCAATGTTCCTAGTTCATGCCTCTAGTGCCACAGAGAAGTAGTCTTCTCCAAGAAAGTAAAAAAATTCCAAAACAGTAATTCTGTCCCAAGCTTTCTCTTCTCCAGGTTAAATGTTAAGTATTTTTAACCTAGCCTTGTACATCATACAATGCTAGGGAAAAAAAAAAGGCCAGAATATACTAAGGTCTTGAGGTCTTGTTCAGTATGTTTCTTGGAGAAACAGAAGGATAGACTTGGTCAACTTTACAAAGCCTCTGATATAAAAACCCTGGACTGGAAATCAGAAAATATAGATTTGGACCTAGTTTTAGCACTAAGTAAGTGGGTGACCTTGGACAAGTCCTTTCCCATCTCTATACCTCAGTTTTCTTGGTCACAGCAAACAAAGTAAGATGAGCTCAAAAATCCAAGTACCTGCCCGATCTTGATCGTAGCTTTCTTCTGACTCTGGGCTGGGCCTTCCATCTCTTTGTCAGTGGATAGCCTGAAGGACAAGAGCATCCTCTCCTGCTCCGGCTCACTTTTCAGCACCGTGACCTTCACTACCTGGGAAGAGACCAGCAAATGTTGGCTAACCCATTCCTAGGGTGTGGGCCCACAAGAGAGGGCAGGCTCCTTCCACTACTCCACAAAGGAAGACCAGGCAGACTTAGTTTCCAGTGATACTCTCTGAGAACCCTCTGGATCCCAGATCAGATGGAGATCAGGAAGGAAGGAAGAGAGAAATGACCCAGACAGAACTGTCACAAGACAGCCAGACAGGACAGGCACAAATTAACCTGACCTAACCTGCTCTCATTTGTGTCACAGCAATCATCCTGACAATGGTGAGCTCCAGGGGCTGTCGGGGTAGCACGTGGGCAGAGGACACTCATTCTTTCTTATGCCCGGTATCACTATTAACAAAGCCCCAGCCTTCAATTACCACCCAGTGACCATGAGGGTGGGCGATGGCTCCTGCCTCAGCACCTATTTCTTCCCTAGACCCTCTACTACTGGACCCAGAGTCATGGGACTCCAGCTCCAGCCCTTCCAATCAAATATAAAGATAGTGCCTCTTCTGGCCTGGGTCATAGAACTATCTAAATCAATGGCAGGACCTCATGGCCAGTATGTTCCCACCGCTCTCACCCACATACCTGACTGAATACCCATCATTCTCTTGCCCTCCTGGACCTAGGAGGGCCAATCTCCTCTAGTGCTCAGGCCCCTTAGTGGCTGGATTTTTCCCCACAACCTACTGCTGCATGTATGAAAAATACCTACTCTGCCCTAGCTTCACCAAGCCACCTGAGAAAAGCAATAATACCACAATCTCTGCAAGCCATCGATTGACCACTCACTATTAGAAGCTTGTCTGGGAAGAGGGCTGCAAACAATAGGCCCAAATGGGAGTCCTTCACACGGGGGACATTGCCTGGGTATGTATATCATTCCCTGCCATCTTGGGACAGGATAAAGGAACTAGTGCTGAGCTTATCAGGACACCATGGAACCAAGCACTAGGTAGTTACCAACTCTGATGCCCAGCTGGATCTCCCTGCTGGCTCATCTTTCTAATTTCTTATTTTTGGTGAAAAAATTGCCTGATTACAGCCTCCACTCTCACAGGACCTGGACAGATGGGTGCTCTCTTCACCCATACTTCCCCAGTCCCATGGTTAACAAATTCAACCTGTTCCTCCTCTAATCCCTAAAATTCACAACTGCTACCCACCAAGGCAAAAATTCTTTTTCCCTGCTACTGCTCCCTACCCCCTCATCACCATCCTCCTCAGCCATCCTCATTCCTAGGTCCCTATGTTCCTCTTCCCTCTTTCTATTATGCCCTCGGGAACTCCTGCTCTATTATTAGTAAATTTTCCATCCTAACACTATTATTCTTCCCATCTTCTTACACTCAGTGGAAACCCTCTTTTTTAAAGAAAAATAAAACTGTTCTGAACATGCACACCAAACAGAATGGGCATTAGCATACATGAAATAGAAGAAAAAAGAAAACAAAGTTAAACACCTACTACCTGTGTGGCACTATATTTAGTGCTTTACAAGGATTTGATCCCCACAGCAACCCCTGGAAGGTAGGTGCTATTATTAGCCTATTTTACAGCTGAATAAACTGAGGCAGATAGTTATCAAGTGACTTGCCCAGGGTCACACAACCAATGCTGGATTTGAACTCAGGTCCTTGTGGTTCCAGGCCCAGCATTCTATCCACTGCGCCACGTAGTGGCCTCTTGAAGATCCTGCATCCCTGCCCACACTCTTCAGGAGAGCGCTCCTTCTCCTGTGCTCCCTATCACAGTGGGCCATGAAGAAAGGGCACACTTCTCACTGCTTCCAGACTGCTGCCCCTCCTTCAAAGCTCAACTCCTCCTGAAGCCTCTCGCCTCTTCTAATTCCTCCTCAGTGACCTCCAGACCAGGAAGGGCTAGTGCTCCAGAGAGCACTCTGGTGGCTCTGGTCCAAGGGGCTTCAGACCAGGGGCTTCCTCAGCACATCACCGCCTCTGCGGGGAGCTCACCTGTCCCACATAGAAGACTTCCTCTGGGGCTGAGATGGGCTGGGCGCCTAGCTCCTTCCGCAGCACCAGTCCCCTCACGTCATTGTAGAACTTGACAATACAACCGAAGTCCTTGATGCTGCTGATGAAGCCATGTGTCTGGAGCTCAGGCCTGGCTTCCTTGTAGCTTGTCAGAGCTGGGAGGCTCGATTCCACCAGGGTCTTTTTCAAGGTCATTAACAGTTTCCTGTTCTCGGGGTCACACATCAGAACCTGGGAAGGCAGGGTGGTCGGCCATCAGCAAAAGGAGGGCCATGACAGCACGGTGAAGACCACAGAGAACTAGCCCCCTCTCTCCTGACCCCAGTGATTCCCCTAGAGCCTATTCACACTTTCCCTATGGAGGGATTCTCAGCCCAACTGCTTGTTGGATGAAAATCTATGATGTACCAGCTTCTACTCAAAACTCACCTCTTCCAGGGAGCCATCCTGGACCAGCCCTCCAGCAACATTTGCTGCTGAACATATTTATTCTGCCTTGTGTTATAGCTATTTTTGTATATAAGTGTCTAACATCCAGCAGAGAGTTAAAATTCTCAATGTAAGGCTGTATCTGCCCACTGGTTCCTGGGCCCTGCCAGTACCCTCCAACAGAAAGCCACCCTGGCTCAGCAAGTCTCACCCGGCACTTGACCTCATCTTTGACACGATATTTCTTCTGAGGATGCCGGATCTGGACATCAGCCAAGTGCAAGGTAGGCACAAGGCCTTTGATTTGTTCAGTCACCTTCACAACCATTCCATAGGATCTTAGTGCAAACACTGTACCCTGAGGGGAAGAACAGAAAAGGTCACCATGGGGACTCCAAATAGGCCTTCCCTTTCCCCATTACCACAGAGGCCATCTGTGACAAAGAGCCTTAAGCGGCATTTGGCATACGCACGGCACATAACTTCCTCATTTGCAGTTTCTTTATATCTCACAGAGCACTCTACTTTCCATGCGTGTGCTTCCTGCAACTTCCTGTAAGCTCCCACAGAGACAAGGACCGTGTGTCTCCTCCCAGAGTAAAGAAAAGCCCAACGGGTCAATGTGAGCTGCCCACAAGCATGAATACAGCCTTGTAGCTGACACTTCCACCCCCTTCTCTATTAACAAGCTGTAGCAAACTGAACCACGAAGATGCTGTGACCCAGTCTAATATTGATTCGTGATCAAGTTTTTTAGGACACAGTCCCTTTGACTTAGCCACACATGGGCTGATGAAAGTTAACCATGACACTGGTAGCCTGCAACTCTGAGGACAGTGACCACGGAGGAGTTGGGCTGAATGCCTCTCTAAGTGTGGGGGCTGCTTCTGCTGGCTAGACTAACTCAGTGGAGGGCCTCACCTTGACTATCTGCCCTGGCTGGAGGTCATGATATCTCAGGAATGGAGCTTCGATGATGCTCCTGGAACAAACAGGAAAAAAACAGAATCAAACAGTGGCAGAGGTTGATGTGGCCAATGAACAATGGTTCCCACATTGACAAGAAGGAAAACCCACATCACACGGTTTGGATGGAAACAGATATTCACAATGGTCTTTTGTATGGTACACATTATATTCCTGTGCACACACACGCTCGTGCACATACTCTCACACACACATATACACCCACACACACCTTCACTCACTTACGTTTTCAGAGACAACAATGCCAGATCATCCATTGGGCTGAAATCAATAACCCGACATTTGTGCATATTTCCAGGCTTGAACTTCTCCGGCTTAAAGGACTTCTCGGTCTGGGAGAGGTGCATGATCTACATATAAAGTACAGTGGTTAGGAGACTGCGAGATACCAGGTCGATCCAGAAACACAGGAGATGAATTTCAGAGAGCTCTGGGGAGACTTGGGACACTCACAGGAAACCATCAAATGAGCTTTTTATAGTCTGTTTGCATGCCTCCTCCACAATTAAATGGCACTAGGGTGACAGCAGACCATGAGAAGGGGATGCTGGGGTGACTGGACTAGGCTGGCTGGGCCTCAACATCGACGAATGGATGGCGATTAGCAGTGATGGGCAGCCTTACAAGATGCCAGCCCAGTACCATGCTTCTGAGAAGGAATTCCTAGCATGTGCCCATGTAACAGATATTAACTGAGCCAAGAGAGAATGCAAATTGGAATAGAATGACTTCAATAAACATATGCACAGACAGGAAACAATAGAACACTTGGGAACACTCCTAAAGCAGAAAGAGAAGGTAGTGAACAGGACATATCCTCCTCCAGATCAGGACACTGGACAGTTTCACTTTTTATAAGAGGATGAAAGCATACCCCATTGTCCAACAAAAAAGGATTTCTCATGAAAAAGATACCCATCCTGCGTGCCTCTTTGTTCTTTCTATACTTTACCACCAGGACAACCAAATCAGAAAAGACTGGGGCAATGGGCTACCTTATATGGCCTCTGATACTCCTATGTCGGAGAATACACACTTGCCAGAGAAGTGCTCTCTTAAAAAAAAAAACCAAAGATGAAAGGCACGGACTCAGTATCTTTTACCAGTGGCCAGAGGTCACAGGGTCACAAACGCTGGCTCACACAGAACCACGTGCAATGAGTAACTTCCTAAAAGCATTAGAACAGGCTACTTCATTAAGTAGTGAATTCTCCATCACAAAAGTTATTCAAGTAGAGGTTAGATGGGGTTTTCAGAAAGCGGTTTCATGCTTCAGGAAGGCACTGGGGTAGGTAACTTTTAAAACCGTTCTAGGACCCTAGAGCTCTTCTGAAGAGCAGGCAGCTTCAGGGCAGCTAGGTAGTACAGTGGATAGAGCACCAGCCCTGCAGTCAAGAGGACCTGAGTTCAAATCTGGCCTTAGACACATAACACTTACTAGCTGTGTGACCCTGGGCAGTCACTTAACCCCACTGCTTGGCCAAAAAAACAAAAACAAAAAAACACAACAAGAGCAGGCAGCTTCCTAGATAACATGCTATACCAATACAGAGCAAACAGGTATCAATTTTAAAGAAAAGTGAATGCATGTGGAAACCCAAGTAAATCCATTCAATCAAGGCAAACTAATACTCCTCTAGAAATGTAGTAGATTCAAGAACCACCCAACCAAGATCTTCTGTGGATTTCCTGAAGCAGAGCAAGACAATTCCACACAAGTATGAAAGGAAGCAGCCAAGAGCCCAGGTGTCCTGCCCACCCTTCCAGTGACAACGGGCCCATGCCCCCCCTCCTCACCCTGGCATAGGCCAGAGATCCATCCTTCAGCCTGAAGGTGGCACCAGCCTTTGCAAAGAAGCCCTGGACAGGCACATCATTCAACACGGCTCCAATGAGATGGTGGCAGAGACGAGTGATGGGGCGGCCAGCTTGCAGGAAGGAAGAGTGCAATGTTAGTCGGACAGACTTGGTACGTGGATGAACTGAGAGGATACAGGCCCTCACCTGTGAGGAGGATCAAGGAAAAAGGTGCATTAAATAAGAAAGGAAGCATGGCAAATCAAGCCTCCCAGACTTCCAGAGATCCAAGCTCTTGAAGTCCCTATGTGTAAAAGAAATGCATCAACCACCCATGCAATGCCATAGGGCATTTACTCTGCCTGCATGGCCCTGATCTGCCCATCCATCTCAGTGCTGTATTACCACATGGGCTCTAAGACGTCAGGATCACAACTGACCACACTGCTGTCCGAGTGTAATGAGAAGTTTAATCAGGCCTTTCTGATGGTAACTGGCTACCTACAGCTCAGGAATACCACAATTACACTAGTGATTCCCCACATATAAAAAAGGATGGTGCTGGTATTCTGGACACTGGTTAATCTCTGCTGAAGCCTTAGGTAGTAACAGAGGTAGCATATTCAGAACCCAAGGCCCATAACTGGGAAGAACAATTAATTAAATTACCTAGGGCTCCTTCTAATACACTCTGTAAACTGGAAAACAGATCATAAATGTGAGCTATTACTATAATGGTGAAAATGTTACATTAAAATAATAGATGCGGCCTTGATTACAACTGCCATAATAGGAAAAAATTCAGGGGCAGCTACGTGGCACAGTGGATAGAGTACCAGCCCTGGAGTCAGGAGGACCTGAGTTCAAATTTGAACTTAGACACTTGACACTTACTAGTTGGGTGACCCTGGGCAAGTCACTTAACCCCACTGCCTAACCAAAAAAAAAAAAAAAAAAAAAATCCCAAAAAGAAAAGTAAAAATTTCAGAAAGTCTAGCTTAAAAGCTTACATATAATTCAAACCTCCAAAATTTCTGCATCCAAACAAATCACTCCATGATAAAAGGAATGCAAAGAAAATTGAGGCAGGTAAGTAGCATAATGCAGAGATCCCAGGACTTGGAATCAGGAAAATCTGAGTCCAAATCCTACCTCAGACATAAACTACCTGTGTGACCCTTGGCAAGGCACTTAACCTTGCCCAGTCTGAGTTTCCTTAATGAGGATAATAACGGCACCTACCTCATATTGTTATTGTAAGGAACAAATGACATGACATATGTAAAATGTAATACAAAGACTACTACTAATTTTTCTAACGGTTTTTCCTTTTTTAAATTCACCAGGATAAAGACAAGGAAAGAATAATAACAGATCACACAGAAAGTTAAGATCAAGTCCTCAAAATCTTAGATTTTGCTACCTTTCTCTACTCAGTCCATTACTCCTGAGGAGCTGCCTTAGTGTCAGGAAACTCTGGCCTTGAAAGGTCCTGGTATTTATGGAATGGCCCTACCACAGGAATAGAGAGGGCAGAAGGCAGCTCGGGACAGAGGCTGGTAATTCTTACCATTTGGGTTTGGAAGTAATGTCCTGTCTTTTTAGAATCCAAGTGCATAAAGTCAACTAGTCCAGTGAAGGAGGAGAGGAAGCTCAGGGTGAGACCATGAGGGGTCACCTGGAAAGAGAAGAACAGCAAGCTTAAAGAGACATTTCCTAGATTTTACCTCATAAATCAGCCAAAGTCATAAAAGACAGCAAGAGTCAACGTTGGAGGAACAACGGGGAAACAGGCACACCAATATTTGGTCAGCAGAGGTATGAAGTAGTTCAACCACTCCAGAAGACAATTTGAATTTATACAAGAAAAGACTCTGACGAGTTCATACTCTCTGACCCAACCATCCCACAGCTGGGCATAAAGATGGTTGATTACAAGAAGTTCTCATATGTGGAAAAAAAATTCACAGCAATACTCTTTGTGGTAGCAAAAAAACTATTAAAAAAATGAAAGTGTTTATCAATTTGGGAATGGGTGAAATACTATAGAAATTTAAAGGAATAGTAGTATCCTTTATAATGAATATAAGAAATCCAAAGCAGTAGGGGAAGATTTATGTGAAACTGCTTTAGAGTAAAGGCAATAGAAACAAGAAAACATGCACAAAGGTTCCAATAACCTAAACAGGAATGACACTGGAATACCACCCAATTCAGATGAATACAATGACCCATACTGGTCCTAGAGAAAAGTGGAAAAAATATACCTCTCTCCTCTTTCGGCACAGACAGGAGACCATAGGTGTATAACTTTGCATATAGTGTCAGACTTACTTTGTTGTTCGGATTTTACTCAAATTTTACTTTGCTACAAAGAAGAATTCAGTAAGGGGTGGGAAACACAGGGAAATGATTCTGATTTTTTTTTTTAAAGAGAATAAATAAAAGCTATTGACTGGGAGTGGGAGAATTTCTTCTAGAGGAGGCCAGTGTCTTCTCTAAAAAGGAGCTCTTAAACTTTTTTGTCATTGACTCTTTGCATAGTCCAATGAAGCCCCTTCTTAGATTTTTAAATGAATAAAATAAAATATATGAAAATAGAAAAGAAACCAACTATATTGAAATAAAGTTATCAAAGTATTTTTAAAAAACTACCATCACCAAGTTCACAGAGTACAGGTTAAGAACTCCTGCTCTAAGATCTAAGGACTCACATTCTACCAGATGATAGTAGGTTTCTCTCCTACTTAGAGTTTTGTATCCTTAAAGCTAGAAATTCCCTAAGAAGTTATCAAGTCCAATTCTCTCACTTCACAGATAGGGAAACTGAGACCCACAGGTTAAATGACTTGCCCTCCTAGGCTGCACCTTCACTCCTGAAGGGTAACAATTCTAGTCCAACACCCAAACACTGGTCCTTTCTTTGGACTGTAAGCTCCACCCATTACCAGGACCCAATGGGGAAAATGCCATAGGAGGCTCTTGCTCAGATGACGAAGACTCAGTTCCACTTTAAGGGAGCCCCCAGCCTAATGGGGGGGGGGAGAGAAACTTTGCTATAAAACCACTGAAAGTGTTAGGAACAGCAATGCTCAACCAGGAAAGGGAACTGTCCAGCACCAGTAGCCTGATCAACTGAGCTATACCACTTTGGTGTCCCATGGCTTACCTTCTGCACCTGAGCTTTAACCACCAGCCCTGGTAATAAGTTATCCAGGGTCCAGTTTTGCTCCTCCGAAGCAATGGCCACAGAAACCTCTGACTGTATAGTGGACAGATGGACACTCCCCCCATTGCCTTTCACTTCTTCAATGAGACAGTTCAGATACTGGCCCACATGCAGTTTAGTACCTGAAAAGTGAAGAATAATCTTTAAAGAGGAGAATCTTCTCTATAACAGGGCCTGTTCACTTGGGCCCAAGTTAGCCCCAAAGGAGCTTGTTCCTCTGCCAGAAAAATCCAGTTTCCAGGGCCCAGTTACCATCCCAGGTCTACCTCCTAGGAGCAAGTGTATTTCCAATCAATCAATTAAGCAGCACTTATTACAGGCATTCTAAGTATCAGGCACAGTGCTGGGCAGTGGCTGCCTTTAAAAATCCCATATTCACAATGGATTTCATTCATAACCTATAATTCCCTAGGGTCGAGTTTAAAATAAAAACTGTTCCATGAGAATGAGGCCAAAGGCCCAACCAAGTTTCCTCACCAGAGGCCAGGTGAGCCAAGAACTCTAAAAGAAGACATCTCAGTAGGAACGTTACAACTGTTTACACCATTCCCCATCTCTACCTATGAGACTTTGCATTCTCCAAATCTCTTCCCAATTCTCCCAGTCACAAATGAGCTTCCCTTTCCCCCCAACCCCACATGGCACCAAATCCTTCCCCTCATGCTCCTATCATATTCCATTCTGTCCCATGGCTACTGTGACTGCATACCTTCCCTCACTAGACCATAAGCTCCAAGAGCACGAGTCTTTAACCTTTAACATTCCCTTCGTCCTCCGGCCTCCAGGATGTTTTAGACATGTAAGAGAAAGATCAGCCCCCAGGACAGTGCTTTACCCCTAGTAAGTACTTAATAAATGGCTGATGAATGGATGCATCCAGAGAGATGAATCAGGGTCCACATTCCAGCTGAAGTGGGTAAGGCCCTGCCAACCCCTTTCTTTCTATCCATTCAGTAAAACAAGCACTCTTCACCCAGCCCCACCGACTTGCTTGACAGCCTGTAAGATAAGCTAACAGCAGCAGTCAAGCGCCTTTTACAGAATTACAACAACGGGGTCCTACGAAGCCCCTTTTAAACAAATGATCTTTAAAAATGCAGCTAAATACACACCTGCTGCACATAACACACCCCGACTTCCCCATCTCCCCCGTCACCTTTGTTCTTCTGTTTGATGTACTCCTGATCTTTCTGCCAAGGCAGGAAGGCTTTGGTCCCTCCCACACCAATATCCACCAGGTAGCCATGGTCTTCCACGCTATGCACCGTGCCTGTGAGCAGCTGTGAGAGAGGGAAAGCACGTGTGTGCACAAGCCCGGCAGCTACCTTTCATACGTGCATCCTCCCCCCAGGCCAGCCTCTCTGCCTCTCCTTTAGCCACACTCGTGCGGGGCACAGGGAAGGGGTCTGTTGCTTCTAGCCCCAAACCACATACCATGCCAGGCTTCAGGGACCCAGGGCTGAGCACTCCGTTGACATCCTTGGGGTTCAGGGACAGTCTGATGCTCTTCTTCTTCGAGGCAGAATTGAGGCTGCTGACAGCACAGCGTACCAGCATCCCCGGCTGGAATAATCGAGACAAGGGAGCCAGGTCCTGCACAATGAAAGCACCCGGCTAAAACGTATGTTCTCCTGAACCAAGTCAGGAAACCCTGGGTCCTACTTTCTCTAATGTGTTCAAAATGGCCTCCAAGCTGGAGGCGGAAGTCAAGATGAAAACCACTTGGTATCCATCTTGCAAGAAACCTGACTGAGGATTGAGAGGCTGAGATCTGCCAGAGATACATCAATATCATATTCCCCAACAGCATCAATGAATGGGCAGAGATGTCACAGATGAGTTGTGCTAGCTGGCCTCAAGACCAGGCTGCACCAAGAATGCAATGCAAAGTGATTATTCAACAGCTAAGTTTCAAATGAAGAATGGCAAACTATCTACCAATATGTGAAAGAGCTCTACAAATAACTAATAATAACGAGAAATGCAAATAAAATCAATTCTAAGGTTTCATCTCATATCTATCAGATTGGCAAATATTGAAGGAGCTGTGGGAAAATGGGCAGAGACTATGCTTCTGCCCTTCTCCATATCCCCAGATATTAGCATGGTGCATGGCATGTAGAAAGCACTTTATAAATGCCTGTTGACTAGCTAGTTGACTTGTATGAACTGATACAGAATAAAATACACAGAACCCCAAAATTAATTTACATAATGATCATGATAACGGAAAAGAAAACCAGAGTGAAAGACTTCAGAATTCTGGTCAGTGAAGTGACCAGCTGTGAATTCTGAAGAGGAGCAGAAGTAGATCTAAGGAATTATTTATTATTATTCCTATGCCCTGAATTCTCTTCCTTAACTGAAGATGACTTTCAAATTACCATTTAGAGAATAGTCAGACATCCAGGGGTTCTATAATAAGCTCCCAACCTTCCTAGGCCTAGAGAAAAGAAATGCTGTTCCTTTCCCACCCCCGACTCCACAACAGTTCCAGAGTTGGAGTCCTCTTACCTCCAGGGGTTCCTCCCGATCCACCTGTTCATTCAGTTTCTTGGTATAGGCATCACTGATATTGGTCGCTTGCACGTATCCCCAGAGGCCATTAGGCAGACTGACCACAAGCTCCAGATTATTTACCTCTTTCACACAGCCCAAGAGCCGCATCCCTTCACTTAGAGTCTGGAAAAAGAGAAAATGAATCATCTTCTTGGAGGTGGGGGGTGAGGGGGATACAACACTGGGTCTATATTTAGTCCCAGTTTTGTCACTAACTAGTTGTGACCTTGGGTAAGGGACTCTCCCTCTCTGGACCTCAGATTCTCCATTGGTAAAACAAGGTAATTGGATCAGATGACCTCTAAAGTCCTTTCCTTCTCTGACATGCTATGACTCCACCACCACCAACAAAAACCCTGGCATTTTAGTGCATCAGACAGGTCAAGGATTTCTCCATTTGCTTCATAAATCTTACTTGGTAATGCTATTGAATTCTGGGCACGTTTGCTGCAGATTAACTGGGACCACTGGCAGGGAACAGGGACCTAACAAAGAAGTCGGAAGAAGCCAGCCTGCTGGTCACTGACAAACAAACCTCAACACTGAGTATCCCATGCTGCTCAGCTTCAGGTTTGCTGGGCTCTTTCTTTTCTGCTTTTGGCCTTTTATTTTTAGCAGCTTGTTCTTGGCTCCTTTTTCTTTTTCGGGATCCTTCCTCAGTAGGAACCTAGAGAAATCCCCACAAAGACCCAGAGAAGTCAGGGAAAGAGAACATAATGCAATCCCCAACTTTTCCCTCTTGATGGCAGCTCATTTTGCCACCCCAATTCTTGAATCATAAGCCCAGGTTCTTCATATTTCAATCTGACCAAGTGCTTCATTCTCCTTGACCAAGACAGAGACCTACATATCCTTTCCTCTTCCACTCATCAAGTCATCTTTCCTAATGTCTTTGAAGCCTGGCCCTCATCACATTCTTACCCTGTTCAAAGACCTTCAGGGGTTCTCCATTCCCTCCAAAATTAAGTTAAAACTCCTCAGCCCTCCTCTGTAATCCGGTTCCAACCTATCTTCCTTCCTATTATCTCCCAGCCCTTTTATGTACTCTAAGCTACAGGTCCAAGCACCTCTGTCTTTAACAATGCTGTTATGCTCTTTTTTCCATCTCTGCCTGAAGACCCACCTCAAATGCCACCTCTTCCAAGAAGCTTCCCTGGCCCTTCTGTGAGAAGGGCTCCCCTCTCTTCTGAACTTTAAAGCACTGCCTCCTCTGTACCATTCTTATGGCACTTTGATATTCTGCCTCATATCACAGTTAATTTGTGTATGTGTTTTATTTCCTATTGGACTCTGGTACTTGATGGCAGGACCATCTTTAATTTGTCTTCCCAGCTCTTATCAAGCACAAGGCCTTGATGCAATAGGCATTCAATGAAAGTTTGTGGAATGAAAGACTGGAGTCTAAGAGTTATGCTATCAATCAATCAAAAACATTTATTAAGTTCCTACTCTTACGTATCAGGTACTTGGCTAGGCATGGAGATATGAAGTTTATGTGCACAAATAAATATATACGAAACAGATACAAAAAAAAGAATATTGGGGGGGTGGGAGGGATCAAAAAGATCTTCATGTAAATGGTGACACTTGGGCAGAATTTTAAAGGAAAGAAAGGATTCTACGAGTTGGAGGTTAGGCGAGTGTGGAGCAAATGTAAAGGTAAGGAGACAGGAGATAGACTGCCCTGTGTGAAGAATAACAAGATGGCCTGTTTAGCTGGATGGTTGATTAAGAGAAAGACAGCAATGTATCATAACAGTGAAAGGTAGTTTAGGGTCAGGTTGTGAAGGGCTTTAAAAGTCAGAGAGTATCTCTATCTCCTATTTCATTCTACAGTTAACAGGAAGGGGAATGACACGATCAGTAGGTAGAAAACTACCTACTCTGCGTGTATGAGATAATTTTAGGCAAGGATGCAGAGCAGACACAGGTTGCGCTATTTAACACCAGCTTTACATCTATGTTTTTATGTTCCTAAGACCTTCTTCTAGTTTTTCCCCAACCCATCTCAAAAACAGCTGGAAGTCTTACTTCACTTTATCTCTTCACCAAAAGAACACCAGATTGTCTTACAACTAGAATCACAAATATCTGAAAACTAAGGTATGAGATAACTTGTGAGTCAGAAGTCTGAGTAACATGGTACTAGGTGCTCTTTTTAGAGGAATCTGGCATATACACATACATACACAAACACACACACTACACACACACATTTTAGAAAGTGAACAATTCTAAAGTTCAGTCTTCTTAAGAGCTCTAGAGTCAAACTGCCATTGCCTGTTTCTGGCACACATGCATCCAACTTACATCAAATAAGTTATCATGTTCAACTGGCTGCTGGGGAGCCTTTTCTGGATGCACCTTCTTTTTTGAACCCCCTCGAGGGAAGCTGTCCTCCTGGGATGCCATGTCAATCTCCTAAAGAAAAAACTGTGGTAAATGATAGTGAAATGTAATGAGCCTCCTAAGCACCACTGGACCGAGGAAAGAACAGACAAGACTCAGAAGCTCTGGATCCTAGACCCCCAATAACCCAATGTTTTGAAAATCATTGTCTTTAAATGGAAAACAGAAGGCCACAGATCTTTGATAAACTGCTGCTGCTGGAGCCCCTGGGCCCCTCACAAACACCCATTTCCAAGGAGCCCTCAATGCTACTACCACATTAACAACAGAACTCAAAGGATCACTTTATAACAGTTACAGACAAAATAAAAGGATCTCCCAGAGAAGCTGGGTTCACACATGTCTACTGGACGGCTCTCTCCTGACTTCTCAAATGGACATACATCTCTTAGGAAGAAGAGTCAAACACTTGCTAGTTACATGACTATCAAGACTAGATGGAGTTTGGGGGTCTAAAGAAAGAACTAACCTTTGGACACTGTGCTAGCTTATTTACTTTCTTAGTTTCTCACCGGTAAAAACGGGATAGTAAGACTTGCACAATCTACTTCATAGAGCAGTTGTACTTTAAGATTTGCTGTTCAGTCATATCTGACTCTTCATGACCCCATGGACCATACTGCCCATGGCGTTTGCTCTGCAAAGACAGTGCAGGGGTTTGCTATCTCCTTCCCCCGTGGATCCTTCTGTCAGGCAATTAGAGGTTAAGTGACTTGCCCGAGGTCACACAGCCAGAGGCCAGATTTGAATTTAGGTATTCCGGACTCCAGGCCCAGTGTTCTTTTTACTGAACCATCTAGCTGCTTTAAAATTAACAAAGGCTCAGATAATGTGGACTATTACCATTAGGTCTGGGTTGGGGAAAGTCTCCATAGAGTCAGGATCAAGTCAGATCTAACCCAGACCTCCAGAGAACAGCAGCCAACCCTCTCCCTCTGGGACCTTCGGCAAATTGTCAATTTGCCCACAGCCACAGAAAACATTAGTGCTTTCAGACACCTTAGAAAAAGTCATCCAATCTAAACATTTTTTTGCATCTTGGGCACCCTAAGCATGCTGGTAAAGCCTATAGACCCTTCTTCCAGGTAATGGCTTTAAATGCATAAAATCACACAGGATTACAAAAAGAAACCAGTTATCAGGATATATTAAAAGAAAAACCCTAAGTCCACAGGCCGACCCCGGGTTAAGAACTCCCCATCTAGTCCAAACCCTCCTTTTGCAAATGAGGAAATTGAGGCCCGGAGAAAGGAAACCAGGCGCTACACACGTTAAAGGCTGTGAGCGGAGCCTGAAATCGGCGCTCCTTCCGAAGCACGCAGCCTCACTTACCTGTCCCGGGCGCCGGCGTCCAACGGGCTGGTTGGGGAGGGGAGGCCGGGATAGGGGAGGTCCAGGGAGAACGTCTCCCGACCTACGGTTTTTCACCTCGGGTCCACGTGGATCGTACCGCCGATGAGCTTCCGGAAGTAAATCGCCGTCTGAAACTGCTTCCGCTAGCTCCTAGGTAAAGGGGAATGCGCCGAAGGGGGTGCAGGGGGAAGTGGGCGGGAAATCAACAACGGAAGGACAGAGGCGTTCCAACTCCAACCAATCGGCGATGAGACTCGCGTTCCTCTAGCCCTATTAGCGTACGCCGGAGAGGGAAAGGCAGGCTCTTCCGAGTCGGGGTTGGGGGCGGTGGCAGCGGACAGTGAAGGGCAGCGGCAGCGGAGGATTCGGCTATCGGGTGAGTAAATTGCAGACGATCCTGGACCGCTAACTCCTTCTTCTGGGCCCCTCACACGGCGCGTCAGGGGCCCTAAGTCCCTTCGGGTCCCAGAGTATCGCGAAGTCTGAGGGGACGCTTTAATGGCCGAGTTCCTCGCGCGGCGGAGGCCACGGCCAGCAGGCCGGAGGGGGCCTGGAGGAGAATGAGAATGAAGGAAGGACCCTGGCAGGAGGGAGTGGAGTCCTGGTTGAAGAACTTTCTTATGGCCTGGCCTGTAGTTTTCATTTCCCTCCAGTCCTTTTCATTCAAGTATACCGAAAAAATGGTGGTGGTGGGGAGGGGGAAGCTGGGAAAGGAGGGGGGGGGGAGCGGAAGGCCCTGGAAATGGAGCGGTGACAGGTGGTCAAGAATTGAGGTCAATAGCAAGGAATGAGGCAGGGCGAAGAATCATGGGGTGTCGGGGGATGGGAGAACCCTAGAAATAAATGAGCTGTAGTCCACAGGAAGAAAGGGGCCATGAGGGGAAAAAAAGTAACGCGTCTTCGATCACGTGGTAAGACACCTCGGGTACCAAAGAAGAGAGAGACAGAGGACCAGGAGTGAGTAGGGAGTACAGGAGCAAACTAGTGGTTTCACGTTTGAAAGACAAGAGCTCCGAGTTTGGTGGCCGACTCAGATGTGTCTCTTGTCTCCTTAGCATCTTCTCCAGAACTAAGCACATAGGGGTCCATTGAGTACAGAGGAGAGAATGAAAGTCATTTAAGTCACATGCTAATATATGCAAGGTATTTTGGAGAACGTGAAAGGCAGCCTAGCATGGAGTATAGAAAACTGGTTTCTGACACTTGGAAAACCTGGGTTTTCCTGCCTCTGATATAGCCTGGCAGCTGACCCTGGGCAGGTCACTTAATCTCTCAGTGCTCTAGGCAGTACTAAGACCGTAAGTTACAGGGAACGTACCTGCATTGGTAGAGGAAGTTTCGACACCTGAGAGTTCCTATACCAATGGAATCATAAGTCCAGTTCCTATCTCTACTTTGGAAAATTCAGAAACATGAGATGGGGTTCCTGTGCCCTAAGAACTCTGTTTGAGAAGATAAGCACAAAACAACCATAAAAGAAGAGATTCAACATGGCTGTGGGTGATTAGTCTTAGATTTAGAGCTGGAAGGGCCTATGTTATCAAAGCCTTACCCTTAACAAAATATTAAAAAGAATATTAACCCTAGCACAGCAATAGAAAATTAAATATCATCTTTAGCAGGGGCAGGATTAGAAACTTCACCTCCTTATTTTGTTATTGCTGTGTTGATTTAAAGACAGATTGCAGTGGTGCTTTGACAAGAGTTTTGTATTTGGAGTCAGACTATATTTTAGTCCCTCTCTTGCCATTTATAAGCTTTATGACTTTGAACAAGTTGTATATATTCTCTTAGCTTGTTCCATCAGCCATAAAATAATAACTATAATGCTTTAAGTTGTATAATTCACTATGCACAAAGTTATCTTAATCTTTATAACAGCCTTGTTGTTCCTTGATTTAATTGTGCCCCACTCCTTTTGGGGTTTTCTTGGCAAAGTTACTGGAGTGGTTTGCCATTTCCTTCTCCAGCTCATTTTACAGTTGAGGAAACTGAGGCAAACAAGGTTAAGGGACATGCTCAAAGTCACACAGCTAGTAAGTATCTGAGGCCGGATTTGAACTCAAGTCTTCTGATTCCAGGCCCAGCACTCTTTCCACTGAGCCATCTAGCTGCCTTAACAACCCTGGGATAGGTGCTATTACCTCTACTTTACTGATGAGACTGAGAGAGACTTGCCCGGGATCACCCTCTATTAAGTAAAGTATCTGGGGCTAGGGTAGTACTTGACTACCCTACAGAGGTATTGTGAGGATCAGGTCAACAAGTTATTTAATAGTAAGCAGCAACTAAGAGCCAGGCATTTGCTAAGTAAGTACCAAAGATAAAAAGAAAGGCCAAAAATCCAGCAATGACATACAAACAATTATGTATAAACATGAGAAAATATATGTCAAGTGCTTCTTCATATAAATCATGAAGTACTGTAAAGATGTGAGCTCTCAGTATTTGAAGTGTAATGTACCCCTCCTCCCCACCCCCCCCAAAAGTAGGTGTTTTAGCTATACCATTGCTAGGACTTCGTATAGTTGGTGAAGCAAGGCAGCAGTGGATAGAGTGCTGGACTCAGCCATCAAGACACGTGTTCTAATCCTGCTTCACCAGGGACAAGCCACTCAACTGTCACTGTCTGCCACTTTATATAAAATGTTAGCAAACTTTAAAGTGCTGTGTAAATGTTAGCAACTATTATTAAGAAGTCCAATACCACCAAGGAGAAAGATGCTGATCAGTTAGTTGCTGTATTCAATTACGTTGCAATAAGTGTAACTTATTTGTTCAAATCAAATTGCAGCCAAATCAATTAATTGTTGGGTTTTTTCTTCATATTTAGGATTTCAATTATGGCAGGTCCAGAATCTGACAGTCAGTATCAGTTCACTGGTTTTAAGAAATACTTCAATTCATACACCCTTAATGGCAGAAAGAATGTAAGTATTTGGTGGTGATACTTTAGACACTCCTATTTTAAGGTAATTTAGATGTAACATTGCTTTTCTGATTGGTTTTATTCAGTATGTACTGGCAACTTACGGAGGAATCGCTTTGCTCATACTTTACTTCAAGGCAAGGTCTAAAAAAACTCCAGCTGTGAAAGCAACATAAATGGTAAGATATTGACATGATGTATAAAAACACTTGTAACTGAGCAGCACAAATTCTGAGTTTTGGTTCCTGAGTTACTTTACTTAAAGAAGGTTTTCTGGAGTTTAAAGTTTATTGGTAGGCTATATTACAGGTGAAAAATGCCTATTATACAAAAAACATGAGAATATTAGTATTTCAGAGAGCAACTTTCTTCTCATAGCATTTTGGGTATTTTTAAGGGATAGAGCAATTTGAGTTTCACCTTACATATTTGGAAAAGTGATATTCTCTCTTAGAACTTTAAGCATTTCTTTGCTCTTTAGCATTGTTAACCTAAAGTTTTCTGCCAAATTCTCAAATTAGTTTTTAATCACTATAAAATTGACGCCCTTAGAACATATAATTTAAATCATAGTTTGAATCATGTGTTTCTAAATAGTCCCCTGGATGTTTGGATATTAACAATGATAAAGTGTCTGTAGCAATTATATTTAATTGTTTATTGATTTTTTTTGATGAGGCAATCAGGGTTAAGTGACTTGCCCAGGGTCACACAGCTAGTAAGTGTCAAGTGTCTGAAGCCAGATTTGAACTTGGGTCTTCCTGACTTCAAGGCTAGCCCTCAGCAATTATATTTTAACAAATACATTAATTACAATTAATTTTGTTAGGTGGAATAAACATGTTCTTTTCTTGGGACACTCCATCTCTACTCATCCTTTCCAGTCCAATTCAAATAACACCTCTAAGAAGCCAAGCTTCCCATGTCCTCCCAGTCTGTAGACCTTTACACCCCATCTTCCCTCCAAAGCTTATCTAATACTTGGCTTGCATTTCATGCACTTCTATATTTTGTATTATATGTAGACCAATAGACCTTAAACTTTCTAAGGGTAGATACTATATTGTATCTTCCCTAGAAGCTAGCATAGTATTCTGTTCACACTATTTGTTCAATGTTTATTAAACTGAATTCTCAACTTCTGTTTATATAATGTTCTTTTTCCAAAGTGAATACTATGGCATCAAATGCTTATTAACAAATGTTTGAGAGGCAGCTAGGTGGCACAGTGCATAGAGCTCCAGTCTTGGAGTCAGGAGGACCTGAGTTCAAATCTGGCATCAGACACTTGACACATAACTAGCTGTGTGACCCTGGGCAAGTCACTTAACCCCTAATGCCTCACCAAAAAGGCAAAAAAAAAGTTTGCCTTTAAATTGGTATGTGTATTCACATTTATGTTTTTGGGTTTTGCTTTCATAGGAGTCCAGTATGTGTGTGTGTATATGTGTATACTTTGTCCATCATCAAGTTCCCTGGCTGAAGGACCTCCTGCCAACTTAGCATGTGATCTGCAAGTCTTGAAATAAAACATGAACTCAGAAAAGTTGGCTTGTTTTTATTTACAAGGTATCAAAAATATAAAAACTGTACAAAATACAACAAAGGCAGAAAACTGGCAGTGACTTGTCTAACTCTGCTTTTAGTTTCCCAAAGCAAGGCTCTGTATTGGAGGTAAGCAACTGAAATGTCTGCATTTGACTTCAAGTGTATTATAGTTTGTATATCAGCTAACTGGGACCGAAGTTTAGCTGAAGATCTTTATTCTAAGCTCCTTCCACAAAAGGTTATTAGTTTACAAGGAGGAGACTAGGGAAACATAGGAAGTCACTTCCCATGTGAATCAGTACTTTATTGTCTTCATAAGAGAATTTCTTTATTAACAGGACTTATTCCTTCACTGGCTTATGAAATTCTCAGTTGCACTTAAGTTGATTACGCAGACTTCCGTAAATAGTGCAGTGAGACTTATTCATGAGGCCAAGAGGTTTATTTAAATTAAGACTAGGCCCCTGCTTATTTGATATCAGTGGGCTGAGAGTGTATGTGATTGTTCAAGGTGAAGAACAGTTAGGAAAATATTAGAGTAGGCAACTGGTCTGTAATACTTAAGTACTGGGTACTTAAGTGCCAGACAGTAGCTAAATTTCATTTTTTCATATCAGGAATATACCCAGGTAGAGCTTCATTCAACCTAAACTTAGTGTTACATTGGACACTAAGGGCTTTGAATCTTCAAGTGGGCAAAACGTATTGAAGTCAATAATTATAGTTTTTTTTTTTAAGAAAATAAATTAAGATGGAATTTGAACAGAAGATGCATAGTTTCCACATAATCCAAAGCACCGTTTTCTTCCTACAGCATCCATGCTTTGTATCCGACTCACAAAAAGTAGTTAAATATGCAATTGCTGTAGAACTGTTGTCCAGTTAAGATTTCCAAGAAGCCTCCTTCCAGATCCTTTTAGATAAGACACTCTTTGTGGCTTAAATGTTAATCTTTGAGGTATTTTACTTTTTAGTATCTTTTTTTTTCCAAGAGTGGCTTTCAAAAAGTCTTAATACAGATGATTTATTGTGGACTATAAGCTCCTGCAGCTAAAACCAAGTTTCTTCGAGTAAAATGGAGATGTACAACTGGTGTTGACTTGGTCATATAGGTTCCCAACAGTAAATCCTGAGAATTTTCAGGCAAGTTTATATGTCCAGTGGCTGTAGTAAAATCATCAGTCTCTAGGTCTTCAAATGCTTTTATAGCATCCCACAAACGAACTGTGTTATCCATTGACCCTGTGGAGAGAGTATATTTATTACATCATTAACTAAATTCTGATGTTCTATTAAATTCTACATTTTAGCACTTTTAACAAGGTTTCTGATAAAGGGCCAATTATGAACAATGTAAAATATCAAATAGGATTAAGCCTAAGAGAATAATCCATACCACTGAACAGGTTTGGAATTGCTATGAAGGAAAGTAAAAAATGAGTAAAGAATAAAAAGAGTTTTTTAAACTAATCAAGACACAGAATTACTTTTTTAACACACTTATCCTCCAACCCCTTTATTTCTACTTCCTTACCTGATGCTAAAATTTCTCCATCTCTACTAAACTTAAGTGAACATACTGTATCTGTATGGCCTTTTAATTCTCCAACCATCAAGCCATGTCCAATATCCCAGAGAAGTACCCTGCCATCTGTTGCTCCAGTAGCCAGGAATCTCCCATTGGGAGAAAACGCCAGAGAATGAATTGGTCCCTATAATGTAAAAACCATGTGAAATTTTTTTTTTTAGAAAAAAGGTTTCAAATAGTTTCAAACTGCAAAGAATGGCAACTGAGTTTTCAACTACAGATTCCAATAGGAGTACAAAGTAGTATTTAAAATAAAAGTATGTATTACTGTTCATTTAATGAAATTAGGACCATTTTTCTCCTAAAAAGCAATGACATTTTGTTGATGGTTTTATTTAAATTATAATTTACCTTATGTCCAGTGAAGATCCTTACACAATTCCCATTCAAGACATCCCATAGCCTTACTGTTCGGTCTGCTGAACCCGTAGCAACATAGTTAGAGTTTGGATGAAACCGTGTACAGTTCACGTCAGCAAGGTGGCCAGCAAATATTCGTAAAGGCTGGTAATGATCCGTAGCCCATAGCCTCAACAAAAACAAACAGAAAGGCAGCTTTAAAACGAAGATAAAGCATAGGTCCCTGATGTTAGTATGTTCTACCATAAAAGATGTGGTACTAAAACTACCGCAAAATTAAATGTTTATTAAACTGAATGGCTATCAAGGGAAGAAAAAAAGCAGATTTCCATTTTTAAGATCTGTTGACAGAACTATATGCTAATTACTATGGGGGGGTGCATTTCCTTCCTCCTCTTTTCCTCCCCCCAAGTCTCTGGAAGGAAGCTTTTTGGAAATCTAACCTAGAGAGAGCAATTGCGTATTTAACTACTTTTTGTGAGTTAAATAGGAGGTAAAAACACTATATAAAGAATATGTGGAAATTATATATTTTCTGTTCAAATTTCATCTTATTTAACATCTGAGCAAAATGGGAAGTGAATTTTTTATTAAAGTAGTGCTGCCTTTAATGTAACTGCTGTGTTAAGGGAAATAAGTTAATTTAGTGTCGCTCTAGGCTTCACATAAGGAAAAACTTCTGTGCACCAGAGCTACCCATAAGTAGAATGGGCTGCCTCAGGGGAAGGTATGGGTTAGGTCCTATGAAGAGACCTTTGAGGAAAGGCAGCATGACATGTTATGTGGATTTTGTAGAGGGGACTCCTGTTCTGGTATACACTGGACTAGATGACTTCTGAAATTATATGGTGGTTTTTCTCTAATTCTGTCATGATTCACTGTCCAGTCTGCCCTAGAAAAGTGGTAGGATTTCAGATAAGGCAATATGGTCTATTAAAATGGTTCAACCATTCTGAGAAAAAAAGTTAGAATAGTAAGTGCTTCACCTTAACCCTTTGACCCAGTTTTCCTACTACTAAAATACACTCCCACCAGGTCAAAGACAGAAAGTCCCCATATAGACCAAAGTATGCATAGCAGCACTTGCGGTAGCAAAGCACTACAAAGTGATACTCATCAGATGAGGGATAGCTGAACAAAGGGATAGAGGAATGCCATAGACTATTACTGCAATGAAGAAAGAAAAATTTAGAGAACTTTATGATTACAATAATGTACATTTTAAAAAAATACTAAATGGAAGCCAAACTTCAAGTAATCATAATCCAATCTCAGTCCCAGCAAACACATAATAATATGTATCTTCTCAGCAGAGGTGGGGGGAATAAGGGCAGAATGTTGCATATATTCCAAATGGCACATTTTTATCTTTCAGTTACAAAAAAGTTTGGAAGGGGGGGAAAAGGAGAGGGAGAAACTATTTAAGAAAATCGATTTAAAAAAATCAACAGGAACATTTTATTCTGTCCATATCAGTCATCCCCTTTTTGCCTTATTCTACAAAAGTGATGACAGGGTGAAATGATGGTTCAGATTGGGGTGAGTATAAGGTACAGAAAAGGAGGGCTGATGGTATTCACGCAGTTGCAAGTAGGATGTTCTCATCCAGATCCAGCTCCTGTTTCTGTGTTAATTTTGAAATTTATAAGTATGATTAACTGTAGCACAGTACAAGTGATTAGAAATCACAAGCTCTGTGTCAATTTATCATTCTGTAAAATATGATAACTCAATGCTGTTTTAAGGTTTGTTGCTTGAAAGTCACTGAATAACCGTAAATCACATGTGGGAAAATTCTTGTTCCCAGTAAAACCTCATCTTCCTCTTTGACAAGTAAAATTTATATTCTTACCGAGCTACTCTGTCATGTCCTCCTGACACAAAATAGTATCCATATGGAGAAAATTGTGTGTCCCACACCGGATAGTTGTGTCCTTTGTATCCTACCAAACAAGTGAATGTTTGAAGACTCCATAGTCTAACAGTGCCATCTTCTGAGGAGGAAAGCAAGTAGTTTCTAAAAGGAAAAAGGAAAAAAGGATAAATGTGATTTCTATTCTAAATGAAAATTAGACTCCAAATCAGTCAATGAATGTTCTTTCTCTGTATGGCCACCACAAATGAGGCTGTTACGAAGAGCTGATTAACAATAACTTGCTGGCTTTGTTCCTAGATAGAATACATGGTGAGTACAGGAGTAGGAAGCCCCAAAGTGCTAATGCCAGCTATGCTGGTCAAGACTGAACACCCACCTTGTGCACAGCTCTGTACTAGGTATTATGGGCCATAAAGGTTTGCAAAGCACTTTAATTCTCTCATTTGAACCTTACAAAAACTGAGGTAGGTGCCGGAGTCACAAAGCCACAGTCTGAGGCAGAATTCAAATCCAAGTTTTCTTGAGTCCAAGCCCAGTGGTTATATGCTAATACACAATTGTCTTAGTTTCCCCATCTGTAAAATGTGAATACTACTTCTGCATACACTTCCTCACAGGGTTGGAAAGCTTTTTGTAAACTATAAAACACTTACGAAAGCGAGCTCTACTTTTGCCAAAATTTATAGAAATGCTAATTATGTTCCCATGCCACCTTAATATAAAATTCAAATCTTCAGAAAGTATTTTTGTGGCTTAGCACTGAAAATAGAATATTTCCCCTGCCCAACCATAAGATAATGTCATTTTTAAGACATTTTGTACCTAAGGCAAACTCTTGCCTCTCAAAACATTTTAATGACTAAGGAATTGTTTTGAAAAAGATGAATTTATCCAAATAAAAATTCTTAACTAAGCACACACAGAACATGTAACCATATAAAATGTTCTTATTCCTGGGGGGTAGGGTCTAGAGAGCCACAAGAGACGTGTTCATAGAATCACAGATTGAGAGCTTAAAGAAACCTTAGATTGTCCCTCTCGTTTTACAGATCAGGAAATGATCTCAGAGAGATCTGGTGCCTTGCCCAATATACAGGTAAGTATTAAGGCCAGGATTCAAACTCAGGTCCTCTGACAAATTCAGGCACTGAATATTAGCCCTTCAGTGTTTCTTCCAATTGGGCTTTTCTTTCTGTTTTAGTCATAACTCTTAAAATAGTATTGAAGAAGTATTTTCATTGATCTTCTGATTACAACATGATGAAAGTCTCAATCAGGCGCAATTATGCCCTTTATATGTAATTAAGAAGGTATCAGGTATCAATAAAGAGGTTTGTTCAAAGATAGCAGCAGACAGTGAGAGGTAGCTGAACCCAACTCAGTATGACCATCAGATTCTCAAAATATAAAATCCCCTAATTTAGAGAGTTTAATGTAGGAGAAAATGTTTGTGAGGTACTTTCCAAACCTCAAAGTGCTAAATTTCAGGATGACTTATGAATGCTAACTGGGCTTACCCAAAAGCAAATGAAAAGGGATGAGATCATGTTGAATTTTCAAATGAGTAAATTTGCTTTGCATGTTTCCCATGACAACCCTTGAAGAGACACCTTCATTAGGTTATTAGTACTATCCAGTGTATATTTTAATTGTTATTCCTTTGTGCTGGGGCCCTGAAGTAAATTAACAAAAGGCAAGATCCTTAAATCTAATCATAATGAATATGTGCAATATTAGAACTTTTCAGTGATATCTTAATTTGCATAATGCAGCTTTAGAAAATATTCTGCCCAATCGAAATATGTTGCCTTATTTTCCTTTTCTCCTTTTCATATTTTACCTGTCAGGACTGAAGCTTGCTCCATAAACAGGCCCACTGTGACCATATAGAATCTTCAATTCACTTGCTGTTTTCTCATCCATGATTCTTTCTAAAACATCATCTGATTCTTTGTCTATGAGGCTGAGATCTAGAAAAAATTTCAGACAGCAATAATTTAAATGGCACTCACCAAAAACTGACTGACCACATCATAATTTAACAATATATCACTCATCTCACAATTAAGTATTGTTATTCTTTATGTCATTCTTTAAGATTTTTGTCCAGTATTTTATACTAAAATGTTACTACCAGAAACCAACTTCCCTTAAAATGAGGCTTTGCCCTAACTTATTTATTCTTTCACTACAAAAGCATCTCTTTTTGTATGTAAAATGAAAACCCTTATCCATACTTTTTACGTGATATTCTGGTGTTATACATTCAAGGAATATGGAAAAAAGTTACTCTTATAAGCTAAAATGAAACCAAGTAGAACAGAAGTTTATGGCAATGGCCTTAAGATCAGAAGCTAGGGGACTTTATGGATTCCTAGTAGTGTAGACAAGTAAATGAAAAAAGTCATAATAAAGTATTTCTATTACCTGTTGCTGTCTTCACACTACGAAGCTTTTTGGGAGTCACAGACCATACTCTAACAGTGGAGTCAGCAAAACCTCCTGCAATCAGACTGGAATCATCAGTAACATCAACTGCCGTGAGACCCTGTCAGTAAAAAGGAGAGAAGTTTTAACAGGAAATCATATTGTGAGTACGGTATTCATACTGAAAAAATATTAAGTTCCTTCTATATGCCGTGCATTGTACTGTACTGGGGGAGGCAAAAATAAGACAAGATGCCAGCTCTCAAAGTGGGTTTTGGTTTTTTTGTTTTGTTTTGTTTTTGCAACTGGGGTTAAGTGACTTGCCCAGGGTCACACAGCTAGTAAGTGTCAAGTGTTTGGTCTGAGGCTGGATTTGAACTCAGGTTCACCTGACTTCAGGGCCTGTGCTCTGTCCACTGCGCCACCTAGCTGCCCCTCTCAAAGTATTTTCAGTTTAGAAGGGGCAGTTAGATAAATGCATCTCATCCTCAACATGTCCAAAACAGAATTCATCTTTCCCCCAAATCCACCCCTCTTCCAAACTTCCCTCTTTCTGTCAAAGTTCCTGCCTTTCTTCTGGTCTCCCAGGTTTTTAACCTTGGTCTTATCTTCAGTTTCTCCCCCTACTCAGTTGCCAAATCCTTTTTTTTTTTTTTTAAGTGAGGCAATCTGGTCCTCCTGACTTCAGGGCGCCGGTGCTCTATCCACTGCGCCACCTAGCTGCCCCTCAGTTGCCAAATCTTAACGATTTTTTTCCTCCTCTACATCTTTTGCATCTGACTCATCTCTGCTCATACAACCACCATCTTAGTCTGAGCTCTTCTCACCTCTAACCTGGGCTCCTACTCTAGCTCCATAATGGGTCTTCCTGCTTCAGCTCCCCCACCCCATCTTCTACATAATCAATCAGTCTCCAAGTACTTATTAAGAACTGGGGATACAAAGGCAAAAGTGAAACCAGGTTCCTGCCCTCAAGGAGTTTACATTTGAAGAAAGACAATGAGTACGCACATTAAGTATATACAGAATGTCAATGGAATGAACACACAAGGCAGTGTTGGGAAGGGGGAGGCCTTCATGTAGATGTTCCTTGAGCTGAGCGGTAAAATAAGCCAGGGGTTCTATGTGGTGGAGGTGAAAAAGGACAGCATTCCGCTCATGTGGGATGAGTAGCAGGGACATGGTGAGCCAGGTGACAGTGCCATGTCTGTGGCCCATGTCTGAGGACCAGTAAGGCTGACGTCACAATGTGAAAAGACTGGAAAGGCAGGAAGGAGCCATGATTTTCCTTATGTGCAGAGCTAGCCAAGTCACTGCTCCCCTACTCAGTAAATTCTAGTAGCTCCTTATTGCTTCTACTCAAGTGATCTTTCACCTTCCACCTACCTGCTTCCCTTCATTTTTAACTTTAAATCATCTAAGTTTTTCCTGAAGCATATAATTAACAACAAACTAAAATTAAGAAATTTTTGTTATAAACACACAGGGAAAATTTATGTACAGTACTGTATAATCTTAAGTATAAACCTCTTAAGCTTATAAAATGCAGACTACAGAAACTTCCCAAGCCTAACAGAATAAAATCATGAAGCATCCTATTTCTCAGAAGTTCAGATAATTCTGATCGAATTCAATAATAAATTGACACTTCAGTGTGATTGCTACAAATCATAAAAGACTTTCCAAGGAATAGTGTACATTTTTTTCTAATCCTGTCCATCTTACCTATGTGCTGTCTTTAATGAAATCACATTCATACGTTAAATCAAAAAGCAAGGTTACATCTTCCTCAACCCAATTTTAGGCTTATTTTAACTATATTTCACAGGCAGTTTTTCAAAATCAGTTCAAACTTATTCTGTCCTGAACTTCCACTAATATTTCACTAACCTGATAGGCATTAAGGAATGTATAGAAACAGATGGAAGGTAAACAATCTGGACCAAGACGAACACGTTTCGTGGTTTCTTTCATATTCATTATCTTATCCAACTTATCTGAATCTTTCAATTCAGGAAGAGGAATTCTATGGGAAAAAAAAAAGAGCAGCTTGTCAAATAATGCTTTGGTATTACCAGATATGAATGAGCTACCCTCATGGAAGACCCCATCTGGTTGCCAAGGCTTCTCTCTAACCTGTTTTGAGGTGGAGCATTAGGATCTTGTTTTTTGCTTTTAGATCCCATACTATCTTTTTTAGGTTTCTTTTTTTTGGGCTTTCCTTCCTCATTCTCCCCTTCTTCATCTTCATCATCCAAAGGAACTTCAATTTCGGGTTCTTTTAACAAGCCAAAAAAAACCTATAAATCAAAAGAGCAAATATTTCAAAGAAATACATACTTTCAGGCATTTCTAATGCACTTTCCCCATTGATGCACAGTGAAGTAAGATGCTGACAAGATGGCCAGTGTTTAAAACAAACTATGTATACCCATTCATTAGAAAACGAAACATCCCTATCACTGTAACGTCACTTCATTGTGTGGGCCCCAATTTAGCACAATGCCCAGCACACAGCAGGTGCTTAACAAATGCTTATTGACAGACTGATTGGCTAAAAGAACGTGTGAGCTGATCCATTGGAAATGCTTCCGATTCTGATTCTCTGCATGATACGTGTCCCAGGACTGGGCCCATACCTTTGCCTTATTTGCCTCTCGCTTTGCCTCTCCGGCCAAACTTCCCACCATAGCATCTATCTGTTGCTTACTCCGAGGCATCCCATCGAAGATGTCAATGTACAGGTGCTCCTGGACTATGTTCCATATTTGGTTGTTCTGTTTCTCCTGAAGGTGTCTTTTCAAGAGTTGATAAGAGTCCCGGGAAATGCGCAAAACAAATTTACTTGTTCGAAAATCCAACATGGTCTCATTCCCTTTCATGTGCTCCTTTTTGGTAAGGCTAGATAACACTCGAAGATCATCCTGATAATAACATTCCTGATCGCCATGAAACCTATTTCAATTTTTAAAAGATTAATTTTAATAACTAGTTTTTTCTTCATTATCACTATGATATTTGCCTCCCTCCCATATATCCTTAAGTAATATTGCTGCACCTTCAAAGCAATCTGCTAAACGGGGATTAATACAGCTAGTGCATTAAGAATAAATTTCATCTTAACTTATTCTAATTCAATTCTTAAATTCAGCCATTAAGATTCTATACAATAACCATTTCATCTGCCAATGAAATGCACAACACAATTTCAAAAGGAGAAGTAAATAATCTGTTACTGAAACTAAAGGCAAGAGAAGTGCAGCCATTATTTTAGCATTTGGGAACATTCATTTTAGTAATAATAGTAACATTTACATGGCATATCATAGTTTATCAAAGTGTTTCCGCATCTCCTTTAATCCTCACGATAACCCTATGACAAAGGCAGGATAGGTATTATTATTCCATTTTACAAATGAGGAAACTGAGATCCAGGCTTGAGTGACTCGCCTACAATCACATGACTAAGAGGTGGCAGAGCCACGCCTTGAGACTCAAACCCAAGTCTCCTGATCCCAAGTCCAATATTCTTTCTACTACAACACAAAATGTGTCTTTATTTAAAACTGGATTAAATAAATGTTTCAACATGATATTTAAGTTTTAAGTATTTACTTACTATATGAACCATATTAAATATCATTTTAATATACATGTTATGGCTAGGGCCCTTCCACTCCTAAATTTATCATTATAAAATGCTACTGATAGCAAAAAAGAATTAAACATGCACATTCATTATTCCAAAAAGTAATTGAGTAAGGTCTTTTGGTCTTAATAATAAATACTTGTTTTTCTATGTATAAATCTCAAATATAAAAACTGTTTCACACTGGCTACATTTCATATCATGCTGAGCCATAAAAGCTAAATTAAAAATAATTACACTATCTGCCTCACTAGGGTATTATAAAGAAAACACTTGGCAGAACTTAAAGCACTACATAATGAGCTATATTATTATTTTTATTGAGGGTACTCAGAGGCAAAAATCTAGAAACAGAAATATTTAAGGTTAGGTTTTAGCTCTGATTCACAGTTCAAAGATTACTGTAGTGTTCATTCATTAGTGTTCATTCACTTCCATTAATTCATTTTCACTGTTAGGCACTGGGAAAAGGGCAGGGTTTTTTCTGTTCTGGTTACTTTTTAATAGATGGAGTATTTTGCTCAGACTTCAAGTACAGCAGCCACACAAGGGCCAGGTCCTAATATTGACTGTTTCAGGAGTCTTGACCTGCTTGGTTTCTTAGTGGGGCAGGCTCACTTAAGTAGCCTAATGGCCCTCTACTTCCAGGGGCTCATTATATTGGAGTCAGACTTAGTACAAACACCCTAGCCTACTACAAACCCAAGGCCACCAGCTTCAGCCTCCTGGATAGCTGGGATCACAGTTGTTACCACAACCAGGGGGTGGGGGAAGATTATAAACAATTAGGATATAGTGGCTGACCTTTTGGAGTTTATAATCTAACAGGAGGCAAAGTATTGCATATAGAAAGTTCACTTCAAAGGTTCCTTCCAGGTCTGAAATTTTATGATATAGAAATATGTAAACCTATCTAATAATATAGGAATTATAGTGCAGAATAGAATATTCTGGCATAAAATAGGTAATAAAGTACCATATGAGATCAGAGGAAGTAAAGATAATTTCTGACTGAAAGGACAGAGTTTGAGAAAGGGACCAGGGAAGGCTTTCAAGTGGTCTGTATATTCATCTTCAGGAATAGGTAGTGTTTCAAAAGGCAAAAACGGGTGTGGGGGATGGGGAGAGACAACAGACACTCTACATAAAAATAATGGCATGACAAAGGTATGCATGTATTGAAGAGACAGGAAATTGTTCAGTTTGGCTATAGTGTTAACACATTGCATTGCATTGAAATGAATTGAAGTGAGTTATGAGAGATAAGGTCTGAAAGGTAAAGAGGTGCTAGGTTTTAGGTGATTTTTAATAGGAAACTAGAAGCTGGGCTTTATAGGCAATATGGAGCCATTAATGTATTTTGAGCAGCAGACTAACACGAGCAGATCTGTGCAAATAGGAATCTGGTGGCAATGTGAGGGATTGGCAGGACAAAAGACTAGAGGTGGGTAGGGAGATCAGCAGTCCAGGCAGATGGTAACAAAGGATTGCCCTTGGGAAGTGCAATAGGGAACAGGCAGGAGGATCATGAGATGATAGGATCCTGAGCTAGAAAAGGCCTTAGAGATCAGGTCAGGAAGGACAATCCTCCCCATCCTAGAGAGGAGGAGACTAAGGTGCCATGAGGTCTAATGACTAGGCCACGGTCCTAGAAGTACTGAGAAGCAGAGCAGGGATTCAAGAGGAGTGCCTTGTCTTAACGATGGCTGCATCTAAAAGACTTGGTGACTGATTAGACATGACAGGTGAGGAAGAAAAGAGTCAAGATAACACCACAAGATTCAAGCATGGGTGAATGGAAGGGCCCCTGCAGTAGGGAAGGAGTGGGTTTGGGGAAATAAGTTCTGTTTTGGACAAGTTGACTTTGGAATACCAATAGAACATTTGTTGTTAGAGACACATTACTCTCTTCTTACTAAATATCAGATGAATTCTGAGGTTTGGTCAGACACTTGGCTGAAATTAGAAGTTTCAACCTCCTGAGCAAATGAGTGGAGGCTAAGCATTCAGCTCAGGGCCAGGCCAGAAGAGTATACCATCTATACTTACATCTAGGGATCCAAAGAAAGTACTGGCAAATACAAATACAAGGCAAGGAAAGACAGTCCCTTATTCTGATCACTCACCCAGAAGAACCTGAGGAAGTAGCAGTAATAAGAGATGGAAAGAGATGGAAATTTCTTAATGATGGGAGTAAAATAAGAATAAATCCTTGGAAGTAAACCCCAGTCACTGGTGATTAACTTTCTTCTACATTTTCAGTCATGCTACAGTATTTTATAATAAAAGCATAAAGAAATAAACTTTTGTGAGGACTCCTGAAGTGCAAAGAGATCTAGACTAGGAGTCAGGAGACTTTGAGTTCTAATCTTGAATCCTGCCACTAACTAGACTTGTGACGTTTGACAAGTCATTTAAACCCCCTGGGTCTCCAATTTACTCATGTATTAGAAAAAGGCTGAGCTAGGTCACTTCATATGTTCCTTGTTGTAATTAAATGTTGTAATTCTACAATATAATATATGGATAACCTCAAATACAATGACATTCACATACTTCTCAAAGAATGATTTTGCTTCATTTTCATGCTGATTGTAGACCAATTCCAAGTACATATGTACAAAGAGAGGATAAAATAACTGAGATAATTCTGCTCGATGACAGTCCAAGGAGCATTCAATGAAATGTTTTAGTCCACTGTAATACTCTTCATACATTGCTGGATCCCCTTGCTGATTGTAGGCAGACAACACTGCACTGACATCAGGCTGGTCTTCTACAGCAACTACTCCAACTGCAAAAAGAAAAAAAAAAGGACTTCAGGGAGAACGAAACACTGAAACCTCTGGCATACTGTCCAGGGGTGAAGCATGACTCACACCTATTCCCTCATCCTTCTCCTCCCCTCCCCCAACACATACAAAGAATTCCAGCTTGTCTATGGGCCTTTTCATATTGCCACATACATCTACCACCTTGTTATTTCTGTGACTACTATCAAATAATCCAAAGTCAAACAGCAAAAATAACTTAATAATTTATCTGAAGCGATTTCATTTTAAAAATGTGATCCCACCATTCTTTAAATTCTCATGGCACTCTGTACCACTCATATAGATCCAATACGCTTGGCATATAAAGTCCTTCACAATCTGGCTCCAGCCTACCCTTCAAGATTTATTTCACATTATATCCTTTATGCATTCTACGTTCCAGTCACATTGGTCTCCTGGCTGTCCCCTGAGTTCAGCATTTCATCCCCCATCCCAGGGCCTGGAACTCACTTCTCCTTTAGCTCCACCTTTTAGAATCCTTGGCTTGTTTCGGTTCAAGTTGGTACATCCTACTTGATGCCTGTCCTAATCTCTATAGTTTTTAGTATTTTCTCTCTTCTCAAATCATTTCAAGACTTATTTACGTTTACTTATTGTATTCCCCTCCCCTCTCCTCCTCTCAAAGGCAAGGGCTGTTTTTGTTGCATGTGTGCACTCGGGTGTGCTCATGTAAAGGTGGGAGAAGAGGAGAGGAGGGAGAAAAAGGAAAGAGAGGGAAGGAAGGAGAGACTAGTACCTAGCACAGTGCCTTGAACATTGTAAAGGATTAATAAATGTTTAATTTAATTATTCTTCTGTGTGGTCCTCTCAATACCTAACAGGTCTTGACATGTAGTAGGTAATCAAATATTATCTAAATTAAATTGAAAAAAAGTTTTGTCAATCAACAAGAATTTATTAAATGACTAGTAGGTGCCAGGCACTGGGGATACAAGTACAAAGAATGAAACAATCCTTACTCGTAAGAAGCTTACATAAAATATTATACAAATGTTAATTTAATAGTCATGTTATTCTCTTTGGCAAAGAGCAAAGACCAAAGACATATATCCTTTTAATTGTCATACTGAAGTACAACGACAAGCTTTTCAGAAAAATCATAGTTTGTTTCTTGAAGGCTTAATGTAGATTCTTATATATCATATACAGTAATGTATGACTCATTAAAAGAGCACCCGCCCTGGAGTCAGGAGGACCTGAGTTCAAATCCGACCTCAGACACTTACTAGTTGTGTGACCCTGGGCAAGTCACTTAACTATGATTGCCTCACTGAGCCCCCCAACAAAAAAAGCAGCTTCCAGAAAGATAATCTGTCAACTGTACAGAATTTGTAAATTTGCTTTCTATGACCTTCTGCTCTCTGAGTCTCATTTTTCAGATCTATAAAACAAGGGGGGCTGGACTCTCCAATATTTCTTACAGCTCTAAATCCTGTGATTCATATGATTCTAAATTAACTTGATAAAGGAACAAAATGCTACTGTCACTTGAAACCACTATTATAGTAAAGTCACTGCTATCCAGGACCCCTAGGGAATAAATTAGTCTGGATGACTTACATCTTCAAACACCAAAGCCTTTTTTTTTTTAATTTAACTATTTGGGGAAGAAATCTTTTTAAATACAGTATACATTTCTGAGGATTCCAGATATAATTTGACCTTTTCTTCATGACTATGAGTCATCAGTATAAATATTAATTGCTATACTGTGCTGAAATAGCAATGCTCTGGGACATACGAAGGTATGTATTTCAATTCAATAAATATTTATTAAGCACCTACTATATATAAGGCAATGTGCTAGGTGCTGGGGACACATAGACAAAAATGAAAGTCCTTGCCTTCAAGGAGCACTTATTCTTAGGGGAGGGGGAATATAATACATACACAGAAAGGAAATACAAAATACACACATATATATATATATGTATTTTGTATATATATTGTATATATGTGTATATACATACATATATGTGTAAGTATACTGTATATATGTGTGTGTATATATATATATATATATACACACACAAAGCAATATTAAACAGGAAAGAGTAGTTTGCTCAATGACCCAAGACTGCTATGCTTTTCTAGTTCTTGTGTTCACATACTATAGCTTCTCTTTCCTCTATCAGTTGTCCCTCTTCATTACTAATAGCCTCAACCTTATAATAGTCAATTTCTGAGCTGGAAACTAAATAAGCAAGCTTGTTAGAACTATATATAAAATACAAGCCAACAAGCTCTGGATAAGGACTTTTCCTACAGGTAACCTACATGTATTTTTCAGATGGGTTTTGAGATATCTATTTTAGTGACTATTTTTGTTTACTCCTTATGTCTTAGCTGTGTTCTGAATAGGTAAGGTTGCCAGACAGAGTTCCAGACAGGTAAGATATCTAAAAGCTTTGCCCATCTATACTATGGGTTGTACTTGGTGCTATATAAATATTTATTCCCTTCTTTAAGTTAACAGAAGAGCCAACTTCTACAATCTACCATATATACTAGCCCCAGGAAATATTCATAAAATGTCATACCCTTGCCCAAACCCCACCAAAAAAAAAAAACCCCACAAAACTTTCCAGTCTTATCTCTCTCTACTCCCCTCCACAAGCCCCCTTGATCCAGTCAGGCTGGTCTTGCTACTACTAGATAATCTTTCCTTGGAGTTGCTATTCTTCCCCCTCTCACTCACCTAGATCATACTTATCCTTCAGGGTCCAGCCGAAATCTGACCTCTAGTCTACCAGACCTTCCTAGACCTCATTTAATACAAAAGTGTGAATTTCCAAAGCACTAATTTTCTGTAACAATAATTTGGCTACTTAGTCATATACCATGTCAGTCATAAAATATTAAGACCCTATGATATGCCAGAAACTGTGCTAAGCAGTGAAACTGAAAGGCAAAAGACAAGGAGTTCACAATCTAAAGAGGGTACAAATTTGCAAACAATTATGTACAAACGTGTTCTACAGAGGATAAATTGGAGGTAATCAACAGAGAGAAGGCACTGGAATTAAGGGAAATAGGAAAAGGCTTCCTGCAGAAGGTGGGCTTTTGGAAGCCTGGAAAGTCAGGAGGCTGTGATGTATTTGTTTCTTGCTGGATCAGTCTTATCTCTCCAACAGGATCTGTAAATTCTCATTTCTTTTCCAAACTTCACAGCACCCCCAGCAAAAAGCTATGCACACAAAGCATGCGGGTGCAGAAACAAAATAGCAAGGTTTAGAGTATTCGGGATTCGAGGAGTCAGGTTTTCAAGGCCGGATATGAGGGGAGCCAAGGAATGAAAGATAAAAGGTGGTTGATGTTTGAAAGGCTTTAAGGCACAGGGTAGCAAGGCTAGGGGCAAAAACATGAGGGCTAATCATGGGCACCGAGGAGCTCCAGGTGCCTCATTACCAATCCCTCCAGAATGGCCCTGGGCTTGTGGAAGGCTAGCATCCAAATCTGTGCTCATACTCCCACACCCCAGCTAGCACGGCCATCTCTCTATCCACCTATCCATCCATCCATCCATTCGTCCATCCTTCCACTTATGTATCCATCCATCCCTCCAACCATCCTTCCACTCATCTACCCATCCATCCTTTTAACCATCCTTTCGTCGGTCTATCCATCAGTCTTTCCCTCCGTCCATCAGTCCATCCGTCCATCCGCCCGCCCGCTCGCTCGCCACCCCCACAAGCAGGCAGGCAGGCAGGCAGGCAGGGACAGCTCCAGGCTCCAGGCGGAGGCTGTGCCCACGCGCTGGGCGCGCTCCGGAAAGGGGGCGGGCTGCGGCCGGAGAGGCGGGCCCAGGAAATTCAAACCAAACCCGCAGAGGAGCGGGGCCGGCAGCCCCTGACAGCTAGCCGGGCTTCCCCGCTAAGCCCAGGGAACCCTCCGACCCACCTTTGGCCGGAGCGGCCGCGGTCGGGGCGGCCCCTGAGCTCCCCGTGCCGGCTCCCGAGGCGGCGGGGCCCGCGGACGCAGGGCAGGCGCCGGGGCCGGGGCCGGAGCCCGAGCCGGGGCCCGGGCCGGTGGGCCCGGCGGCGGCGGCGACCCGGCTCAGCAGCGCGCTGGTGGCCTCGGCCCCGGGCCCGTCCACCTCTCCTGGGGCGCCGGCTCCCGCCGCCTCCTCCAGCAGCCGGGCCTCGCGCCGCAGGATCTCCTCGGACTCGCGTAGGTTGCTCCGCCGCAAGAACTGCAGCACGGCCAGCAGGGTCTGCCGGTCCTGAGAGGCGATGCCCTCGACAGCGGCTGCCGCAGCCCCGGCCGCGCCCCCCGGGGCTGCTGTCGCCGCCGCCGCCGCAGCTGCCGGAGGAACCACGGCGGGCTTCGGGGTCCCGCCATCGCCGCCGGCTGAGGACGCCGCGACACCGCCGCCGCCGCCTCCGTTATGGCTGCTGTTGTGGCTGCCCCCGCTGCCCTCTCCCGGACAGTCGCCCGGCTGCGTGGCAGGGAGCGCCGGCGGTCCCTCCGGGTCAGGCTTGATCACCACCTCCGTCTGCTCCTCTGCCAGCGCCGCCATCTTGCAGCCGAGCTCCCCAACCCGCCGCCAAGTGTGGCCACCTTTCCGCCGCTGCGGGGGCGGGGTGGCGAGCGCTTTGCGACGACACAGTGAGGTGGTTTACGGCAGCCTTGGGGGAGCCGGGGGCGGAGATATCAAGGGACGGAAGAACCGCGCTGCTTTAGGAGGGTAACGTGACGAGGTGTGCTCCTTCATAGTCAGCAAACGTTTTTGAGCCCCTGCTAGGATAATGCCGGCTCGTTCCACTCCCTTGTTCCCGATATTTAACCCGGAACCAGGCAGCAAAAGTCTTATCTGAGTCTTACTGATGCGGAGCAGGAAGACGTGCCCTGCCCGGACTAGGGGACGGAAAGGTGGCAGGCGGGGCGTCCACCTCTGACCTTCATTTTAGTCTCTTTCTATCGCGTCCAGGTGCCTGTTGCATGCAGGCCCTGCGCCTTTAAATGTTTTGGGGCAGAATTCCAGAAGAGGCATGTACGGGTTTTTAATTTCTTTAGATTTGTGTTGATATCATTTGTTTTTACATCATTTTCGTTTTCGAACACATATTCCTTCACTCTATCCCAGAAAGCCACCCATTGTAACCGAGTAAAACAGAGGTTTAAAAAGTTCAGCAAAACTCAGCACATCAACCGAGTCTGATACATGCAGTGTTCCACAGCCATAGTTCTCAGACCTCTGCGAAGAAGAGAAGGGACATTGCAATCTCATAGCTCTTCTTTGGGGTCAGGCTTAATCACTGTAATTTCACACCATCCAGTTTTGATTCCACTGCTAGGAATACCCCAAGGGAGTCAAGGATGGTATTACAGGATTCACCTGATCTGATGGACCAGGGCACTTCTAATAGAACTGGACAAGTGTGCTTTGACCCCATAGAGGGACACATGCTCTGATCCATTGCTGAAGGAGGTACCCAGTTTTATCAAATTTCCAGTGCCTGGGGGCTGTGTCAAAGGGGACATCCAGTGTATGATCTATAAGCTAGGAGAGTGACTTCTGACATCTTTTGAGCTGGTTTCTTTGTTGGGACATAGCATCCAGAGGTTGGGTCTCTAACTCCTAGACCAAACTCCCTTCCTTGGCTGTCATTGTCCTTTGTGTATTGTGTATGTCTCCCTGTGTTAGGATATGAGCTTCATGTGTTTCACTTTTGTATTTGTTACACACTTTGTAATATTTTATGCATGTTTTGTTGTTGTTTAGTCGTTTTTCAGTTGTGTCCCATTTAGGATTTTCTTGGCAAAAATACTTGCCATTTCCTTCTCCAGCTCATTTTACAAATGAGTTGCTGAGGGAAACAGGGTTAAGTGACTTGCCCAGGGTCACATAGCTAGTAAGTGTCTGAGGCTGGATTTGAACTCAGGTCGTCTTGACTCTGCTTCAACACCTAGGTGCATGATATGCATAACTTCGTATTATAATGGGTGTCATATTTCTTACCTTCTCAATGAGTAGGGGAGGGGGTGAAGGAAGGAAGGTGAAGGAGGAAGAGAATTTGAAACTGAAAGTAATTTGTTTTAATTTTAGAACAAAGCATGCTTTGTAATAGAGGTATTTTGTATCCTCAACATTTAGCATGGCACCTGGCACATGATAAGCATTCAATAAATGCTTTTTCATTCATTAATTTGAGAGGATAAGTATAGGGCATAGGAGTTACAGGTCAGAAAAATTCAGGTCCCCCTAGTGGGAGGTGAATGCTATTGAATCATTCAGTTAGCATTAGCTCATTCAACAAGCATTTATTATTCAGGGGAGCTCGACAGTGATAATTGGGGGGACAGGGACTTGCAACAAGCTTCATTTGAGGGATGTGGACACTTACGATGTGGGGGCAAAGAGTGCCCTAGGATTAAAAATAATATTTAGGGTTACTTTCCCAGGCCCCTGAGGGGGTTTGAGGCTTATTCGGTAGCCCATCCTGTACCAAAAGAATTTCCTTTGCCTCCCTTATCCTGTGTTCCTTATCCTGTCATTTATCTTCCTTATCCTGTGTACAACCATCTTCCTCACTTTGTTTGTTCTAATCCTAATCTCCAACTCCCATGTGAAACTCTAAAAATATGCCATTATCCTACAGGCTGTATAGCTTTCTGTCTATATAAGCCTGGGTCTTTTCCTATATCAGCGCCTTTTGTTTAGCTGCTTGCTAACCTCAGTCCTGTGAAGCTTTGATGAAATATAGCTGCCAATGGCTACAGAGAAGGTCTCAGTGAATTCTTTCACAGCTGAACCACTGTCCCAACTCTAAACCTCAACACTTACTCTATAAAATGAGGGAGTTAAACCAGACAGTGTTTGAAGTTCCTTCCAATCAGTCCCTGCGTTCGTGAGATTTGTTGTTTTTGGTCCTTAGTTTTTGAAGAGGACAAAAGAAGTTGTGGGTGGTGTCCTGACTTGCTTGGGAATCAGATTTAAGTGAGGCAGAGCTTAGAAGTCATCAGCCTCACTCCCTCTGTCAGGGTCATTGAAGTTCAGTGGCAGAATGAGTCAAGATGACTGATGGTGCTGTTATTATATAAATATACTGAATGTCTCCTTCTGTACCTCGCTTATCTTAATCACTTTACAGCGACAAAAGAAAACTCATAGGACTTTGAATAGTTCTGTTCAAACTATCTTCCAGGAGAATTTTATTCTCCTTCTATACCCTAATCATTTTACTGTCCCAAAAGTAAATCTGTTGGACTTTGAATTTCTAAGAACTCACCTACTTCTCTTTGTCCTAATAAAGCACATAGTAGGAGCTTAATAGATATTAGTCAACTGGTTGATAAAGAAGAAACTGTTTTCCTTGGTCTGGCATGAATAGCTATGCTAAAAGGCCTTTGTCATAGTTCAAGCATCTTTTCACCTATTACTTACCAGATCTTACCCAAAACTGCTTTGTTAGCCTGCCCTTGGGCCCTACCTGATCTTACGCAAACTCTGAATCAGGAGGAGATAACTATATAGATGTCATCTGTGGAATTGTGAGACACACATATCCATCACCTATAGTGTGTCACACTCTTTAGTGGATAAATAAACTGCATTGGATCTGTTTGTATCCTGTGCTGGCTTACTCATGCAGTGCCTAGCAAGGACTGTGAAAAGTTTTGCAACAGGGTGCTCCTCAAAAATCTGCCTTCAGATGTTTCACCTTTACTTAAATCATTTTTCGCCTTGGCAAGAACAGCTTCAACTACTAACTCTAAGCAGATGATCCCTAAATCTATTGTCTCCAGCCTTGACCTCACTTCTGAGCCACAAGATTTAGGCTCTATTTGACACCATCTCAGCTCAGCCTTAATTTCAGTCAGTGAAATGAATCTTCCTCTGTGACCCGAGGCTAGTTCACCCCAACCCTACCCCCCCATCCAATGGGCCAGTTCCCTCCTTTGTAAAATCAAGAAGTTGAACTAGAAGAGATCTCTAAGGTCCTTCTAACCTTAATATGCTACTTTGTGGGGTGGGTGAGGGGAAGCCTCCCCCATTTTAGCCTTCTCCCCTATCTTTTTACTGTAAAAGTTACCACGCTATTCCCACCAAATCCCCAGTAATCAAGCTTCTTAAAATGCCATGTGAAGAATCAAGAGACCTTAGCATCTAGTAATAAAGAATTAGTTTAAATAGAAAGCTACCAAATGGCCCCATTAGTCTAGTGGCAGAAGATGGCCTTAGCAGCAACCTTTAATACCCTGGATATCTGCGTATTCTCCAACAGCCCCACCCCTCCAATTGAGGGGCCTTGTCTCGCACATTACTCTAGGCCCAGTTTACTCATGTTTTAGTATAAAAATTCCTAGTCATAGCTCTGGGACATTAGATGCTAGGGTGTCCTAGACTAGGAAAAGAGTATATAAGGAGTGGACTTAATACAATGTTTCTTAAAAAGTGGTGCTACAAATTCCAAATAAAAGAACAAATCAAGTTGGGGGTGGGGCTGGGAGGATTCAGTATGCAATCTCATCTAAACTGGAAAAGAGAATAGAGGGAGGGGAGAAAGAGAAATTGGAATTTTTCTTTATTTTTTTGTGTGTATTTTCTTTTGCAACGTGGCTAATATGGAAATATGTTTTGCATGACTTCGAACATATAATCGGTATAAAATTGCTCGCCTCTTCAAGGAGGGGGGAGGGGCAAGCAGGATCGAGCGAGGGGAGCGAATTTGGAACTCACAACTTTCAAAAATGAATGTTAAAATTTGTTTTACCTGTAACTGGGAAATATTTAATGAAACAAAAACATATTTAAAAAAAGAAAGAGAAATTGAAAATGCGTTTAAAGTAACTCGGTTCACAGGGTAATTAAGTGGATTAGAAAGTAACAAGCATTTATTAAGCACTTACTGAGGCAAAAACAGTCCCAGACCTCCAGTAACTCCCATTCTTATGCAACTGACCAAAACCAAGGTTCTCTGGCTTTTCCATAGTTAAGAGCTCTTTCCATTAGCTGTTTTTAAAATTTGGCGAGGTCTCTTTAAGGAGGTGTGGGTCATGAGCCCCTCCCTCCTCACCTGCCCTCCATCATCCCCCCCTCGTCCTGGATTGGAGGTGGAAAAGGGGAGGTGACAGACTACGTTTCCCGGCAGCACTTGCCCAGGTCTCCCTGCGCCTGCGCAGCATCCCGATCGGCCGGTCCTTCGAGCTCGCGCGCTCGCTGCTCCCTTCACCTCCGCTCATTCACGAGCATGGAAGGGACATCTCTTGTCTACGGCGCGCGGGAGCCCGGGACCGCCGCGGCCCCACCACGGTCCCGCCACCCTCCTCCTTCGCCGCCGGTGCTGGAGGAGGGACCGCCGCCTCTGCCCCCGCTGCCCGAAGTGGGCACCTCCGGCTGCTCGGGCTCCCGGCCCCCGGAGCTGGAGCCCGAGCGCAGCCTGGACGGCTCGAGCGGGAACTACGTCGACGAAGAAGAAGAGGAGGATGAGGAGCTGGAGGAAGACGAGGAAGAGGACGAGGAGGAGGAAGGGAGTCGCTTCCCGCTGGGGCTGGACGGGAACAGGCTGGACTCGGAGGACGAGGACGAGGTAAAGAGCATCCCCCGGCCTAGGCTGCCCTGGAGGTGGGAAGGAGGAAAACAAGGAGGAGGAGGAGGAAAAGGCTGAGAGAGGGCTTCCCAAAGCAGGACCCATCAGGACTCCTCCACCTTCCCCCCCCACCCCCGCCGGGAGCAGCGACCTGTGGAGCAACAAACACGCAACCACCCTCCCCTCTGAACTTCGAGACTCAGGCTGTCACCCGTGCCTGGAATGCTCTCCCTCCTCCACTCTTGACTACTGACCCTCTTGGTTTCCTTTAAGTCCCAACTAAAAACCCCATTTTCTCAAGGAAGCTTTCCCCAACCCCTCTTAACCCTAATGCCTTCTCTCTTTTAATTATTTCCTATTAATATCCTATATATTGCTTGCTTTGTACGTATGTTTGCATCCTTAAAGCTGTAGTAAAAGAGGGAGGAGTCCTTTCTCCTTTCTCTTCCTCCTTTTGCTCCCTCAAACTATCTTTGAGCGTCCATGAGCCATGGGAGATGGCCAGTAAAGATAGAACCAGGAAAATAATGAGTGGGAGGGACTTTGGAGATTGACAGAGGAGGAAAACTGGTGGAGAAGACAGAACTGAGTAGCCCCAAGTCACACAGCTTTTTAGCAGTAGAGCCTTGTAACTCTGATCTACTGACTTCCAGTCAATCCACAGTGCCAAGTGACTTTCTCCAAGGTTCTGCAGTTGACGTTTTTTTCTATGTAAACTCAATCCATGGAGCTTCCTGGAAAGAATGGAAGCCTCAGGTTCTCCTGCTGACTTGCTTTGTGAACCTGGGCAAACCTCTTAACTTCTCTAACCTGCTATTTTCTCACCTTTCAAACAAGGGTAATAATAAACCCTTCATGGCTTGTTTGTTTGTTTTAGAATTATTGAGAGAATAAAATATGTGACAGATAAAACTTAAACTTTCCAGATGGTGAGAGTTTAAAACCTGAACTAATTGTATTAAACTTTTGAGAAAAAGGCAAGTTATCTTTGTAAAGGCCTAAAGGCCTTATCACAATACTTGGCACATAGTAGGTGCTTAATATTTGTTCCTTTCCCCTGGAAAGCCCGGGTACTTAATTCAAAAAATGAATTTGGTGTATCATAGAATGTTTGCAGGACAGAAGACAGAGTCTGAAATATATATGTATTGTATAATTGACTCCTAGCACTTCTAGTCATTCATAGTATGATAAATTTAGAGTTGTAAGGTATATTTTGCTTGGCCCTTAAAACCCTGTGCAACCTAGCTCCAAATTACCTTACTAAAGTGCCCCCCCTCCCCATTACTCCTTGCAATTGTTGTACCAGCCAAATTGACTACTTTGTTTTTCCTCACATTCAGCTCAATTCCATAAACATCTATTAAGCATCTACTATATGCCAGACACCATGCTAAGCATGGGGGATACAAAAAGGGGCAAAAGACAGTTCTTTCCCTCAAGGGAGCTTACAATCAAATGGTGGGGACAACTACATTCCATCTTTCTATTTTGTTCCTTTGCATAAGCTGTTGTTCCCTATGCCTCTTAAGAACTTTTTTCTCATCCCTGCTTCATTAGCTTCCTTGAATACTCAACTCAATATTCATCTCTCTGTTTCTACTAATATCTCCCTCCCTCTCCTTACCTTGCATTTACTTTGTATTTATTTTGCAGCTGTTGAAATAAATACAAGTTGTTTGCTTTTTAGAGTGTAAGCTCCTTTGAGGAGAGGATCTGTTTCATTGTTCTTTGTTTCACCAACATTTAGAACCATGACTGGTACGTATTAGATGCTTGCTGATTGATTATTTAGTCCAACCTCTCATTTTACAGGCGAGGGAAGGGTTGTCTGACTCTGTTTCCATTATATTTGCAGCGTATGATTAGTCTCTCTGAGTTGACCCCGTACATCTTGTGTTCAATCTGCAAAGGATACCTAATAGATGCTACAACCATTACAGAATGTCTTCACACATGTAAGCATATATGTATATGTGAACATAATCATGATTTTGTGTGTATTTTCAAATTTAGATTTATGGAAGCATCTTAATTTTAAAAATTTTGCCTTTCCAACAGTTTGCAAAAGCTGCATCGTAAGGCATTTTTACTATAGCAACAGATGTCCAAAATGCAACATAGTAGTACATCAGACACAACCTCTTTATAACATCAGGTAAGAACATCTGGGTGGTTAATGTGACCAGCAATCACACAAGCTGTATATGTAAATTTCCAGCTATAGTTAAAGGTTTGTTTGAATGGTCTTATAAAATTAGAAATGTCTGAGGCCAGTGCAATTTTGTTATTTTCAGTATGTTTAGATTGTAACATATATATGACCTGGACCTTTGAATGCAGCATCAGTGTCCTATTCTGGGATTCTGTGGAGGACAGCAAGCTTGACATAGAAAACAATAACATTGAGGTGAAAGATGCTTCTAGGTATTCACAGTAGGGGAAGTGGGGGGGGGGAGGGACCAAAAGAAAGTTACAAATAGGTTTCATGGCCTTGTGGCCTCAGATGTGTAGGTGCCAACGTACAGAATATAGTAACAAAGTAAACTTGAAATTTTTAAATAGGGTAAGTAGGATCTCATAAGCACTAGCACTTGGTAAGGATTGAACTCTTGAATGGAATATAGCAGTGAAAGAGTGGTTACTCTAACCAATACAGATTATATGTCTTCCACATCTTAGTCTCAACAATCATCAATTAAATGCTTACGTGTCTTGGGTAGTAGGGATAGAAAGGCAAAAATGAGACTATTCTTTGCTTTTGAGAAGCTTTTATTCTATTAGAGAGTAACAGATGTTCACCTAATACATAAATAAATGTGAGCTGTATAAAATTAAATAAGTAGTAATTTGGGGTGTGAGTATTAACAACTGGAGAGGATCAGCAAAAGCCTCTTGATGAAGGTGGTTCCTGAGCTGAACCTTGAAGGGAGCTAGGGATTTCAAGAGGTAAAGGTGGGGAGGGGAGAACTTTCCGTGCATGAAGTAAAGGCTGTCACAAAGGTAGAAGATGGAATGTTGTATATGGGAAACAGCAAATAGTCCCTTTTGACTGGGAAAGGGAGGGAGGTTGCCTGGGAGGAAGTAATATATGATCAGCCTGGAAAGATAGGGTACCAAACCAGAACTTATAGGTAATAGAGAGCTACCAGTTTCTTAAGCAGAGGAGTAACATGATTAGACCTGTGCTTTAGGAATATTAATTTGACAACTCTGTAGAGGGGTTAACTGGATGCAGGTAAACCAATTAGGAAGCCATTTCAGTAGTCCCGGTGAGACATAATAATGAGGGCCCTGGTCAAGATGTAGTAGATGGTTTAATGAGGTGCTGTGGCCAGAAAAAGTTTGTGGTTAACTCTGGTGATAAGCTACTCTGATCTGAGCCAGACTGGTCCTTGGCCTTTTCAGATTAGTAGGACCTGCCAGAAACATTCTTCTGGTCTTGACATTCAAAAACTCAGGATAATCTCGTTGCCATAGTGGGGTATCAGAAGAGAACTTTAGTGAAGACTCTAATCTATAAATGTGTATTTTGTGTTCAGGTGAAAAAAAACAAATATTTTTAAGAGCTTTGAAAAGAAAACTGTTAAGACTAGGGATCTTAATAAATATTTGTAAAAAAAGACTAGAGATCCTATTTCAGACCTATCATGGCCCCCCCCCCCCCCCCCCCCCCCCCCCCTTTGCTCATGCTAGCCAACCTGTACAACTAACCCTCTACCTAAATCAGAGAACCCTCAGTGACATACTTCTTTTATGAAGTCTTGCCCGCCTAATAGTAACTGACAATATAGTGCTTGTAGGTAAAGCTCTTTACATATGCCTTCTCATTTGAGCCTCACAAAGACCTTGTGAGATAGGTACCACAGATATTTTCTACCCTGTTTTAAAGATGAGAAAGCTGAGCCTTGTAGAAGTTAAGTGGCTTGCTCATGGTCATCAGCTAGTAGGTATAAGGTAGAATTTGAACTTGAGTCTTCCTGATTCCTGATGGCCCCACCACCTATATCCACCTACATTTTTTTTATGTTCCAATAACTCTTCTGGTCATTATCACACAGTTTTAGGACTGAGTTAATCTTATACTACTTAGTATTGTTACTTCTTTCAATTGTATATGATACATCTCCCTAGGTTTTAAGTCTGTTGGAAAGGAAGTTAGAGTTTGTTCTAGTATTCTGCTGGGCACAGAGTAAGCCTACCTGATTTGATAGGATATGGCTGATTCTGTCCTCTTTATCAAGAAGCCTTTGCTATTACAATTATTAATGAATAATTTTGTAGTATTCTTAAAGTTTTCAGTTTTCTTGTCAATTAGTATTGTGTTTTGTCATTTGTTTTTCCTTTCTTTGATATGTATATTTAAAAAATAAGTTAAATATGCTGAGGTCTGTTTCCATTCTGAAGTAGATGGTTCTTACTGATCAAATAAATTGAGCTTGTGCTCTGTACAATATACTGGGTCCTGTGGGAAGTACAATAAAGTGTAAAATGCCCTACTCTCAAGTTTATTACATTCTGCGTAAAGAAGCAAATCGACCTTGCACAAAACAACTCATGAACAATTCAAGGTATAATGTCATTGTACAGTGAATTGTGTAGTACAGATAATATACAGTACTCCCTGCTTGAGACCTCTGAAGTCAACCTAAAAGTAAACTCACTCCAGATAGTGTAATAGTTCATTTTTAAAAGGGAACAAAGTTGATTACCCAGAACAGAATATATGCTGTACTGAAATGAATTTTTCTGAACACTCAGCTACCCTTCATCCTTTCCTTTTATCAGGTTGGATCGACAGTTACAAGACATAGTATACAAATTAGTGATCAATCTAGAAGAAAGTAAGTTTAAAAAAAAATTATTACAAAGTTCTGAATCCCAGGATCACCATTCATTTTACCAGTTGCATTTTAAATATAATTTAACCTATCTTCTTTCATTTTATAGGAGAGAAAAAACAAATGCATGATTTTTACAAAGAAAGAGGTCTAGAAGTACCGAAACCTGGTAAGTTTGTATGATACATTTCAGTGTACCTTTAGATTTTTTTTTTAATATTAAATTTCTCTAGTTTTAGGATTCTGTTTTGGAAATGGGAGTTTGAATAATGTGTTTGATTCCAAGTACTCTAAGTACTCTGAAGTAACTAATAAAATACTTTGTTTTCATTGTTTTCTGACCCACTCTCCTTAGGAGATTCTTTTTTACAGAATTCCTATTATCTTGATGAACTTTGTACTGATTACCAATATTATTGAAACTAGCTGTTGAGAGTGTTATAATCTTTTTTCAAGTCTGACATGTATGTGATATATGTGTAGTCAAACATAAAATATGTGGAATTTTATTTTCACACAGTGCTTTTGATTTTGTTTTCAAATAGCTGTACCTCAACCAGTCCCTGTAAGCAGGGGGAGACCTAGGAAAGTTCTGGGGTCAGTGTTTCGTATTCCTCCAGAACTTGATATGTCTTTATTACTGGAGTTCATTGGGTGAGTATCTTGAAGACTTATATAAGATTTTACCTTATTAAAAAGACTGTATTGTATAGTAAATATAAAACTTCTTTGAATTATAGGTTAAAATAAATTTTCTAGCAAGTGATATATTTTAGTATGCTACGGCTTTGTTAAACAGTCTTTTATAGTCAGAGAATGTGTGTGTGCGTGCGCAAGTGCACATGTAAAATTATCATTTCTCAAAACTAGATTTTTCATTTTACAGATTTGCCAGAAGAAACCAAAATGCTTTTCTGGGAATATCTGAACTGACTAGCTAACCTGTACTGACTATTCTGTCCTGTGAACTCCTATACCATTTATTGCCTAAATTACTCATTTATCACTTAGAAAGATGAATAACAACAGGGTAATTTGCCTACCACATTTGTGTTTGTCACATCTCTCCAAGTAAACAAGTAAGCAGCTTGAGCTTCGACTTTTGTGTACATATAGTAAGTGTTCAATAAATGTTTGATGAGGAAATCAAATTATGCTTTCTTTTAAGAGTTAGAAACAATGAGTCATTCCTAAATTCAAGCAAAAGATATCATTATTCCATAGTTTCACATTTTGAGAAATATCATTTTACCAATAGAAAAAGGAAGGGGGCTAGGATAACAATTTTACATGTCACAGTAACATTGTGATCAACTTTGATAGACTTAGCTCTTCTCAGCAATACAATGATATAAAACAGTTCTAAAAGACTCATGATGGAAAATGTATCCATATCCAGAAAAAGAACTATGGAGTCTGAAAGCCGATCAAAGCATACTATTTTCACTTTTTGTTTGTTTGTTTTTTCTTTCTCATGGTTTTTCCCTTTTGTTCTGATTCTTCTTTCACAACATAACTACTGTGGAAATATTTTTAATATGATTGTACATTCATAGCCTACATCACATTGCTTACTGTCTTGGGAAGGTGGGAGGGGAGGGAAAGAGAGGAAAAAAAATTTGGAACTCAAAATCTTATAAAAGTCATTGTTGAAAACTAATACATATAAAACAATTTTCCGTGTCAGAGAGTAAGCCACATATAGACAACACACTGAGTCCAGACTAACTGGCAGTCTTCAATGCTTTTAAAGCAGTGCAGGAATCCGATTAGATAAGTTATAGCATTTGGACTATACCAAACTGCATTTTTACTACATGGTCTACCACACATGCTGCTGGTGTAGTGTCTTAATTAAAATGCTGTTTCTTGTTAAGTTGTGCTTTATGTGGAAACCCCAGTTTTGGTATAAGTCATTGATACTCCTTGAACTTTGGTTTCTATGTGCATAATAAGGGCATTGTTATGAAGAAAAACCAGAGTCAGATGGCCAAATTATGGTCTAACTGCTGCTGTCCCTTAATACTCTATTTTGCTTCCAGAATTATGTGTCCTTTGAATAACACACAAAGTTGTTCTTGAAAAAAGTTCTCGGAATGTTCAAACTGTAATTGGCATATAGAATGTGAAAATGTCACTAAAATAATAAAGAAATGTGCACAGCGTTTTCATAGTAAGGTAAATTGGCTCATTATAAGCTAATAGCATGATAGCCATCAAAAGAGCTCGTGGGATCTTATCAACTGCATTAATAGAAAAATAACACTCAGTGCTAGGAAGGTAACAGTTTTGATGTACCGTGTGCTTATCAGACCTCCATAATCTAATAGGGTACACACACAAAAAAAAAACCATAAAATAATGCATAAGTGTATGAAAGATGCTGAGAAGGGACTTGTGTGAGGTATGAAGTGAAAGTGTATTATAGATTCTACGAGTTATCAGTTGATATGGATAGAAATTTAATGCATAGAACAAGGGAACTGTGACAGTCCTCTTGTACTCTTTTTCACCTTTTCATATTGTGTTCAGTTTTGCCTACCATATTTTAAGTGAAACATTGACAAGCCAGAATATGTTCAGTAGACAATAACCAAGAAGTCTGGGAAGTATGTCACAAGTAATATTAAAGGGATTAGGGATGTTTAGTCTGGAAAAGAAAAGGAAGGGTGATGTAATTTGAAGAGCTGTTCTGTAAAAGAAGGGTTAGATTTTTTTTTTTCTGAATAGTTCTAGTAGCAAGAACTAGAATCAGTGGAGTAGAAGTTACAAGGAGATAGATTTCAGCTGATAAAGAGAATTTTCCCAACAATTAGAACTATCGATAAAATTGAATAGACTTTTGTGAGTTAATAATCTTCCCATCACCAGAAGTGTTCAAGCAGGAGTGTTGCAGATGAGATTCATTTTGAGTATAGGATGTTAGACTAAAGAACCCCGAAAATCTCTCCCAACTTAGATTCTATGGTTCTATATGTTTCTGCCTCTTTTTGAGTGAAAAATTTGGTACAGTAGAGGGTACAGTCCTAGTCAAGTACTTGGTACTGGAGTCAGCAGACTTGAATTTTAGTTCTTGCTCAGCCAATAATTAACTGTGGGACCTTGGACAACTTATTTTGCCTATCTGTTCGTTAGGTGAGATCGGAATAAATAATCTTTAAGATCCCTTTCATCTCTGAAGTTCTGTGATTCTGCAGAGTCATACAAATATTTTTAAGGGGATAAGGGATGATACTTTAATAAGGTGAATTCAGTGCAATATGTTAAGTGCCTTCTTGTCTTTTGAGTACTGTGTCTGGGCATTGAGAAAAATGTAGTTTAGATAAGATGGTAGAGGGACACCAGTCATATAAAATAATACTCAGATTCATGGGAGGTGCAAAGTACTGTGTGAACTTTGAAGTGATGGTAAATTATTGAATAGAAATTCTCTAAAACAGCTACCATAAATGAGCTAGCCCACAAAATCCTTTGAAATCTTGCTTCATTAGAGATAATATAGAAAAACAATCAAAACTATGAAGAGCCCAAAACATATGAGCAGGAAACTCAGGAATGTCTTAATATTAAATTAATTCTGAAATTTCCTATTTTGTAGAAGAATAAAGATGGGACTAAAATGAATACATTCAAAGTTATATGCTGGGTAAAGCTGGTGATGCCAGCCACCAGATGGCAGAAACAACAAGCAGGAAAGCTTTATCAGTAAAATTTAAGTGGGTCAAGATTGTTGACATTAATCTATTTTGATTATTTAAAAATGTAAAGTTTAGCTCAGCAGTGTATTGTTTTTTAAAAAGCTTAAATTTATCTACCTCAAATAGTCATACTCTTGCTTTGCTTTTAATATGATAAAGTAAAACATTGAAATTTGATTTTTCTTTTCAGAGCTAACGAAGGCACAGGACATTTTAAGGTATTTTTTTTTTTAATTTTTCAGTTCTGTCTTTCATTTCAAATGAGTTCTGTGTAGCCTGTAAAGCCAGTCAGATTACCTTTCACAGTAAGATTTACATAAAATGTTTTATGAATAAAACAAATACTTATGTGAAGGACATTGTCTGCCTCTCAAAAATGTTTTTTGAGAAAAGAAAGAGGTAACAAGTAGAGATTTATTATTTAAGGCAAGATGGAGTAAAGAAAAACAAATGGTTAACCATTTAAAAATATTTCAAACCAAGTACTAAGCAAACATGGCTACAATGAGAAAATGTCTCAGCATTTTTTGCATATTTGGCACTTAGCCCTATAAAAGCTTAAAATTGTGTTTGCATGTAACATTTTTGGCTCCAGTTAACCTGCCCTAACTTGTTGCTTCAATCATTTCTTCAGATTTTAGAGGGAAGAGTGAGCTCCTTTGGAATGTACTTTGGTTCAGAGTTGCCTTTAAAGCTCCAAACTATAGGCTTCCATTGTACACACACAGTGTTGTGCTTTGATACTGTAGTCTATGTCATTCAGAGAAAGGCAACATGCCTTCTGCGAAGGTAAATGCCTTACTAATCTATTAGAGCTCTTTGAGGAGGTAAATATGCGTATGAATAAAGGGGAATCAATAGGTATAATCTGTTTCTTTTTTTAAAGCCTTTTATTAGTTTTTACTTTCAAGGCTGTTTTAAAAAATTCCAATGGGATTGGTGAACTGTTTTAGAACAGAGAACCAATTTAGAACAAGCAAATGTTAAGAATAAATAGTTATTTGAGTGGAGGAATTTAATAGAGTTTCCCAAGGATTGGTGCTAGGATTGGTTTTATTTAAGGTTTTTATAAGTAATCTGGGTTTTTATAAGTAAACCTTGCAGATAATCTGACACCAACCCTGAATTACTCTTACCATCTGCCTCCTTTGCTCTTACTCACATGATGCTGAATGGGACTGGAGGAAGTCTCACAAATGGCAGCTGGTTCCACTGTAGATAAATGTTATCTGATTTCAGCTGGGGTCTCCTAGCTGAACTAGGCAATCCTTCTACTTCTCCCTAATTAATTCTCTAATCCACTCCCCGAGAGGTTCCAAACCTTCTCTTATCAAGTCTTCAAAAATGTTCCCTTCCCCCACCCTCTCAACTGAAATCTTGGTCTTATGATTGAACAAATAAGTTGAAGTTTTTTGTTGAGAACTCCTTTTTCCTTCTTCCTCATTTTATAAGCCCTCCTCACCCCTTGACTTTTTCCCCTACCATATCTTTTTCTGATGAAGAGATAGCCCTCTTCTCCCAGGGCCCTCTACTTTTACCCTTGATCTCATCGCCTCCAGCTGACTGCCGCCATTATTAGTACCTCTTTTTAATCTTATATCTCTGGTTTCTGCTGCCTATAAACACACTAAAGTCTCTCCTTAATAAGCCTTTTAGCTCCCACTCATTGCCATAAATATTGTCCTGCATTTTCTTCTCTCCTCCCTTTCTCAGCCAGACTCCTTGAAAAAGCCATCCACATTCAATGTCCACTTCTCTCTCAACTTATCATTCAATCGAAACTGCTGTCTCTAAAACCAACTCTCTAAAGTCAGCAACATCTTCCAGTGGACAAATCTAATGGCCTTTTCTTTGCCTTCATTTTCTTTGACCTTTCTGTACCTTTTAACACTGTTGATCACTTTGTTCTGAACACTTTTCTTCTCACACATTCCAATTATGAGAAATAGCTTTCATCTTATCTTCCCTTTTCCATACTACTCTATTCCTCCTTTCCATTTCTTTATTTATTTATTTATTTATTTTTTGCTTTTTAGTGAGGCAATTGGGGTTGTGACTTGCCCAGAGTTACACAGCTAGTTATTCCTCCTTTTAAACTCTCTTCTTTTTCCCCTTAGAACAGAACTTAAGTCTTCTGTTTTTCTTATTTAACTCCCTCAATGCCTTTTGAAGACATTAAATTGATGAAGTAATGCTTATTTCTTCTCCCCCTGTTAGAATGTTAGCCCTAAATCATCATATAGTTCATTCCATTCACTCAAATATGTTTATCTTTCTAGGTTTCTTTGGACTCTTTGTGTTTGCATTTCATAGTGCCTACTCAGCTCTTTTCATCAGACATGCTTAAAAATCCTCTGTTCCTTTAAAGGTCATTTTTTTTCTCTTCTAGCATAATGCTGTAGATTAAATTATTCTTGGTTGTAAGCCTTTATCTTTTACCTTTTGGAAAATTATGTTCTAAGCTCTCTTCTCATTTATAAAAAAAAACTGGCAGATCATTTGTGTAGTCCCTTGCTACTTAAATTGCTTATTAATGGTTGCTTGTAGCATTTTTTATTTGATACGGGAGCTCTGGATTTTGGCCATAACATTTCTAGAACTTTTCTTTTGGGAATTTTTTTTTTCAAGAGGTAATCACTAGGTTCTTTCTGTCTTCACTTTGTCTTCTGATTCTAATAGTCCGAGCAGTTATCATTGATAACTTTTTTTTTAAAATCATGGTTTTTAACGATTCTGTATTTACCTTTCCTTGACCAGTTTAACAAGTCTCTTGTTTCTAATATCAGATATGTTTTTTCAATCTTTAGGTTTTGTTCTATGTTTCTGTGTTTTATTTCATTTTTAATCTCTTCTGCATACATGTGTATGATGCCCCAATTAGAATGTACCCTTCTTTAGGACAAGAATTGTTTCTTTTTTGTCTTTTCATCCCTAGTGTTTAGCACAATTCCTTGCACACAGTAAGCACTTAATAAATGTTTGTTGAATGACTGATTGCCCAAGCATTGTGTGAATATGTAGAAGTTTTAAGATATGGAAGAGAGAAGATAAGGGAAGCTCACAACCATCTTCTCAGTAAAGTGGGAGGCAAGTTCATTTTCTGAGAGAGGGAGATAGAAATGGAGTTGGGAACATGAAGAGAAAGAAGGTTTGGAATAATTGCTATGTAGATTGTGATTGGAAATTAATACATGGATAAAAGAATTGCCATGTAGCAGTGAACTTAGAAGGCATAATTTTTTATAGACCTAGTCTGCCATTTTGTTACTTCCTATATCAGTGTTCAGTATCTTTGGAGTAGGAAGAGATGATGCACATGGTGGAATGTAACCAAAGATGAAAATGAGTGAAGGATGACTATCATGAGAACGAGGGATTCAAGGATAAAGAACTGCCTGGTTGATCTAGGTGAACCAGATGGCCAGGATAGTTAGGTAGAACATGCATATTAAAATGAGAGGACAGGGAGTGAGGACCTGGAGATCAAGGTGAGAGTAAAAAGCAATTTCAATAGGTGTGAGACAGAAAGAGAGAGAGAACAGAAAACTGATCAGAGAAGGCCTTTGAAGGGTTTAAGATCCTCAATGGTGGAGCAGTTTTAAGAGATGATAAAGTTTAAGGTATGATCATCCCTGGAGGTGACTGAGCCAGCAGAGTAGAGATGGAGATCCTAGAAGTTGGGGTTGATATTCCGGGAGTCTAGACTGTGCAAAGGGGGATTCCAGTAAATATTGAAGTCATGAAGGAGGAGGGCAAGGATTGGGGCAAAGAGGAAAACTGAGCCAAGAGGCTGAAGTCACAGAGGAAGAAATGGTGCCTTTGTACATGTCATCAACATGTATCTGGATGGGACAGTATAATCTAATGATATGAATTTCAAAGAATGAAAGCACAGGAAGGTTCTGAAAGTAGCCACGGGTAGCAAGAGTTATGCTAACTCTTCCTCTAAGCCCTTTTGTAGTCAAGAGAAAGAGGAGAGGAGTGTCAGCGTCAGAGAGGATGTCAAGGAATGTAGGCTTTTTAGGAAGTCAGATTTCGGTTAGTGGTAGAATATATTTTTTTCTTTCCAAGATAATTTATAAGACATAATTTATTTTGAAAGATTTCCATTATTTCAGGACAATAATCAAGTAGGGTATTCCTCTACTTCTCACACTCACATTTTATATTCAAATCCTAGCTATATTAATTCAGTCGTTAATCCTACAGATTGATGCTATAAATTGAATTCCTTCTTTGTTGAAGATCTGTTTCATGAGATACTAAAACATGTTTTAAATCCAGAAAATGTCAACATATCTTCTAGAAATATGGAGGTGGGAAAAATTTTTTTTATCAAATAGGTAGTTGACTCTAGGACATATTACTAACTTTATTTCTCTGGTAAAAATTTTTTTTTTTAAGGCAGTTGGGGTTAAGTGACTTGTCCAGGGTCACACAGCTAGTAAGTGTCAAGTGTTTGGTCTGAGGTCAGATTTGAACTCAGGACCTCCTGACTTCAGGGCTGGTGCTCGATCCACTGCGCCACCTAGCTGCCCTAAAATATTTCTTCATTTTAGAGAACTGATTATGAAAAAATACTTTCTGTTGGCAGACAGTTTGTGGATTTCTTTTAGGTGGGCTCAATATTTGGGTTTTGGTTTGTTTAACTATGCTTCTTGGTTTTAAAGGGGATTCCATTGTTAGAGAAGAAATGAAAGAAGTCTCTTGAAAATGACAACAATATTAAAAAAAAAAGCATCAATAAAATTTTTTAAGCTTTTCATTTAGTTCTCAGATTTGTTTATGTGCCTATTGTGTGCTCTATGCTAATCTCTAGAGATCTAAAGACAAACCTGAGATATAAACCCAATCCCTGTCCTCAGAGAGTTTGTATTCCATTGGAGCTGGAAAATCAATATTAGGAAAAGATCATTCATTAACCACTAGGTGTGTCAGGGTAGCATGGGGGAAGCAACGGACCCAACCCTTAAAAGATGATGACGATTCTCAGAAGTGGCCTTGAGGAGGGTGAGGGGGTGTGGTGTGTTCCAGGCCTGGGAAGTGACTGCCCCAGTGTACAAATTGGGAAACAACAGAATGTTGGCTTTAGCTAGACTAGAGGTTGGCGTGAAGCAGAGTAATCTTTACTATGAAAGGTGTTTAAAATGTGCTAAGTAACCCAACTTGTGTCTATAAAAAATTTCAATGTTCTTACAGCCACTGGAAAAGAAGTTTGTTCGTGTTTCAGGAGAAGCAACTATTGGGCACGTTGAAAAATTTCTCAGAAGAAAAATGGGTCTCAATCCAGCTTGTCAGGTATAATGCACATATGTAGTTAGGATAAGATTGGCGAATCTTTCATGCATAGTATTAGCAGCTCACGATTGAGCTAGTAGTAGCTTTCATGTAAAAGAGGAAAATTCTCTAACATTTCATTCAGTGAGACTTATTTTTATCTAAAACGGAATGGTGTGTGTTTGTCAAAAGAAGCAACACAGACATTAATTGAACAAAGCAGACATGACTTTCCACATTAATCACACTTAGCTCACTGTACTTGTTTTCTTAACAAGCTAAGCGAAAACAACCTGGGGATATAGGGAGTAATAGATAGTCCTTGGGATTCCCATCTCAGTTCCATTTGTAGAAAAAAAGACTAGGTAGAAATTTACCTATTGACCAATTTCCCCCACCAAGATTAGATAATCTCTAAAGATGAATTGGTTTAAGTATTTTTGGAAAGAAACCAAAATTCTTCCTGTGCCAGCCTGTAGTTTGTTCATTTTTCTTTTTCCCTATATTTATGAAATTAGAGAGAAACCTTCAGCCTTTTTCAATAATGAATAATGAATAACTCTGTTATATACCTACTTAAATCCTATGCTGCAGAATAAGTGTAAATTACATAGCAAAATACCCTACCTTTTCATTGCTTGAACTCAATGTCTCATGTATTTGTGTTATCTATTTCCTGTACTGTAGCATAGTATAAAAGTTCATAATAGGAATTCTTTTCTGTTAAGAATTCTTAAACTGGGGTCCATAAACTTGTATTTTGTTTTGTGATATGTCTATAACTGAATTTCAGGATAACTGATTTCTTTTATAATACATTTAAAAACATTATACTGAGAAGGAGCCCATAGGCTTCATCAGACTGCCAGCGGACTCTGTGACATGAAAAAAATTAATTCCTGGTTTAAAAAATCCCAACTGTTGTTAATGATTTTAAGACAATAAAATGTTAAATGATAACCCTGAAATTGTGCTAACCTTTCTAATACAATTTTTTTTTTCATCAACAAAATGCTGCTTGCATATTCAGCACTAATCCTGACTGGGTTGCTATTACATAGTGACTGAAAGTTAGAAATGAATTATTTATCAGTCTGTAGATACAATGGACTTAAGTTTACTCTTCCCTAATTAGTTAAAAATACATTTGGTGCCATCTGTGATACACAGCTATTTACGGAAATCTTGAAAAGGAAAATATGAGCAATCACATAATTATCTATCACTCCTGAATAGAAAAATCAAAAGGCATAGGCCCTGGTAGAGCAAAATAGATATGACATGATGAGTATTGGGAGTTGGGGATTCTTTCTAATTTATAGATTACTTTCTCTTTAACTGAATAGCACCTGGAAAACTAATTATTCTGTCTAAGCTTTGCATATTTGATGTTTTAAGGTTTTTTTCAGGGCAGCTTTTACTTGACTTGGCTATGTAGAAGTTTGCTTTGTTTTTAATATAGCATTACTATAGAAGACAAACACCCCTAATCTTGAAATAGAGAAAACATTCAAGATTTCCACTCAATCTTCAACTTCTCATGTCACTTCCTTATATGGTATATGGTATGTGGTCTTTCTGTATTCACATAGTATGTCTGTGGTCTCTTTTGTAAGTGGTAATTTTTATTCAAACTGAAATATATGTACAGAACAGAAAATAGTTAAATATATAAACTTTTCAATTCAGGAATTCAATCTGTTTAGGCTACTGATCTGAAGTGAGGCAGGCCTATAACTATGAGTCATGGGCAACCTGATGAAAAATTTTAGCTCATCAGCATTACTTGGCTTGAGTAATAATAATAATAATGATAATTGCTAACATTTATATAGTGCTTAGTATGTTCCGGGCATTATGCTAACTGTTTTGTAATTATCTCATTTGATCCTCACAACAACCTTGGGAGGTAGATGTTATTATTATCCCCATTTTACAGATGAGGAAACTAGAGAGTGACTAGGGACAGTGATAGTCTTCAATTTCTCAAGCCTGCCAATGATGACTTCCTTTAAGCCATTCATTTTACCAAAGTGGTGAATGTGTGACATGCTTACTAACCTGTGACCTTCATACACAGGTATGTATTAATAGGGTTGAGTGGTAACCAGGAGTTTCAGATCTATTAAGTAATGAATTACCTTTTAAGTCACAAGTAACAGAATAGAATAAAGGGGAAAGGCAGTTGTGGGGTGGGAGATCCAATTTAGGGCTTCTCAGTGAGTGATTTTAAGTTAGTTGTTAAGCTCTGAAAGAGTGAATACTAAAGAGAAGACTTGGGGGGCAAGGGATGTAAACGAAAGCTGTTTTCAAGTATTTGAAGGGCTTTCATGTAGAAGAAAGATTGACAAAGTTGCAGAGAGGTAGCTTTAGGCTTGATATAAGGAAAAACCTCATAACAATTAGAGCTATCCAGAAGTTGAATGGTCTCTCCACATTAGGAGGTAGTGGAGTCTTTGATCAAAGGCTACATGACTACTTGTTGATGTATTATAAAGAAGATTCTTATTCAGATACAGGTTAGACTAAAGAACCTTAGTGTTCCTTTCCAATTCCTTAATTCTATGTAGAATTAGCATTTTATTCATTAATCTGAATGAACTTATTGATGTCCTGTACCATATATTCTAGGAATAGTTGTTTTTTGTGAATTACCTTTGCCTATTTGGTTTTTCAGATTTTATTTGTAGCATATGAAGCTAGGTTGTTGTTGTTTTGGGTTTTTTTGTGCTTTTATTAACCACTGAAGCTGTTTTTTAATCAGAGATGTTGTATATTTTATTATTGTAGATAAAATTTAACTATAACTCAATTCATCTTGAGTGCTGAGTACTAGTGGATAAAGAACAGGACCAAAGTCTGTTCTTCATTTTGGCCTAAGGTCACATACTAAGCCGGTGACAGTGATTTAACTCTATTTCCACACCTTTAAATAAAGATTCTACTATCACCTGCCATGAGTTCATGTCAAAAGTGCTATGAGAAGGAAGGAAAGAGAATAACCTAGAAGTCAGTAGATGATGGCAACAGGTATTTGGACAGGGCAATATTGTTGGGTATGAACTTCAAAGAACCAGTCACTGTCTTTTAAATTATAGGATGCATAAAGCTCTAATAGTTAGAAGTTCCTCATCGTAATTACATATTTGAAGACTTGATTTCTGCCCTGAAATTCAGAAATATTAATAATTATTACTATTTATAATCAAAACCTTTTAACCTTAAAGGAAAAATAAAATCAATTTGGATATGATTTAAAACTCAGGTAGATTTTAGGAATCAAACTTATAAATGTAGATTCTTGTTACCAAATGTATACATATTGAGTGGCTCATTAAGAGAATGATGAAGTGTTTTGTTTTTTTTTAATTAGTGATTTAATAAAAGCACATAATAGTTTTCAGAATCTTCTGATTTGTATTTAATTTTGCATAGTACATTTTATGCTTAAGTTATAAGGTCATATCAAGGAAACCAAATCATTTTGCTGTGTCCACTTAATCAGTCAACGTTTTTCTGAGTTGTCTTTGCGTATTTGAACTAAAGACTTTGCTTTGCTTTGCAAAGTCTTGGTTAAAATGCTTTGAGCATTATTTAATAAAATGGATAAGTTAAAGTGTAATGGCTGTGATTTGCTCAGGATCAAACAGCAAGACATATTAAGGTAATATGAGTGTAAAGAACTTAGTGTGAATGCTAAATGTTTTTTGTGTCTAATTTCATAGTACTTTAAGGCTAATTGTCAATGCAAACTTTAAGCCTTTCTTATTAGGAAAAGTTAAACTAATTGCATTCCCAGATATTTCGTCAGTCTTTTAAAACTGGGACCAATTAATGTAATTTGCTCAGCAATAAGGGGGAAATTAAATATAAAGCACTTTTAAGGAGCCCATAGATATACAATTCAGTTCAACCTATATCTAGTTTAGTATTTTAAATAATCTGAGAAACAAAGCTTTTTTTTTAATCTTATCCTTTCTTCCCCTTAACTCTAGATGCATTTACTGAAAACTTATATGGTGCTATGATTAAGTAGTAAAGTTCTGATTTGAGGTTTAATTTATGTGTTTAGACATCTGATGTTAAGAATCATTATGCAAAAAATATTGCCATAATTTTCCAAGTCATTGAAACAACAGTTTTAGCATTAAGATTTGCTTTTTAGATAGAAATTATAAAAGTTGAAGAGGCAAAATTTATAGGTAAGTTTTAAAAATAATTTTTTAATTAAAAATTATCAATATCAGTGAAGAAAAAATTATGGAAAATAAAATTGAGTATTTGGCACCTGCTTTGTGCCCAGCACTGTCCCACTGCTATGAGGGATGCCTGGGAAATATGACATGGTCCCTCCCTTTGAGTAGCTTACAAGATACCTGGTAAAGTGAAGCTAATAAAATAATTTGAGAACATAAGCTGTTTAGTAGTCATTGTAAATGCAGTGAAAATTAAAATGAGTACAGAGTAGTTTGGAATACTCAGGGGAGTCTTCATTGACAAGGTTGGACTTGAGCTACATTTTGAAGGATGGATAAAATTTAGACAGAAAGGAATCAAGGGAGGTCATTCCAAGCATGTGGAGTATCATAAGTATAAAGACATGGTGACAAGAATGAGTGTTGTATACTTGGATAACTCAGCCAGAGAGTTTATAAGTGGAGTAATAGGAAATGTGGTTTGATAGGGTAGGATTTTCGATTGTTAGGCCCTGAAAAAGTCAAAGATGTTTAAACTTGAGATTATAGACAACGTGGAGCCATTATAGAGCCATATAGGAAGTGGCATGAATAGATCTGTGTTTTGCACGATGATAGATTAGAGGAGGGAGCCTGGAGTTAGGGAGACAAGCAAAGAGGCTTTTGTAATCATTTAAATGTGAGATAGCAGTGGTATTGGGATTGGAAAATAAGAGACTAATGTGACAGGACCTAGTAGTGATCATTGAATTTAGAGGAAGGAAAAGGATGAGTGTAGGATGATGTGGAGGTTTTTAGCCTGGGGCACCAGAAGAATGATTGATTGTTCCCCTGATAAATTGAGCAGATGACAAGAGGAGCTTGTATGAAGAAGAAAATCGCTAGTTCCTTTGGAAACATTTTGAGGTGACTGAGGAATATCCAGATGAAGATGTCATATCAGCAGCTGAAAATGCAGACCTGGAAGGGAGAGAACCAAAACCAGGGAGAATGATCAGCAAGTATAAATGTGATAGTGGAAGAGAAGGGGTAGATCTTTGAGGAGAGTAAAAGGCCTTTTGGAATATTCACAGTTAAGGAAGGGAAAGGGAAAGAGAATAGTAATGGAGACAGAGTATGCTTGTTCTGAGTTAGGAGAAAAATGTTACAGGAAATAATGAGGGGGGAAAATTCCAAGGAAGGGGTGGTCGCCACTGCCTAATGCCACAAAGCTCAAAGAGAGAGCTAGGAATAGACTAGAATGATGATGTCATTGGTGTAGGGAAACTCCTCCCAAAGCCAGTCTGCACCTTCTCTACAACTTGTACTTTAGAGAGATGCCTAAGGTAATGAGAAGTTAGGTGCAGAATCATACAACCAGTATGTATCAGGTCTTGTGACTCTAAAGCCAGCTCTAACACACCATGCTGCCTTTAGATTTAAGGAAGAGGAGGCCTTAACTTACTTGCAAAAAATGATGATGAAACCTTTAAAAAAAAAAAAAAAAAGAAAAGAAAGAAGCCATTGGTGAGCTTTCAGATAGAGCATCATGGAAAATGACTCCAAGGTCTCAATTATGTCGAATATGGTAGCCTGGAAGTCAACTGTGAAATCATGACGAAGGGTGAAGTTTTGGATTTATTCAGTTTGGGCATCAGTGGGACATCCATGTAGATTTTTCATTTGGAAATATGGGACTATTAGAGCTCAGTGGAGAGGCTAGAAATCAGGAAATTTGGGCACCATCTGCTTAGAAGTCACAGTTGAAACTAGGAGGCAGTAGATGAACTATGGAAGAGTTGAGGATAGATCCCTAGGCAGTGGGAAGGGAGAGAAGAACCAGGAAAAGAGGGTAATGAAGATTTTGTAGTGTCACAGAAGCCAAGGTAGGAAAAAGTATCCAAGAAGAAGTACCCCTTGAAGCAGCCAAACCATTTTTCACAGAAATCTTTTCCAATATTTTATACTTTTCCCTCACTAAACAGTCACATTAAACATAGTTTAACCTTTTCTACATCTAGATGGCAATTGTTGTACAATGTTGTCCTCAAACAACTGAAATGTATAGGTATGCTTAGCTGTATACCAAGTGCTTCTAAACTACTGTTTTATTAAAAATTTTATATCTGTTTTTTTTTAATCTCCTTTTTTGCTTCATCCAAAACTTTGTGTGCCTGCCTATAGCAACCTTGTCTCCCACTGTATAATTCACTGCTTCTTACCTGTTGTGGATTAAAAAACCAGATAACTGTTAAATTTCCAAATAAAATAAGAATATTAAACTCTGAGTTCGGTGTTGAAGGGGTCTCCTCCCACGAGATTGTCCTTAGTCTTTGTCTTCAATGTGTTCTGACTGTTTAAAGGTCTGCTTTGTTTATTTTAGATAGTTGAAAGCAAGTAACTTTTAGGTGAATATGAATATACTCTATTTTCATAGAATTTTACATTTGGAAGAGACTATTAAAATTATCTAGTGCATCTCCTTCATTTTTCCAATGAGAAAAACAGACTAAGAAAGCTTAATTGAATTTCTTATGGTTATATACCCAGGTGATGAAATAGCCAGGGCATAGAACAGAGTATAGTATTACAGTATGCTGTCCCACTTTAAAATTGTAAAGTTTTTCTCTGGAGATTTTACTGGAATATATATAGAGTAGCTAAAGCTTGTCCAGAAATGTTTGGCTTAACTTATTCAGATGGCATGTAAAACAGGGAACACTTTGACAGTTTTTTTATCTCTGCCCCTAGGTAGATATAATATGTGGTGATCACCTGTTGGAACAGTATCAGACACTAAAGGAAATTCGCCGTGCTATAGGTGATGGAGCAATGCAGGTATGTCTCAGATTTTATGAAAATGTTAGTCAAGGAAATACTTCCATCTACATTTGAAATGAAAAGAAAACTAAGGTCCATGTGATACAAAGTTTTAATAAACCTCCCACAACCAAGATCCCTTAGCCTGCACTAGCTTCTATCTCAGATTAAACTTTTAATTTTTGAACATAACTAATGAGAGTTTCATTGAAAGAAAATTTGAGATTAAGGCATTAATTAACCCATCGTGTATAAGTTCCTCTTCACTGGAAGAAGAGAGTTAACTTAATTTTTCTGTTGTATTTTTCCTGGTAATATGAGTGAATTTAAAGTGACCAACATATGTTAATTAGAACATATGGAAATCAAGGTCTTGAGCTCCAAAATTCACGAAGAGTTAAGACAAGGAACCCTTAGTTGTGGAGTCTGCTTTCTGTTCAGCTTTTACAAGAATCTTTTTTTAAAAATTCTGCATCATATTAATAGATTTGCAGTAAGGAAGTTTCAGTGAACTCTGTTTAACAGGTAGACTTTTTAGATGGTCAGATGAGTATGTTTAATTTATTATCAAAAATGTGAAGTCCAATGTATGGTCCAATTTGCCTAGGTTTTATTGAGTTAACACAACTAGAATCACTGTGTAGAGGATGTACAGCAGTACCAAAATTATCCTCATAGTATAGATTGTGTAATTACTAGAAGTTAAAAACAGGCTAGTCAGCTTTTGTTGATCATTTACTGGCTTGGTTTTACTGTTTGCTTAATAAGAAAGCCTATATAACTGTACCTTAATTACTGTGGTCTTATTGTCCGGAGTTTGAGGTATAGATTTTTTTTCTTTAGCATTCTGAAGGTTACATCTTCAGGATAGGACATTGAGCAAAAGAGGTTGTTGTAACAAATGAAGCAATCTATTTCAGCATTGCAGGATATTCTTTGTAGAAAGGAGAAACCAAACACCTTTTAAAATCTTGAGCATTTGTTTTTGAAGTTTCATGAACCTGGAGTGCTTTAAACCAGATTTTTAATCTAACTGAAGTTTAGTGTAAGTTAATTGGTGATTAATGTTCCCCAGGGCATATTATACTTAGGCACAGAAGACTTCACATGACATAGTAACAGAATTCTAATTTGAGAGGCTAAGATTGTACTTGGTTCTCTTTTTTTTCCTCCCTTAGCTTCCTTGGACTGTGTTATTTTGTTATGGGAATTTTTTTGAAAGCATAGAATCTGAAAACTGAAAATAATCTTTGAATTAAAAGTGAAGTTATTTTAATGAAAATTGATGCAAATCAGAACAACTCTGAGATTTCACCTCATACCCATCACATTGGAAAATATGACAACAATTCAGAAATAATGTTGGAAGGACTGTGGGAAAACAGATAAAATAATATATCGGTTGAGATGTGAATTGGCCCTGGAGTTCTGGAAAACAGTTTAGCATTAATTAAAAAATATGTTCCTACTCTTGGACCCAGCAATTTTACTACTGGGCATACGTCCCAAGAAGCTCAGAGACAGAAAGAAAAGCTCCATAAATGCCAAAATTTTAAGAGCAGAGCTCTTTGTGATAACAAAGAATTGTAAATAAAGTCAAAGTCCATTAGTTGGAGAATGGATGAACAAACTGCTATGTGAATGTAATGGGTTGTTATTGTGAGGAATTCAGAGAAACCTGGGAAAATGTATATGAACTGGTAAGAGTCATACGAACACCATATACAATAACTACAATAATGTAAATTAAAAGGATGTAAAAGACAGAAAGCAATAATGGAAAACACCTCCTCAGAAAAGAAGACATTAAGCCCATAGTCCAAAAACCTGGTAAAGAAAATGTGAGAAGCAGAGACACAATATCTCTCCCTAGAACTCAGATGAATCTGACGCTTTCAATGTGAAGGCTACAGTGGAGGATGAAAAACTCCGAGGCAGAATTGGTGATAGATAGGTAGAGCACTTACTGTGTGTAGACACTGTGCTAAATGCTAGGGAAACAAGAAAACAAGATAGCCCTATTTTCAAGGAGCTTACATACAGCCTAATAAAGATAGACCTGTAGAAGGGGTCTGGGAATGGTAGGACAAGGCAGGAGTGAACCGTACAGATGTGGAGAAGGCCAGAAGGTAAAGGAGAGTGAGCAGTGTGCCCTTCTCATGATATGGGGCTTCCAGGCAGGGACTCATCAATCACTGGGCCTCAGGGAGCCAGGCAGCTGGTATAGAAATAGAACAGGCCAGACAGCTAGCTAGAAGTGGAGAAAGACAAAGAGAAGATCCTTAAATCTAATGAAATAGTCAGTTGGTTCATTAAGAAACAGACTTCTGAGAAGAATTTGAGCCCCTGCAGAAATATTTAGAGGTCTGTGACCCCATCCATCATTACTGAACTGTATCAAAATGCAGAGGACATGCCAGGAGATATGGGTAGTGGATTTCCAGGTAGTGAAGCAGCTCCATCCACAGTTGAAGAGACCAACAAAATGCATCAAAAGAGAGACACAGCTTTTCAAAATTGGAAATCTCGCATTTGTTGCCCAGCCTAGGTGCAGTGGCTGTTTAGAAATCCACATGTGAGATGTTGTATATTCTAAATACTTGAATGTGTACAGGAGGAAAGAAGCAAACGGTGTTGGACTTTATCACTACTGTAAACAAGTAGAAATGTAACTCTTCTCTTTGGAAATAAGAATGTAATTTAAAATTGGGGTCATTTAAAAAAAAAAAGCGGTAGGGGCATCACTTCACTTCCTGAAAGTAGCTGAAACCATATAGCCTAAACACCTTCCTTAAACTCCTCCCTTCAGAACCACCTGGACTGTGGTTCCTTGGCTCTGCTAGGTGATCAGACCTCCATGTCACTTCTTAGCCATTTCCAAAAATTCCATAGCTGCTTCTAGCTCCACTGTGTGTTTCGACAGTCAGCAAACATATTAGGCGCCTACTCTGTCAGGCCCTGTACTAAGTACTTGGGATACCAAAAAGTCAAAAACCAATGCCTTCTCTCAGGGTGCTTATAGTCTAATGAAGAAGACAACATGCAAACAAATGTGTACAAACAATACACGATATAAAGTATAAATTGGAGATAATCAACAGGAGGAAAGTGCTAGCATTAAGCAGGATAGGAAAGTCTTCTTATAGAAGATGGGGTTTTAGCTGGGACTTGCAGGAAGCCAGGAGGTGGAGATGAGGGGGAAGAAAATTCCAGGCATGAGGGACAGCCGTGGAAAATGCCTGGAGGAGAGACTTGGAGTGTCTTATGCATTGAACAGCAAGGACGCTAATGTCACTGCATCACAGTATGTAAAGGGTGAGTAAGATGTAACAAGAATGGAAAGGTAGGAGGGGATTGAGTTATGAAGAATTTTGAATGCCAAACAGGGATTTTATAAATGATCCTGAGGTGAAAGGGAGCCCCTGAAGCTTTTTGAATAGAGTATCTTGATCACCAGGCCAAGCGTATGTCATACACAGATGCCTAGGCTGGGACTCCATTTATTCAATATATCTTTAAGTATCTGCTATGTACAAGTCTTTCGAGATTCAAAGACAAAAACAAGGTAGTCCCTGTTCTCAAGGAGCTTACATTCAGTTGGGGGTAGGGGAAGAAGGGAATAACTTTTACAAAGATAAGTAAACATGGAGTAGGTACCAAATAAAGTTACTGATGACCTCTTAATTACCAAGCTTAATGGCCTCTCAGTTATTATCCTTCTTTACCTTTCTGCAGCCCTTTGATACTGTTCATAACTCTCTTCTTGATACTCTTTTCTTTCCAGGTTTTTGTGACCTGCTGTCTCTTGGTCCCATCCATTACTTCCTCCTTCTCTCCCCACACCCCCAAGCCCTTTTTTCTTTCTAACTTTTCTATTATTGCCAAGTATTACCCTCAACTGTTCACTGTCTCATCCCCTATATCCAATCTTGGCAAATTCTGTCAATATCATCTTCATAACATTTGTCATATGTCCTCCCCTTCTCTCCTCTGACATTGCCATCACATGGTGCACATCTTCGTTACCTCACGCCTGGACTATTTCAAAAGGCTTCTGGTCTCAAGTGTATGAGCCTTTGCAAGGTTTCAGTCATTTGACTGGGGTGGGAGTTGGGGGTGGGTTGATATTCATGGGTACAGGTGTGTCCCTGTCCTAGTAGTCAGGACACATTGAGGTTACAGGTACAGTGGAAGCCTTGAGTTCTGTGAATGGTGGAATCTTGGCCCAATGGTCAGAAAGGAGCTACCACGAAGAGGCTGTATCTCCATTGGTAACTTTGGAGGGAACAATTCAGTTGAATATAAGCTTTGTTAGAATATAAGCTTCTTAAAGGTAAGGATTGTCTTATCCTTGTATTTGTACCCTCAACATTTATCATAGTTTTTATAAGTGACATGTTTTTGACAACAAAACTTAGTTTTAATCTTCCTGATTTTCATGGCTCCATACTAATATTGGCCAATAGCTGAAAGCATAATATACACTTGGGACAAGGTCTGTCCTGAATGATAGTAGATATAAACTGAGATTTCAGATAATCTTGATGATTTCATTCTTTTGGACCAACTTCTTGTCCATCATAATTTAGTTCATCATCAGTTTTTACTTAGTGATATGACTTGACAAAATGGAGATGTGTTGGACTTTTTTCTTTTCTTTTTTTACATTTGGCATTTTTTTTCTTGTTTTCTAGTATTCATATTATTAGTATTATCTCCATTCTGCAGTTTCTTTGCTGCAATTTTTTTAGGCTACTTTTTATTTTGTGAGTTAGTTAAAATAGATAATATCCATAATCCCACTTAGCTGAGCACACATAACCTGCAAGGTAGTCTAATATAACTAGTTAATTGAATAAAAAATAAATTTAGAAAAAAAAACCATTTATTTGGTACTTACTGTATGTCAAATGGGCAGCTAGTTGGCATAGTAGATAAAGCACTGAGCCTGGAGTAAGGAAGACTCATCTCTGTGAGTTCAAATCCAGCCTCAAACACTAACTGTGTGACCTGGGCAAGTTACTTAACCTTGTTTGCCTCAGTTTCCTCATCTGTAAAATGACTTGGAGAAGGAAATGGCAAACCACTTCCGTATCTTTGCCAAGAAAACCCCAAATGGGGTTACGAAGAGTTAGACATGACTGAAAAAAATGACTCAACAACAACAAAATGTGCTGAGTGTTGTGGATACAAAAAGCAAAAACAGTGCCAGTCCTCCAAGGAGATTCCATTCTAATAGAGGAGAACACAAACAAAAGTGGTTTTGGTCAAGGAGGGGTGTTTTAGCCTGGAAAGTTACAGGGATGAGAGTTGGGCCTTTTAGGGAGTAGACTGACCCATCCAGGAACGATGACAGAGTTGATTTGATCATGTTTCCAGAACTGAGGACTAAGGAAGCTGATGAGAGGCGAAGCATGGCTGAGGCTTTTACTGAAGTATTTGTCTAAAAGAGTAGTTACCAGTGAAAGGAACAAGGCCCCAGGATGGAAATATCTCCAGGAAGACAGCTGGAGAGTCATGATGGCGCCATGAGGTTTCTGATTCTTCTTTCCTTTCCTTCATGTACACTCACTATCTTATTAATCATCCCTTCTAGAATTTTCTCTCAGATCCAAGCTGAGCTCACTGATCTGTGATTTGCCAACTCCACTCTCTTTCCTTTTATGAAAATCAGGCATTTGCCCTTCTCCAGTGCTGTAGTACCTCTCTCATTCTTCAGTCTTTCAGATAACACTGACATTGATTCTGCAATCATGTCTTTAAGTTCTAGATTTAAAGACATAGGTTTAAATCCCATGTTAGACATGTAAAGCTGTGTGGTCCTGCACAGGTTCACATATAGGGATGGGGAACCTGCAGGCTTTTGACTGAATCCCAAGTTTTACAGAACAAATCCTTTTATTAAGGGGATTTGTTCTGTGAAGTTTGGATTCAGTCAAAAGGCTATACTTGAGGACCTACCAGGCCACATGTGGCCTCAAGGCCACAGGTTCCCCACCCCTGAAATGGTTATGTGAACTAATGGTTTCCTCATAGGGTTAATAATAAGTACCTACCTCACAGGACTGTCATGAGGATCAAATTAGATACTACATATAAAGTACTTTGGAAACAGTGAAGTGTTATATAAATGTTTACTACTATTTTTATCATCATCATGATCCTTCAAAGGAAGTTGTTAATCTCAGCCAAGTGACTTGAATGCATTAAGGTTAGCTTTGTGCTTTCTTATCATATTTTTACTTATTTTATGTATTACCTCCCCATTTGCCTTTTTTTTCTTCATCATTTCCAGTGCCAAAGTTGCTCTCTGTGGCAGAGAAAACAGAAACAAAGCAAGACTTGAGCAGCTCTGCCTTCTCTCTGTTGTCAGTTAGCATGGTTTTGTCTCCCTTCTGCTACCCCGCTGCCCTCACCTCAGCAGTAGACCTATTCTTCTTCTCTTCTTTGATCTTCCTCTTTCTCTAAATATAAGCATAACCCCTATCCCTGTTGTTGTTCTCAGCTTTTCTTGCCATACTCAGCTCCTTCTGAGTGTTAGCAGTTCTGACACTATTTTACAGGATTATGTTGTGCTGTTACACTCATCTTTAGTCTCCTGCCCTTGCTTTCATCTTTTGTACATATCTTCTTAACATCTAGGTTCGTGAGTTTCCCTGTCCGTGTTGGTCTCTTTAGAGAACTCTGATTTTTCCTCCTTATCAGAATTGTTTTGCTTTGTATCTTCAGAATGTTATTCTTCAGAGTTTTCCATACCCCACCAGGCTAACTAGAATTTCAGTCACTGGGGTCCTACCTATCCTTTTTCAGAACTTTGAAATATGTTCTCCTAAGATCTAGAATGCCTCATTTTTCTTTTTCTTTTGCTAACTCCAGGAGGCAGTGGCCACTTTCTTTCGAAGTTTCCATTTCACTCCAGCTATGAGTTTCTCCATATCAGTAAGAATGAGAGGATCTAAAACAGTTTCCCCTTGTTAGTTCTTCTGCCTTTTGAAGAATGAAATTATCGTTAAGTCAATAGGCAAGTCAAGTTAACAGCTGCTCTGCAGATGTGAAGAGTTTAAGCCCCTTTCACTACTAGAAAGTATGGTGGATAGAGAGCTGTCCTTAGAGTCAGGAATCAGATCTCATCTCTGATACACGTTGGCTTTGTGACCCTGGGTATGTGGACCTCTCACTGCCTGAGGTAACTCTCCAACCCTGTAAATTGCAGAGTAGGTGCTAATCGCCACTAGGCAATAGCTCCTGACCAGGAACTCCTTTTATCCGTAGAATCTCAAGTCCAGATTTTTAAAACTCTTAAATTCTCTTGCATCATGCCTCTGAACCTTTTATCTATTTCCTCTCACCAGGTGAGTGGTCTAAAGAATATTCTGATGATAAAATCATTTCTGTTTCTACTTCCATTAATCTTAACCTAAATATTATGTATCATGTTTCCCTTCTCTGGTTCCTCAGTAGCACCAAGTGATAGTAGTCAGAGAAGAGAAAGAAAAACTAAAGGACAAACTGGAGCCATTTAGTCTAAGAACAAGGAGCTCAGTGTCCTTCAGGAAACCCTAAGGGCATCACTGTATTACACTGACTTTATGCAAATCATATAAGCTTTAATCTCTCAGTTACCTCATTTGTAAGATGGGGAGGGTATTGGAGTAGATTCCTTAGGGTACTTTCTAGATCCATGATCCTATGTTCATCATGCAGTAATCAAAAAAAGTTAAGTTATATTCAATATTATCTGTTTATGAAGGCAGAAGATTGTAACATGTTGTAGAACGGTGGAATGAGTGCTTGATTTGGACTCAGGACATGAGTTTGAATTCTGGTTCTGGTAACACTTGTCTACAAAATTGTTCAACTTATTACTCAATTCCTTCATCTATAAAAATGGGCATCATAATTTGTGTCTCAGGGCTGATATGAGTATCAAATAAGATAATGGATATAAAGTGCTTTATAAACCAAAAAGCCCTATAAAAATATCAGATTCTGTTTTTGCTTTTAAAAATATCTCCATCACAATTGATTAAAATAGAACTCTTCACTGCTTAAAGTGTTAAGTTTAAATTATCCAAATGTATAATATATAGTGACATTATAGTATTTAGATCCTTTTAGAGAAAAAACACCCAGTCTTTCACTGAGCATGGAATGAAAAGGATGTCTCTTTTTATTTCTTTTTTGGAGGATTTTCTGTTATAAATACCACCACAGCTGGCATTTATAGGAACTCCGAGCAGCCTTAGTAGTTAAGATTCAAGATTAGATAGACCATGGAATGCCTGCCCTGTGCCAGAGAGACCTATTCACTTTATGCCTTTCAAAAATAATAAGTTTATTTAGTGTTGAGTCATGAAAATTAAAGAAAGCTGTGACTTATTTATTAGTGTAAGTGTTTATCATGGTAAGACATGGTGCCTTTTTCCCTTCCAGGATGGTTTACTTGTGCTTCATTACGGCCTTGTGGTTTCTCCACTGACAATAACATGAATATTGCAGGGCTGTTAAAGGTAAAGAAGCAAAGCAGAGTCCTCATCTCACCAAAGACTGTCGTACGTCTGGTAACCACCACTTTATGCAATACGTCTAATTCTCAGCCTAAGAACCATAACATTTATAAGTAAAACTAGGAATGATGACATGCTTTTGTTTGACCAGTGACAGTTTAAAAAGTAGTACAAGCCTCAGGGAAAGGAAATCATTTAGAAACACTGAATTCTAAAATTCTTTATGATTTCACACTGTATCTTTGATTTGCTTGCTCTTCTCTGAAGCAAATCAGCTCCTGTTTTCTTCTAGAGCCATATCTCTTTAAAGTAGGCAGTTGGATTCGGTAGACAGTCATCCTTTTGGAAAAGAGATGTATACTTTTGAACTAAAGATAAAAGTCATGGCTTTATTTTTAAAACCACAGGGCAAACTTTCCGATCTTTGTGAAGACCAAAAGTATTAAGCTACGATTTGCATATTTCTAGTATTTTTTGAGCATGTATTTTTATACCAGCGGTAATACTTAAGGGATCTTGTTTCCTCTGGAGGTGGTGAATCAGTTCCTTCTAAGTAGGCAGAATGTCTTCCCATAGGGCAGTCTTGTCCAGCACCATGTGCCTCTAGTGTAGTTTGACTTCCCTAGCATAGCTTACAAGAGGTGCCTCTTGATGTTTTTATTCTTAAAATAGTTCATTTTGCAATCATGCATTGTACTTGAGTGGCTTGTATGTTTTTAGAGACCTCTTAGCCCTAAAAGTATGATCCGAACTATTAAGTAGATTGAGAATTCTACAAATAACTTGTTAATTCAATGTTTCCTTATTTTGTCAGATAAACTTGTGTTTTCCCATTGTTTCTTCACCATGTTTAAAGTATGTAGTGTTTATGAGCTCATTCACTTGCATGTTAGGCCTTAAAATTTAAAACTTAAACAATTCTTTTGCCAATAAAGATAGTTTGAAATAACAAGCCTGTTTACCTAAATTAATACATTACAATACTTCCTAAAAGGTTAAAATTATTTTGTGGTCCAGATTTTGAAACTTATTTTGAAAGTTTGTATGGCAATAGTTACAAAATTGGATAAGTCAAGGAGGATGCTTTGTAAACAGTTTGTGAATTGTGTAAATGATTACATATTGTAAAAATAAAAATTATTTTAGTCTATTTTAAAATATTTGTATTTATTATGAATCTTTAAAAATTATTTATTAAGTAGGTCAGTGGTGAATTAAAGTTAACTGTCACTCCTGGGTCTTGTGAACAACAAAATGATGGGTCACTTTTTCCAGTCTCATCGCAACCCTTCATTCTGTCACCTTCCCCAGTAAATTATATGCCAGATGTTATTCTATGTAAATCCTCAGAAGAAGACAATTTCAACAAGGTCAAGTCCTTTATGAATTAGCACTGAGGAATTCTAACACCAGAACACTCACTTAGCACTCCTCACCCACTAACTTCCATGTGTCCTATAGACAAATACAAGCAAACCTTGGGATAGGCACCTACCCTGATTCAGTGATTGTGCCTAAACACCACCGCCCCTCTATCCCACAAGAAGCCATAGACATTGATTCGGTCCAGCTGTGTGAAGGAAAGGAAAAGAAGGTAAGAGAATCAGGCAGGCTAAAAAGTGCCACCTTTTGTTTGAAGCCCAACACTCTGCACCTGCAGAGACTGCCCAAACAGTCTCTGTCCTCCTCCTACTCTACAAAAAGTGTCACAAACTGACTCTTCTCGGCTAAATGAAGGAAAAAAGAACAGTTGGCAGATTTACTAGCATGGGTATGTCAGGCCTAAAGGAAAGGAGACTAAAAACCCCACCCCCGAGGTTATCTAGGGCAGGGACTCAGACCACCTTATCTGCACCAAAACCAAGGGGACTGAGGCAGCCTAGCAGCACAACCGGAGGGGTCTGCTCTCTGGCAAAGGGGGAGGAGCCAGAAAAGAAGTGATAGGAATACCCCCCTCCCAAAAAGGCTGAAACACCAAAGATATGAAAAGAAAAGACCTGAAAAGCTCAACACAGATAAATTAGCTGAGAAGATTCTAAAACCAGAAAAAGACTGAATAAAACCTCAATGTATATAATTCATATCAGCGTATGATATGAAGGAAAGATTAAAGACAGAGTGCTGTGTCTGTCTTCTGAGAGCATAGAGCAATCAAAAACCCCATAATGATTCGAAAGGGAAATAAAATGCATAAAATAAGAAATTAGAAATGAATGTTGGTCAAAACCTGGAGCTTTTTGTTCAGAATTAAAAACAATTAGCATATTAGGAAAAAATGAACCCATGATGGAAAAATCATTCTAAAGAAGTGAGTTTAACAGATTTAGAATACAGAAATAGTGAATTGGAGGAAAATTTGACCGAAGGGGCTCAAAAATCAACATTAAAAGAACTCATTCTATACAAATCAAAGCGAATGATTTTAAAGTGCAGATGAGGGAAGCTAGGTGGCGCAGTGGATAAAGCACCGGCCCTAGAGTCAGGAGGACCTGACTTCGAATTTGGCTTCAGACACTAGCTGTGTCACCCTAGGCAGGTCACTTAACCCTGACTGCCTCCAAAAAAAAAAATCAAGTTCAGATGATCACAGAAAATTTAGGGATTATAGATCTCCCAGGAGAACACAATAAATCAAAAAATCTGCATGCCATGATGTTATAATTAAATAGAAGAAAACTGTCCAGAACTAAATACGGACAACAAAGAATTGATCAAGAATATCTACAGATTACCACCAAAAAACTACCCTGCACTTTGAACTCCATGATACCTGGTGGTTAAATAAAACATTTCAATGACATTCAGTGACAGTTTTGGAAGAATTGAGAAGAAAGGCCAGTAACAAAGATTCATTAAGTGTCTACAAAGTACCAGGTACTTTGCTGAGCACAAAGGACACAAATATAAGCAAAAAGAAAGACCCCTGCCCCAAGGACCAAAGACCTTCAAATGTGAAGGAAAGGAAGTTTGAGTAAGACAAAATTATTTTGCAGTCATGAGAAATCTCAGACAGGAATGGAAGAGAAGGGAAAGAGTGATAAACTACCAAGGCCGTGGGGAAACAACGAAGGGATGGGGATTCATACAGACTTTCAACAGGAAGGGGGTGTTGTGGAAGAGAGGCAGCAGAGGGAGGAAAATGAAACTGGAGTCTCCATGGGAGGATAGAAATACCACTGAAGAGTGCTTCCAGGGGGGTGACAGTGTGCCTGCATGGGAGATAGGGGACTCTTAATAGGTTTAATCTAGGGGCAGTTTGTCCATTGGGAGGCCGTCTTCTCAGAGAGTCATGTGAATTCATCAGCAGCTCCTTCCTCAGATAACCGATATGTGAGTTCCTATTATATAGGGAAAGCACTCATGATGGGACAGGCGGGGAGGGTGTGGAGCCAGAGATGACACAATACTGCCTTTGGGAAGGAGACTAATGATATTTCTAAGAGTGAAGCACAGCAGAAGAAAAATGGAGGATGGGACAATATCTACAAACACAATAAGATAGAAACTGATTAAGAAGGTGTTCAAACTTAGAGAAGGTTTAACTCCAAAAAGGTACAGAGGAAACTAATTAGGAACAAATAAAGGTACAGCCCATGAGTCAAAGAAAGAAAGAAATTCTGAATAGGTCGGAAGGAGCACAGGGCAGGCCACACTGGGACAAGTTCAGTAGCAGGCCTTGGAGGCAGCTACATCCGAGGCTGCAGTACCTTTGGGAGCTCTCAGCCCGCAGATGGTAGAGGGGTCGAACAGCACAGCTGGTCAGAAAGAGATTGCAAGGGACCCTTTACTGGCACTGGATTCAGAACCCTGTTTTGTTGCCCATCCACAGTTCCAGGTCATAGTCCTGGGGCAAAGAGGAGCACTGGATCTTGTGGCTGCAGAGGACCAGGTGTGCTGCTCACAGTTTCAAGGCAGAAAGTAGTACTACTCCTTGTGGTTGCAGGAGAGCAGGGGCCTGAGTAACAGTTCTAGAGCCAAAAAAAGTGATACCAGTTGCAGCTGCAGGGGAGCAGGAGCTTTGGTCACAGTTTCAGGGCTGAGAAGAAGGCTTGTTGTCACTCACAGAAGAGTCGGGACCCTGGTCTCAGTTTCAAGGCAAAAAGGAGCACAAGCATTGGCAGCTGCAGGAGAGCAAGGGTCCTGGTCATAGTTTTAGGGTTAAGAGGAGCACTAGAATTGTGGCTACAGGGAAACAAGGTAAAGATCAGAGCAGAGGTCAAGAAAGCAGTGACCACATCTCCTCTTAGATCATACTACCTTGGAAGAACCGAAAACTTGAAGAACCCCAGAACAAGTTCTGAAAATAGCAGCACAGAAAACCTAAAGCTTGGGACAGTGCTCCCTCCACTCCAGGACCAGAGCCCAACTTTAACATAAAAGTTAAAAGTCAAAAAGTAGGCTGGAAAAAAATGAGCAAACAATTAAAAAAAAAACCTGATCATAAAAAGTTATTATGGTGACAGGGAAGATCATGATACTCAGAAGAAGACAATGATATCAAAACAGCTCCGAGCAAAGCCTCAAAGAAAAACCCATGGATTGGACAAAAGTCCAACAAGAATTCCTGAAATAGCTCAAAAAAGATTTTTAATATCAAATAAGAGAGGTAGAGGAAAAATTGGGGAAAGAAATGAAAGTGATGCAAGAAAATTATGAAAAGAGAGTCAATAGCTTGGTAAAAGAGGCACAAAAAATATTGAAGAAAATAACACCTTAAAAAGAATTGGCCAAATGGTCCTTAAAAATTAGAATTGGAGAAGTAGAAGCTCATAACTCCATGAGACATCAAGAAACAAAACAAAATCAAAAGAATGAAAAAAATGGAAGAAAATGTGAAATATCTCATAGGAAAAACAACGGACAAAAAATAAAAATTAAAGCAAGAAGAAAAACAATTGATTTGGAAAATAGATCAAGGAGAAATAATTTAAGAATTACTGGTCTACCTGAAAGCCATGGTCAAAAAAAGAACCCAGACATCATATTTCAAGAAATTATCAAGGAAAACTCTTCTGATATCCTAAACCAGGAAATTAAAAGGGAAATTGAAAGAATCCATTAATTACCTCCTGAGATCACAAAATGAAAACTCCCAGCAATAATACAGCCAAATTCTAGAGCTCCTAGGTCAAGGAGAAAATATTGCAAGCAGCCATGAACAATTCAAATATTGTGGAGCCAGTCAGGGTCACATAAGATTTAGTAGCTTCCATATGAAAGGATCAAACAGCTTGGAATGTAATATTCCAGAAGGTAAAGGAGTTAGGCTTACATCCAAAAATAACCTACCTAGCAAAACTGAGTATAATCCTTCAAGGGAAAAAATTAATATTTAATGAAATAGAGGACTTTAAAGCATTCCTGATGAAAAGACTAGAGTTTAATAGAAAAGTGACTTTCAAATGCAAGACTCAAGAGAAGCATAATAAGGTAAATATGAAAGAGAAATCATAAGGGATTCATTAAGGTTAAACTGTTTACATTCCTGTATGGGAAGATGATACTTTTAACTCTTAAGAACTTTATCACTATTAGAACAGTTAGAGTGGATAGAGCACTGACCCTGGAGTGAGGAGGACCTGAGTTCAAATCCAGCCTCAGACACATAACATTCACTAGCTGTGTGACCCTGGGCAAGTCACTTAACCCCAATTGCCTCAATATTAATGAATGAATGAATGAATGAATGAATGCAGTTGCAAGGAGTGTCCATAGACAGAGAGCACAGGTGTGAATTGACTAAGAGGAATTTTTTTATTAAAATTAAGAGTTGAAAAAGAGGGATGCACTGGGAGGAGGGGAAAGGGAGAGGAAGAATGGGGAAAATAATCTTACATAAAAGAGGCATGAAAGGAAGAGCTTTTACAGTGGAGGGGAAGTTGGTGGGGGGGAAGAAAGCTGGGCAGCACTTGAACCTTACTCTCATCAGAATTGACTCAAAGAGGGAACTACATACATACTCAGTTGGGTATAGGAAATCTGTCTTACCCTACAGGGAAGTAAGAGGGGAAGGGTTATAAAAGAAAGGCAGTGATTAATAAAAGGGAGGATGGATTAAGGAAGGCAATGGTCAGAAGGAAAACAGATTTTTTAAGAGGGACAGGGTATAAAGAGAGGCAGAAGGATAACAGGGAAAAAATAGGATGGAGGGAAATACACAGTCATAACTGTGAATGTGAATGGGATGAACTTACCCAATAAGATGGAAGCAGATAGCAGACTGGATTGAAAACCAGAATCCAACAATGTATTGTTTACAAGAAACACTTGAAACATCGAGGCACACACACAGTAAAAATAAGGGGCTAGAGCAGAATCTATTACACATCAGATGAGGTTAAAAAAAAAAAGAAGCAGGGGTAGCAGTCATGATCTCAGAGCCAAAGCAAAAATAGACCTCATTAAAAGAGAAGCAGGGAAGCTACATTTTACTAAAGGGTCCCACAGACAATGAAGTAATGTCAATAGTAAACATAAATGTTCCAAATAGCATAGCATCCAAATTCTGAAAAAAAAAAAAAAAAGAAAAGGAAAAAAGTTAAATGAGTTAATCAAGAAAGAGGGTAAGAAGATAAATAGCATTTTAGAAAACTTAAAATATGATAGACCTCTGGAGGAAATTGAATGGGAATAAAAAGGAATATGCCTTTTTCTCAGCTGTATGTGGCACCTTCACAAAAATTAAGCATGTATTAGGACATAAAAATTTTACAACCAAATGCAAAAAAAAAACACTCCAGAAATATTAAATGCATCCTTTTCAAACAATGCAATAAAAATTACATTCAATAAAGGGCTATGAAAACATAAATTAAAAATTAATTGGGGGCAGCTAGGTGGCACAGTGGATAGAGCACCGGCCCTGAAGTCAGGAGGACCTGAGTTCAAATCTGGCCTCAAACCAAACACTTGACACTTACTAGCTGTGTGACCCTGAACAAGTCACTTAACCCCAATTGCCTAAAACAAAAACAAAACAAAAAAATTAATTGGAAAATAAATAATCTAACCCTAAAAAATGAGTGGATCAAAAAGCAAATCAGAGAAATAATTAATTTCATTAAAGAGAATGATGAGACAACATATCAGAATTTATGGGGTGCAGTCAAAGTAGTACTTAGAGGGAAAATTTTATCCTAAATGCTTCCATCAGTAAAATAGAGAAAAAAACAAATCAATGATTTGGGCATGTGACTAAAAAAAAAACCTAGAAAAAGAACAAATGAAAAATCCCCAATTAAAAACCAAATTGGAAATCCTGAGAATCAAAGGAGAGTTTAATAAAAATTAAAAATAAAAAAATTGAACTAATAAATAAAACTAGGAGATAATTTTATGAAAAAAAATAGATAAACCATTGGTTACTTTGATTAAAAAAGAAAGAAGAAAACCAAATTACCAGTAAAAAATGAAAAGGGTGAATTCACCACCAATGAAGATGAAATTAAAGCAGTTATTAGAAGCTTTTGTTTTTGTTTAACTACATGCCAATAAATCCAATGACCTAAGTTAAATGGATGAATATTTACAAAAATATAAATTGCCCAGATTAACAGAAGAGAAAGTAGAATATTTAAGTAACCCTATCTCAGGAAAATAAATTGAACAAGCCATCAATGAGCTCCTTAAGAAAAAAATCCCCAGGACCAAATGGATTCACAAGTGAATTTTACCAAACATTTAAAGAACAACTAATTTCAATGCTATATAAAATATTTGGGGAAAAATAAGCAAGGAAAGAGTCTTACCAAGTTTCTTTTATGACACAAATATGGTGCTGGTACCTAAACCAGGAAGAGCAAAAACAGAAAAATAAAACTATAGACCAATTTCCCTAATGAATTTTGAAGCAAAAAAAGAATTTAAATAAAATGCCAGCATAGAGATTACAGCAATATATCATAAAGATGATACACTATGACCAGGTGGGATTTATACCAGGAATGCAGGGCTGGTTCAATATTTGGAAAACTATCAGCATAATTGACCATATCAATAACAAAAACAACAAAATTCATATGATTATCTCAATAGATTCAGAAAAAGCTTTTGAAGAAATACAATACTCATTCCTATAAAAAAAACACTAGACAACATAGGAATGAATGGAGCTTTCCTTAAATTGGTAAGTGGTATCTATCTAAAACCATCAGCAAGCATTATTTGTAATGGAGATAAGCTAGAACTCTTCCCATTAAGATCGGGGTAAAGCAAGGTTGCCCATTATCCCCACTATTATCGAGTATCTAGAAATGCTAGCTATAGCAATAAAAGATGAAAAAAGAAATTGAAGAAATTACAATAGGCAATGAAGAAACAAAAGAATCACTCTTTGCAGATGATATAATGAATAGAGAATCAACCAGAAAACTGGTTGAAATAATTAATGACTTCAGCAGCATTGCAAGATATAAAATAAACCTACATAAATCATAAGCATTTCAATATACTACCAACAAAACCCAGCAGGAAGAGATAGAAAGAGAAATTCCATTTAAAATAACTGCAGACAGTATAAATACTTGGGAGTCTACCTGCCAAGACAAACTCAGGAACTCTATGAACACAATTACAAAACATTTTTCACACAAATAAAGACAGATCTAAACAATTGAAGAAACATTAATTGCTCTTAAGTAGGCCAAGCCAATATAATAAAAATGACAATTCTACCTAAATTAATTTACTTATTCAGTGCCATACCAATCAAACTACCAAAACATTTTTTGGTAGAGCTAGGAAAAATAATAACAAAATTCATCTGGAAGAACAAAAGATCAAGAATATCAAGGGAATCAAGGGGAACAAATATTAAGGAAGTTAGCCTAACAGTACCAGATCTCAAACTATGTTACAAAGCAATAATCACCAAACAATCTGGTCATTGGCTAAGAAACAGAATGGGGGATCAGTACAATACATTAGGTACATGATATACAATAGTACATTATCAGAGTAATCTAGTATTTGATAAACCCGGAGATTTAAGCTTTTGGAACAATAACTCCCTATTTGACAAAAAGTGCTGGGAAAATTTGGAAAGCAGTTTAATAGAAATTAGGTATAAACTAACTCTCACACTATACCAAGATAAGGTAAAAATGGGTACATGATTTAGACATAAAGGGTGATATCATAAGCAAGTTAAGGGAGGATGGAAAATTTTACCTGTCAGATCTATGGATAAGGAAAAAGTTTGTGACCAAACAAGGGATAGAAAGTATTATGGGATGTAAAATGGATAATTTTGATGACATTAAATTAAAAGACTTTTGCACAAACTAATGTAGCCAAAATTAGAAGGAAAGCAGGAAACTGGAAGGTGGAGGATATTGCTGCAAGTTTCTCTAATCATTTCTCAATCATCTAGAGAACTGAGCCAAATTTTTAAAAATAAGAGCCATTTCCCAGTTGATAAATGGTCAAAAGATGCAAATGGGTAGTTTTCAGAAGAAGAAATCAAAGCTTATTTATAGTCAATTTATAGTCATATAGTCATAACGAACTATTGATTAGAGAAACGCAAATTAAAACATTTCTGATGTACCACTTCATACCTATCATATTGGCTAATATGACAGAAAAGGAAAATGACAAATACTGGAGGAGGTGTGGAAAAACTGGGCCACTAACTTACTGTTGGTAGTTTTGAACTGGTCCAACTGTTCTGGAACTATGCCCAAAGGTCTATAAAACTGTACTAGGTCTGTATCCTAAAGAGATAAAAGGAAAAAGGACACATATGTTCAAAACTACGTATAGCAAAATAGAGTGGTGTATCAATGGAATAGGTTAGGTACACAAGACACAGTAGTCAATGACTATAGTAATCTACTGCATGATAAACCCAAAGACCCCAGCTTCTGGGATAAGAACTCACTATTTGACAAAAACTGCTGGGAAAACTGGAAAAGAGTATGGCAGAAACTAGGTATAGACCAAAATCTTATACCATATACCAAAATAAAATCAAAATGGGTACATGATGTAGATATAAAGGCTGATACTATAAGCAAACTGGGGGAATAGTTTACTTGTCAAATTTATGGAGAACAGAAGACCAAACGAGATAAAAAATTTTATGAAATGCAAAGTGGATAATTTTGATACATTAAATTGAAAAGTTTTTGCACAAACTAAGCCAATACAACCAAGATTAGGAGGGAAGCAGAAAACTGGGAAAGAATTTTTACAACCAGTGTCTCTGATAAAGGTCTCATTTCTAAAATATATAGAGAACTAAGTCAAATTTATAAGAATACAAGTCATTCCCCAATTGATAAATGGTCAAAGGATATGAACAGGCAGTTTTCAGATGAAGAAATTAAAACTATCTATAGTCATATGAAAAAAATGCTCTAAATCACTATTGATTAGAGAAATGCAAATCAAGACAACTCTGAGGTACCACATCACACCTATCGGATTGGCTAACATGACAAAACAGGAAAATGATAAATGTTGGAAAAGATGTGGGAAAATTGGATCACTAATGCATTGTTGGTGGAGTTGTGAACTGATCCAACCATTGTGGAGAGCAATTTGGAACTATGCCCGAAGGGCTATAAAACAATGCATACCCTTTGACCCGGCAATAGCACTTCTAGGGTTGTAACCCAAAGAGATCATAAAAATGGAAAAAGGACCCACATGTACAAAAATATTGATAGCAGCTCATTCTGTGGTGGCAAAGAATTGGAAATTGATGGGATGCCCATCAATTGGGGAATGGCTGTACAAGTTGTGGTATATGAATGGAATGGAATACTATTGTGCTATAAGAAATGATGAGCAAGTGGACTTCAGAAAAACCTGGAAGGACTTGCATGAACCGATTGTGAGTGAAGTGAGCAGAATCAGGAGAATGTTGGACACAGTAATAGCCACATTGTTCAATGACTAACTTTGATAGACTTAGTTCTTCTCAGCAATGAAAGGATCTAAGACATCTCCAAAAGTCTCATGATGGAAAATGCTATCCCCATCCAGAGAAAGAACTATGGAGTCTGAATACAGATTGAAGCATACTATTTGCTCTTTTTTTTTCTTCTGTTATGTTTTGTTTCTTTTTTCTTGTGGTTCCTCCTATTTGGTTCTAATTCTTCTTTACAACATGACTAATGTGAAAAATTTTTTAAATATATATGTATAGCAGCTCTTTTTGTGGTGACAAAAGATTGCAAATTGAGAAGATGCTCATCAATTGAGGAATGGCTGAACAAGTTGTAGTATATGATTGTGATGGAGTACTATTGTATTTTAAGAAATGATGAGCAGGATGGTTTCAGAAAAACCTGGGAAGACTCCTATGAAGTGATACAAAATGAAGTGATCAGAACCAGGAGAACATTGTACACAGTAACAGCAATATTGTACAATGATCAATTGTGAAAGACTTAGCTACTCTGATTAATACAACCAAAACAATTCCAAAGAACTTATGATGAAAAATGTTATCCACCTCCAGAGAAAGAACTGATGGAGTCTGAATTCAGATCAAAGCTTTTTTCTCCCTCTATTATAAATTTATTTATTTTTAGTTTTCAACATTCACTTTCACAAGATTTTGAGCTCCACATTTTCTCCCTTTCTTGTCCCTCCCCCCACCCCAAGATGGCATGCATTCTGAATACTCCTTTCCCTAATCTGCCCTCCCTTCTGTCTCTTCCTGCCTTCCCCTTCAATTTTCCTGTAGGGCAGGATAGATTTCTATACTCCATTGCCTGAATATCTTATTTCCCAGTTGCATGTGAAAACAATTTTTTTTAACATTTGTTTTTAAAACTTTGGGTTCCAAATTTTCTCCCTTCCTCCCTCCCCACCCACCCTCATTGAGAAGGCAAGCAACTCAATACAGGTTATACATGTGTAGTCATGCAAAACACTTCCATCATAGTCATGTTGTGAAAAACTAAGTATATTTCCCTTAATCCTATCCCACCCCCCATTTATTCTATTCTCTCTTTTGACCCTGTCCCTCCTCAGAAGTGTTTGCTTCTGATTACACCCTCCTCCAACCTGCCCTCCCCTCTATCATCCTCCTGCTCTCTTGTCCCCTCTCCCCCCATTTTCCTGTAGGGTAAGATAAATTTTCATACTCAATTGAGTGTATATGTTATTCCCTCCTTAAGCCAAATCTGATGAGAATAAGATTCACTCATTCTCTCTCACCTTCCCCCATTTCCTCTTCATTGTAAAAGCCTTTTCTTGTCTGTTTTATGTGAGATAATTTACCCCATTCTACCTCTCCCTTTCTCCTTGTCCCAGTATAATCCTCTCTCATCCCTTAATTTTATTCTCCAGATATCACCCCTTCATCTTCAACTCACCCTTGCCCTCTATTTGTCTATCCATCTATCTATCTATCTATCTATCTATCTATCTATCTATCTATCTATCTATATACATACATATAAATTTTTCCCTCCAACTACCCTAATGCTGACAAAGGTCTCATGAGTTACAAATATCATCTTTCCATGCAAGAATGTAAACAGTTCAAACATAATAAGTCTCTTATGATTTCTCTTTCCTGTTTACCTCTTCATGTTTCTCTTGAGTCTTGTATCTGAAAGTTAAATTTTCTATTCAGCTCTGGTCTTTTCATCAACAATGCTTGAAAGTTCTCTATTTCACTAAATGTCCATTTTTTCCCCTGAAGGATTATACTCAATTTTGCTGAGTAGTTGATTCTTGGTTGTAATCCTATGTCCTTTGCCCTCCTGAATATATTCCAAGCCCTGTGGTCCCTTAATGTAGAAGCTGCTAAATCTTGTGTTATCCTGATTGTGATTCCACAATACTTGAATTGTTTCTTTCTGGCTGCTTGCAATATTTTCTCCTTGACCTGGGAACTCTGAAATTTGGCTACAGTATTCCTGGGAGTTTTCCTTTGGTGATCTCTTTCAGGAGGTGATCGGTGGATTTTCCATTTCTATTTTGCTCTCTGATTCTAAAATATCAGGGCAGTTTTCCTTGATAGTCTCTTGAAAGATGATGTATAGGCTCTTTTTTTGATTATGGCTTTCAGATAGTGAAATAACTTTTAAATTCTCTCTCCTGGATCTGTTTTCCTGGTCAGTTGTTTTTCCAATGAGATATTTCACATTGTTTTCTATTTTTTTATTATTTTGGTTTTGTTTTACACTGTCTTGATTTCTCATAAAGTCACTAGCTTCCAATTGCTCCATTCTAATATTTAAGGAAGTATTTTCTTCAGTAAGCTTTTGAACTTCCTTTTCCATTTGGCCAATTTTGCTTTTTAAGGCATTCTTCTCCTCATTGGCTTTTTGGATCTCTTTTGTCATTTGGGTTAGGCTATTTTTTAAGGTGTTATTTTCTTCAGTATTTTTTTGGGCCTCCTTTAGCAAGCTGTTGACTTGTTTTTTATGATTTTCTGGCATCACTCTCATTTTTCTTCCCAGTTTTTCCTCTTCTTCTCTTACTTGCTTCTCAAAATCCTTTTTTGAATTCTTCCATGTCCTGGGACCAATTCATATTTTTCTTGGAGGCTTTGGATGTAGGAGCTTTGACTTTGTTGTCTTCTTCTGGTTGTATGTTTTGATCTTCTTTGTCACCAAAGAAAGATTTTATGGTCTGACTTTTTTGTGAGGTTTGCTCATGATCCCAGTCAATTACTTGAGTTATAAACTCTTTGTTAAGGTAGGGGTCTGCTTTCATTGTGGAGGATGTACTGTTCCAAGCTTTGGGGGTTTTGTATGGCTGTTTTCAGAGATACTTCTAGGGACCTGTAAATTTTCAGTTCTTCCAAGGTGGTATGATCAAGGGTGAGGTGTTTACACCTTTCCTGGCCTGTGCTCTGATCTATGAGTGACCACAAGCACTCTTTTCTGCCTTGGAACTATGAGGAGGATTTCCTCTCCACCACCACTACAAACTCCACCATGCCAGCACTCCTCCTTACCCCAAGGCCGCCACCCAGAACTGTGACCCAGATCCAAGTGGGGCAAAATAAGAGAATCCTGGCTCCACACTAGCAAAGAGATCCCTGCAATCCCCGTCTGATCAACCACTCCATCCCCCCTCAGGCTATGGGCCAGAAGCTCTGGAAGCAGCCGCCGGCCCAGGGCCGTACGTGGGGACTGGGGCTGGGACCGAGCTTCTCTCTCACCACAGTCACAGACTTTCCCTACTGATCTTCTAAGTTGTCTTTGATGTTCATGGGTTGAGAAGTCTGGAAACCACCATAGCTGCCCATGATTCAGTCCTCTGAGGGCTGCTCCAGTTTCACTGAGGCCTGTTTTGCCTGTGCTCCCACACTGAACTTCATTCCTCTCCCCACCTGGTGCAATATATCTTTCTGATCAACCATCCAGGTTGTCTTGGGCTGGAAATTTGTTTCACTCTGCCTTTTTGTGGGTTCTGCTGCTTTAGAATTTGTTTAGAGCCATTTTTTACAGGTATTTGGAAGGGTTTGGGGGAGAACTCAAGCAAGTTACTGCTTTTACTCCACCATCTTGGCTCCACCCCCCCCAAAGCTTTTTTTCCCTTTTTTGGGGGGGTGGGGGGGTCTGTGTCTTCTTTTGCAACATGGCTAGTATAGAAATATGTTTTGCATGACTGCATATAACCTGTATAAGATTGTTTGCCTTTTCAAGGATGGGGGAGACAGGGGAGGGAAGAAGAGAATTTAGAACTCAAAATTTTTTTTAAGTTTAAAAAAAAGACTAGCAGTACAATAAAAAACAGTTTATATTGTATGAAAAGTGTAATTCTAAGGAAACAAAAGTATTTTTCTCTCCTAGTCATGTAGAAGAGAAACTCTGCATATTTTCTGTCGGAATTACAACCAATGAGTAGAATCAGAGACTGCATGGTATAATGAGTTGAGAGTACTTAATTTCGATTCAGGGAAAGCTAGGTTTGATTCTTGCCTCCGATGCTAACTATGTGACTCTGAACCTGTTTTCTCATTTGTAAAATGAAGGAGTTGCACTCAATAGTTCTAAGGTGTCTTCTAGCTCTAAATCTGTGGTCCTGTGATTCTGGGAATGTACCAGGAAACAACTAGCTTTCCGCCAAGTATATCAAGCAGAATTTCTTAAGGATCAGTGCCAACTAACCACAGAGCAAACTGCCTCACAAAGTAATGAGTTCCCTGTCACTGCATGTCCCAGGTGTAATCCACATGGTTTTTTATCTGTCATTTTTAAAACTTCCAGTGATAGAAGAGAATCAAGCCAATGCAAATTCTGATATGTTCATCTTTGTTTTTCTTAATTTCCTTTGTTTTCCTTTCTTTTCCACGGCAAGCTTTTTAAAATCACGTTGTCATGGGTACAAGTTTGATTATTAGTCTCTCTTCAAAGCTGGGCTGGTTAAATCTGCATTTTATTAGCCTTAAAGATTAATAGCAACTCATTCCCAAATGAAATACTATATTGATCTGCTTCTGTAAAGCTGCCAAATATGCTAGTCTAGCCTTTAGCTGGATGGGTTTTATGAATAGATCATTACTGCCTTTTGATTTTATTTTAATTGTGTCAGTGTGGTCTTATAAATGTTTTTTTTCCCCTTTATTTTGGCAATAAGGTATTTAAGGTGGAAAGTATTTTTTTTTCCTAACACTGAAAAGAAGATACCTATTGAATCAAAATCTGATTGACGATTTTAACTCTCTGGGGCATTAATACACCACTGGCTAGAAGTGGTGGAGGGGCTATCAAGGTATTACAGAGGAAGGGATTACCTTATTAGCAATTTTTCCTCACAAATAATATATGACAGGAAGATAACTCACTGTATTTCAAGGTACTAGTCAATGCTTCTATCTTGTGTGCTTATTTTAGCACAGAAGAGATTTTAAATGCTAATGTTGCAGAAGATTTTTCCCCCTTTCCTTCTGATGCCTATAAGCATTACACTATGGTTAAATGAAACTGAGAAAGACCACATGACCTCTTTCTCTCTGGGATATAACGTGCTGTGAGCTGAATTGGGGGATGGAAAAGAGAAAGATGGCTACAAACAGTAGAAACACTCAAGGTCATCTGAAATGTTTCCAGAAAGACATAAGCAGGTCAAAAACAGTACAAATGACATCACTTCTCTTTCTTTCTTTCTTTTTTTTTTTTGCATCTTTACTATCTTCTATTCCATAACAAGATGACCCTTAGTGTTGTATACTTAATCTGTCAAACCTTCAGTTTTACATTCTTTCTACTTGACTTCTAGTTCATAAATTGCCTTTCTTCCTCTCTTTATGGAATGTAAGAACACATTATGGCACTCTGAGAGAGAATGGGCTTTTCCTCTTTTAACCTTACTCAAATGCTTTAAAAGGTCAGGAAAGAGAAAGTCTTTTGTGGGATTAGGCTTGGGAGTTTAGTTTGATATCACTGTAGAGATAGCAGTACAAATTGTAACTTAATTCTGCTATTGAACAGAAGGAAAGGAGGAAATGTCTTTAAAGATGTGGCCAATCTTTCTACACTATAAAAGGAATGTATTGGTATGTATGTAGGTTTTTTCCCCTGCATATACTTATTTTCCAAATTACACTTTTCAGAATTTACTTGTGATGCTTCCATTCTGGCTTATGAACATTTTCTGCTTCATGAAATAAAATGGATAGAAGAGGAACACAAAAAACAGCTTCTGTACTTAAATACTTACAAGGAATCTGCCTATTTTCATTCTATTTTAATGAAATGAATAAAAGCTGTATGATACCCTGTTCTCTGTTATTCTTTAAAATCTAACTTATTACTGAGCATCATTTAATAACCTGTATTGGAGTCATTTGGTTCTTATGTGCAAAGAAGCTGTGCCAGAAACATAAATCCTTCACAGGGGAGAGTGGACAGCAGCTGCCTGTTACTAAGTGAGTGTTATTTTACCACAATCTCTAGAGTTCTGGCTCACTAATGCATGCTGAGGAATTCGTGACCTAGGTACACTCTAATGCAAAATGCTCTCTTTTTGTGGTAGCAAAAAGCTGGCAACAAAGTGGGTGACCATGGGTTGGAGAATGATTAAACAAACTAATACATGAAAGTGATGGAATAATATTGCATTGTAAGAAATGATAGTTATATGGAAATATATTTTGCATGACTGCATATATATAACCTATATAAAATTGCTTGCCTTCTCAATGGGGAGGGGGAAGAGAGAGGGAGAGAATCTGGAACTCAAAAATTTAAAAAAATGAATGTTAAAAATTCTTTTTACATGAAATTGGGGGAAATATTAATTAAATATGAAAAAATGATAGCTATAAGAAATGCAGATCAAGATAGGAAGATGTATATGAACTGATGCAGAGGAAAGGAAGCAAAGCCAGGAAAATGATAAATGAGGTAACCCTGACAATATAAACAGAAAGGACAGTAAACAAAATGAATTCTGTGTAATTATAACAACCAGCAGTGATCCTGGGAAGAAGATAAGAAAGTTCATTTCCTTACTTTCATTGAAGAAGTGAGGATCTACGGATATGGAACGTTGCATGTGCTATCAAATGCCATCAATGTGTTAACTGTTTTTGCTAACTCTTTTCAAGTTTTTGTTACAAAGAGAGGTTCATAGGAGGAAAGTATTAATGTTAATGGAATCTCAGAACTGAAAGGGACCTTATAGGTAATCTGGTTCAACCTTACTCCCTATTCATGAGTCCTTCATACTGCATCTCTCAAAAGTGGTCACCCAGCACCAGCCTCTGCTCAAATACCTCCAAGAATGCAAAGCTGTCTACATCACATAACAACCCATTCTATTGTTGGATACTTTTTTGAGGGGGAAGCTCTTTTATTGAGTTGAAATCTACCACCACCTCCCCCTTTCTCTCCTTCTCTATCCCAAGCTCTTGGAACTGGAGTAACAAATATGAAGGAGATATAAAATACATTTGTGTGTCATATACTTCTCTATTCTTATGTAGGAAAATGCCAATAATCATATATACCTATTTAATATTCATATTCCCAAAATAGCTTGTGCCGATTGAATGTAAAAATGCTTTTACTCTGTTCAGTACACTGCTAAAAAAGGCCTTTTTTTCCATTTATAATGACTTGATCCTATGATGCTAATACAAATGTATAAGACTCTAGGTCTTAGATGGGTGATTTTGGCCACCCTCTTCTGAGTATTTGGTAAACTCTGAGAAGAGCAATGAGGCATCACAAATATTCTTTGTACTTATTATCTTCTTAGGGGTAAAGGCACAACCCATGAAACTGTAACCACTGGAGAAAGTAATCATATTGAATGCCACAACTGTTAATTATACAAGAAAACAAACCTGAAGATCTTCCTGACAACAAGCCTCCTTCTGTTTTTTATGTATATTTTCTGTTCTGTTTTGTTTGGGAAGGGCAAAGCACTGCAAAAGGCATAAATCTTTAAATATCTGCAGTGTGACTCACACCTTTCTATGACAACTCCATTTGCCCCTATAAAATCAAGTGATTGCAAGAATGCATTAATTTCTCTACTATTCCCTACCTACCTCCCTGCTCCACAAGGCACTCAATAAACTCATGAAATTAAGAGAAAAGAAGAAAAAAATGGGGGCCTCACATCATGAAGAGGATCAATAGGGCAGGAGTGTAAGTGTTTGATCTACCCCATTAATCATTCTCTTCAGTCTTTTCAGATTCCCAGGAAGGCTTGTTAATGTAATGAAAACAGTTCTTTATGTGGCTGAATCCAAAAGAGCTCACCCCCTCCCCCAACAAGTCAAGGATTTATGAAGATGAGATATTTTAAAACAGCCAAGTCTTGATAGCATCAATCCATCAGGTGCATAAAATCTAAAGATGTACCAAAGCCAGTCATGTTAATTGTGTTAATTTAAGAGAAAAGATTTGCCCTCTGAGGAATGAGAAGCATTTCCAGCTGTATCAGTTGTAGGCAATGACACTAGACTTGGATCCATCCATTCATTTGGTTGAGGGGGTGGTGCTGAAGGGGGAATGATTTTTTGGATTCTTTCCAGATCCTCAAAAATAGCTGGTAATTTCCTAATAAAAATAAAATTGGTGAGAATCCTCTAATGCTGCTTCTCAGTCACCATTATTTCCAATTATCTCTGACTTTCTTGTCTTCATTTAAAACTCATCAGAGACTTCTGACCTTTTCTACGAACAAAAGTTTCTGCTCTCTGGTAGTCAATACCTTTGTTAAATCGGGACTTGGGTGTTCTTAATGGAATTCATGCTCTCTGGGATTGACCCAGCTGGGGCACACACAATGGTCTCAGCTGGTACAAAAGAAAAACCCTTTCTTTGGCCTCAGGAAGTGTCTGTGAGTTTATTATTGTTATTGTTAATAATAATAACATTTAAATGATGCTCCCCTCACAGCACCTTGAGTAGTTCAAGCATTATCATCCTCATCTTCAAGTAAAAAAACAAAGACTCAGGGGTAAATAAACCCATAGCCAATAAGTGTCAAAGTACTCTCTCCATTACACCAAAATTTCTCTCTGATGGTTCTGTATACTGGCCACTACTGCAGTTGCAAGTGCATTTTTCAGAATTTTCAGCATTCCTTTTTAGGGTTGGCAAAGGGTTTTGAGTTTATCAATGACAATCTCAGTCACTTAGAGTTAACCCATAGGATCTAGGTGCCAGTTCCCAAGAAGTCACCATGATTTGTTGGATTTTTGGAGCTGATATTTAATAATAATAATGGCTAGCACTTATATAGGACTTTTGGGAGCTGGTATTTAACAAAGGACTCTGTGATAGAGGCCTTTACTTTATAGGACTATTTTTATCCGGTGACTCCTCCTAGAACCATGTTCATTCTCAGGAATGTCTAAAAAGACAAAATCAGCCAAGCTTTTGTTCCAACCTTTTCATAAGCTATTGTTTTTCTATCACTACTTCTAAGTGACGTTGAATTCATCCCCAAGGAAATCAGCCACACTCTGCTTGAGGTTTGGCCAGTAACAAGGCATTCTGAAGCATATTGTGGCTCTCATTGATTCAATCCAATACAGTCTAATAATCACTTATTATACTACATGCAAACTACATGTTTGTGGTTGTGGTGAGGACCAACTGATATAACATAGGTAAAGCATTTTGTAAACCTCAAAGTCCTATATAGATGCTAGCCAGAATTATTATTATTATTATTACTAAATATCAGATCCAAAAAGTAAATATATTATTATATGTTCAACATAAGTTTGATGCTATTATTAACCTCATTTTACAGATGAGGAAACTGAAGCTTACTGAGGTCAAGTGACTTGCCCAGGAACAATGAAAGAGAAAAATAAGATGAAAGATTTCTGCATCTTCGTAAGAGGAGAGCTCCTAATGTGAAATGATCAGGATTCAGGATATTTGATTATTTGGAAAATTGCTTTTAAGTACCAAGATTATTTGAAGTTGAAGCTCACACTATGTGTCACTCATATGTTCTTCAGTCTGCTTGCTCCATTTTCTTAGAAACATTTTAAATAGCTTTCCAATTAGCTGGTAATAGTTGAAGTTGCTTACCTTCTCTCTGCCTTATATTTCTTGACCACACATGTTACATATGAGTATTCCAATTATAATCTCTTTAGATGTCCTATAACCTGCTCATAAGGTCTGTCTTCATTTCCAGTTTAGATCATAGAACACATGACTCACTGAGAAGCCAAATCAAGTGAACAAGCATTTATTAAGGGCCTACTATGTGCCAGGCACTATGCTAAGGATACTAAGAGAAAAAAAAAAGGCAAAAGTCTTTACCCTCCTGGAACTCACAATCTAATGGAGCGAGACAAACCAAATTCTCTATACAAACAAGATAAATACAGGATAAATTGGAAATAATGTCAGAGGGAAAGCACTAAGATTAAGGACTAGGAAAGGTTTTTTGCAGAAAGAGGTATTTTAGCTGAGACTTGAAGGAAGCCAGTGAAGTCAGGAGGCAGAAGTGAGGAAGGTGAAAATTCCAGGAATAGGGGACAGCCAATAAAAATGCACAGAGTTGAGAGATGGAGTTGTCTTGTGGGAATAACAACAAGGCCAGTGTACGTGGAGGGAGTAACGTATAAGAAGACTGGAAAGGGCCAGGTTAGGAAGGGCTTTAAAAGCCTAACAGAGAATTTTTATATTTGATCCTGGAGGCAATAGGGAGCCCCTCCAGTTTACTGAATAGGGGAGGGTGATATAGTCAGATGTATGCTTTAGAAACATCACTTTAAGAGCCGAATGGAGGATGGGCCAGAGTGGGGAGAGAGTTGGGGCAGGAAGACCAATGTTAAGGCTATTGCAATAGTAAGGTGATGCTAAAATGGTGGCAGTGTCAGGAGAGAGGGTGTGTATACAAGAGATGTGGTGAAGTTAGAATCAACAGGACTTGACCATTGATTGAACATGGGAAAGGGGGCAATGAGCGAGGAATTGAGAATGACATCTAGGTTGTGAGCATGGGTGACTGAGAAGTGGTGATGCCTTTGACAATAATAGGGAAAATAGTAAGGAGAAGGGTACTCAGAGGGGGGGAGGGGGAACTGAGGGAAGGGAGGGAGGGTGAAATAATGAGTTCATTTTTGATCTTGTTGAGTTTAATATGTCAATGGGACATCCAATTTGAGATGGAGATGGAGATGTGAGACTAGAAGTTAGGAGAGAGGTTAGGGAAATAGATACAAGAATATGAGAAAAAGTTACCATAGTCAGCAGTTATAATTGCCAGAGGTTTCATTGATGTGATTAGAGAAGGATCTTGGCAAAGATGGATTCAATGGACAAATAATTCTCGGAAATAGCAACCTAAATGTCCTTTTAAAATCTGTTTGAGTGGTAGGATATGCCAGTTCAACAAGTTCTCAGAAAGCATTTGAATTACAAATAACTATATAACTATGCATCTAACTTCTCATTAGCACTACTATCAGTCTCTTTAAGTAGTATACAGATACTCTTAGATGCATGAAATTAAGAGAATAAAGACATCTACAAAGACTTTTCCTCTTGAGTAAGAAAATCTAAGCTATAACTAAGCAGCTAGGTGACAGACCAAAGTCTAATACTCAAGTACAGAGTCCTAATTACTGGACTTTGATCTATTATTTATCTGCCTACTGGATAGAGTGCTGGACCTAGAGTCAGTAAGTGCAATCCTGCCTCAGACATTTACTAGCTGTGTTACCCTGAGCAAGTCACTTGATTTCTCTAAGCCTCAGTTTCTCCTTCTGCAAAATGGAAATGATAATAGCACCTACCTCAGAGGATTGCTATGAGAATCAAGTGAGATAACATGTAAAATGCTTTGTAATCCTTAAAGTACTACTATGTAAATGTTATTTTACCTATCAATACAAATCATGACTGACATCCATTTACCCCCATATTGGCCATCTGGAACCTGGAATGGCCTGGGAAAAATCTTCCATTTCTGTGCGCAGACAACATCTGAACTCTGCAAAGTTAGGTCACATATCTGGGTTAAACAAAGGACTCTGGGATAGAGGCCTTTACCTTATAGGACTATTTTTATCTGGTGATTTCTGCTAGAATCATGTTTATTCTCAGGAGTGTCTCAAAAGGCAAAATTAGCCAAGCTCTTGTTCCAACCTTTTCCTAAGCCACTGTTTTTCTATCACTATTTCTAAGTGACATTGCATTCATCCCCAAGAAAATCATCCACACTCTGCTTGAGGTTTTGCCAGTGACAAGGCATTCTAAAGCATGATGTATATTGTGGCTCTCATCAATCCACTCCAATACAGTCTAATCATCATTTATTAAGTGCCTGCTACATGCAAAGGTTCTGGAGATACAAAGACAAAATAAAAAATAGTCACTGCCCTCAAGGAGCTTACATTCTACTAAGGGAGGGAAATACATCATGCAAACATGTAAGTATACAGATAATTTGAGAAGGAAAGAGAGGGTACTAACAACTAAGGAGATCAGAAAAGTCTCCCCATAGGATATGGGACCTGAGCTGAGTCTTGAAGGAAGCTAAGGTTTAAGAAGCAGAGGTAAAAAGGGGATACATTCCAGGCATGGTGGACAGCCTATGCAAAGCACAGAGATGGGAGATGGGAATAGCAAATAGGCCAATTTGACTGGAATACAATAAGATCAGAAAGGTGGTCTGGAGCTAAGTCGCAAAGGACTTTACATACTAAGGTGAGGCAAGAGGAAGCCACTGACAGTTCTTGAGCAGGGAGTGACATAGTCAAATTTGTACTTTAGGAAGATTATTTTGGCATATCTATGGAGAATGGATTAGTGAGTGGAGGTCCTGGAAGCTGGAAGTCCAATTAGGAGGCAGTTGTGATAGTAGTCCAGGGTAAAGGTGATCAGGGCTTGAGGTAGGGTGGTACAAGAAATGTCATGAGGGTAGAATGAACAAGACTCAGCAACTAGTAGGATATAGAGGGTGAAGGAGAGGGAAGGGCAGAGAAAACTTCGAGGCTATGAACTTGGGTGACTGTGAATGGTTGGTAGTGCCCTGAACAGAATTAAGGAATTATAGAGAATAGGTGGGTTTTTTTGGAGGAAAGATGAATGAGTTCAATTATTTCTAATGCATGTAGCTATATTAATGAAGCTATTAACAGTTTGTCAGGGCTTTTGTAGAGAGAAGTAAAATGTGTCCATACAGACCAAAGTCCAGTTCCTGAGTACTCTGTGGTTTGAACTATGCTTGCATTGCAAGAAGACAATCAAAATGGTGTGGTCTCGCCAGACCAAAATAACCCTCCCCTCAGCAGAATAACACACCACAAATAACACAGACTATGAGAGTAAAGTTCAGGTGTGGGGGGTTTTTAATTATTATTTTTACTAACTTGTGTCTTACAGCAGAAGGGAGAAGGAAGAGAAGTTGGGAGAGAAGAAAAATGACTATTCTAAACCCTTGAATTTAATAGGACAGGAAAATTTAGTGAAACTACAACTACCATAATTATCACCACAGAGCCCTGGAGTGAAAATGTGTAAAAAGAGATAAGCAAAACTCTTCAGCTGCGATGAAAGCTATCATAAGCAGTTAGGGCTTTATTTTCCTACATCATACTTGGCAGGTATCAGTCGGCACAAATAAGGCTATGAGATGCAGAAGCTGCTCCGCTAGGGAGACTTAATGAGTTGGCCACATAGGACCCACTTCCCAGGCAGGAAAATGGGGCATCTAAAACTCTGCATTCAAGGTCAAGACAATTTATGGGTGGAGCACAATTTAAGAAATGAAAGTTCATATTTTTTCCTCTTTTCTATCTGCTGGTGGTTTTGATTGACTGAAAAGGAGTTATTTGTATTGTTTCCTTCAACTGTACTTTGTGTCATAGTGAGGCCCAGTTACATAAAATATGCAGTGAGACTCTTGGGTTATAAGGGAACATAGATAGACAAGGCTTCACTAGAACCTCGGTTGGAAGGAAGGAAAGATACAAATGTGACTTTATCTAAAGGACAATATGTCTTCTCATGAGACCATGGGCAGACTAATGCTACATCATCACAAATGAATAATCACAGATGAATGGAGTCCTTGGCTGCTTCATTCTTAGAAATATGTCTCTTCTAGTTTATCCTAAATCTATCAGGCTGCTCACAGCTTAGAATCATTACTAATGTGCTTCTAGAGTTGAGGTGAAAGCGTACACTCCTAACACAGTGAATTTTTGACTACATGTATTTGAGTCATGAACTAACCAAACTAGGAAAGATTAGCATTTTTTATGTGAGGGGAAGAGAACTATCAAAATGCATCATTCATTGCCAAGTTCCTTTTTTAACTACAACATGTTAGATGATGTGAAATGGTCATGAGAAGTCATCACATATATCACAGAAATGACCACCATGCATCTAGTCACCCACTGGGCACAGTGGGCTGCAAGGGCAAACTTTTCTTTTTCGAAAATCCTGAAATTGTATAAAAGGGAAGAATATTAACTGGCCTTTTATTTTTTCTGAATGAAGACGCGCTGGAGCAGCACCTGAGGAGCCAACGTTAACACTGTATCAAGCAGCTTTAAGCAGCCTTTATCTAGGATGTGGGCAGGTTGATTCATCTTTGGCAGTGATTTGTTATGTATCTAAGGAGCATGAGTGAACTGGGTGTGGGCTGAGGCTGGTGAGTGTACGTAGGGCTTAATTTTAGCTCATAGCAAATGACAATGATCACAGAAGATTTAGCACCTCAGTTGACACCTTCTCTGGCTCAGAATCATCTGTCTGCCTGAATGAGAAGGGCATAATATTGGGTAACTTCTCTGTGATTGCTCCAGGACCATAGTTAGCTCCTAACAGGTTAGGCTGCTGCTTCTAAGTGAGTTTTTCTTGCTTGAGAGAAAATTCAGGATTGAAAATGAGACTAAAGCCTGGAGATATTTTATAGTACGTAACAGGTGTTTGGTTTGGGAAAAAAAGCTACTTAAAAGGTCAAATGCATATTATTCCCTCTTAACTATTAGTTTCTTACTATTTAAGGGTTGGTTTTTTATTGTTGTTTGTTTTTTTAAGCACTGACTATATTTTTTGGCTTGACATGGTGACTTCTTCTAGGTTTGATTTTTCGGTTTTCTTAGTAGAGATTATGGTTTCCTCCATTATTTCTGCAAAGCTCTCCTCTATCTGAGAAGCCTTCTTGGAGGCCACTTTAGAAGCTTCCTCTTCCTTCTCCTCTTTCTTAGACAATATAGGAGGTGACACTTTTGAGGCAGTTGAACTAAACATTCTGGATGATACCAAATAACCAGGATTAGGAGGTGGATTCAGCCCTGAAATGGTCATTCCACCAGCACTAAATCGGGTCTCTTCACCTTCTAGCAGCTTCCTGTGAATGCAACAGAGAGAAGGATTAACAGAAAATGTCACTGAGAGGTCAAACCACCACCCCAAGCCATTCAGAAAAGGTTCAATTGGACTTTGTTTCCTGACTCAAAGTCAGGACTATATACTTGAAAAAAATGTATTTTGTATCACAGTTAATTATAAATGTTCTATGTCTCCCCAACTAAACTATAAACTATTTAAGGGTAGAGATTATTTTTTTATTAACATCTTTTTCCACTTTCCTAACATAAAGTCTCACAATTATTCGCTGAACCAGAATCTGAAGACACAGAAGATTTATGGTGGCAAGGAAATGGAAACTAAGAAGGTACCCATCAATTGGGGAATGGCTGAACAAAATATATATGAATACAATGGAATATTGTTGTGCCATGAGGAGAGAGATATGTGGCACAGTGGATAGAGCTCTGGGCCTGGAGTCAGGAAAACATGAAGTCAACTCCCGCCTCAGACACTTAATAGCTCTGTCACTTTGGGCAAGTCATTTAACCTCTGGTTGCCTCAGTTTTTTCAACTATAAAATGGGGATAACAAAAGCACCTACCTCCCAGGGTTGTTGTGAGGATCAAATGAGATAACATTTCCAGACACGTTGCAGGTGCTATATAAATGCTAGTTGTTGTTGTTGTTATTATTATTATGATAAGAAATTATTAAAGTTAGAGTTTCAGAGAAGCCTGTGAAGACTTGTATGAACTGATGCAGAGTGAAATGAATAGAATGAGAACAATTTTTACAATAACAAAATTGTAAAGACAACTTTGAAAGACTTAAGAGCTCTGATAATGCAGAGATCTGTGAGGGACTGTCTGATGTTGGCAGCTGCCAGGTTGGGTGCTGTGGCATGGGTAAGGTAAGATCTGGGTATTTTGGAAGTCGAGGCAGGGACTGTGGTAGGCAGAGTCGTGTGTACTGGGATGGGCTGGATACGGAGAAGCCATGAGGCAATTGGGCAGTGCTATGAGATAAGCTGGGTGCAAGGAAGTAGCCGAGCCTGAGCTCCTGAGGCAAGGGGCGGTGCCACGTGGGAGTGGGATGGCAGAGGACTGAGTTCCCTCTGCTTAGTCCCCTCCCTATATGCAACGTCATCCCCAGATGCCTCTTGTGACCTTCCTGACCTCCGGGTCCCTTTGTGCAGCACTGACCCAGTCCCCTCCTGAGTCTGACTTCCTAGGTCACGTACTCTTGTCTATGCGTCAATCCCAGATGCCTCCTTCCTGTATCCAATCCTGGCCTCCTACGTCACTCCCTCCCCCTTGGTGTGCTAAACTCAGACAGCCCCTTCCGGTATCTGACCCTACAATCATTGGCTAGTAGTGGGCTGGGGAGGAGGGGCTAAGTAGGTACTTAGGAACAAGCGTGGTCAGATCACACACGTGCGCTCTCCCCTGGCTCCTGCCCTGTTGCTCTGGCCTTGCTGCTTGGGCTTGCTATGATGGTTTGCTGTGTTGGCCTCTGAATAAAGCTCTGGTGTTGGTGCCTCCCAATGGCTTGTCTCTGTGTGGTGATCTGGCTCAGAACCGAGGACCCAGGCGTGGGTAAGACTCTGGTGGTGTACTTCTTTTAAGGGAAGTAGGTACTGGCGCACGACTGGCAGAAGGTCGGCGTGCGGCCCGTATAGAGATCAATTACAATTCCAGAAGACTCATGAAGAAAAATGTTATTCATGTTCTCACATAGAGGTGATAGACCCAGGGTGCTGAATGAGACACTATTTTCTGGACATGGACAACGTGGGAATTTTTTTGCCTACTTACATCTATTACAAGGACTAGAATGGCATGACTAAAATAGATTAGACTTAAGGGGAGGCAGAGACAGAGGTATAGGCCACCCAAAAATATTTCATTAGGACTGTTGGCATTGTTATATATTAACTTAGCCAACAGAAAGAGAGAATATAATCAAATATCCACATTGGGTTCATGCTTCTGGTGACCTAGGGCACTCTGAGCTCTGCCCTCAAACAGCACTGACTATGAGCTGGGCATTACCTGTAAGCTGCAATCTCAATATCCAGAGCCATTTTGACATTGAGCAGATCCTGATACTCCCGCAGGTGGCGAGCCATCTCACTCTTTGTGTTCCTCAGATCATTCTCTAGTTGTCCAATGCTATCCTGCAAAAGAGAAGTCCTGACCAATTAGCCCAAGTCAACCTAAAGTCAGTGGTACTCCCCTGGGGTGTATGATTCTGGTCATTGTGGAAATTCACAATAGCAGCTATGGATTGTCCCACTCCTGGCTTGTCTCATTACATTACATCCATCCATTTATTCATTCAACAAGCACTGATTAAAAGTTCACTCTGAAATTCTTTGTTATATGGGTTGCCTCTCTGGGAAAACAAGGAAGGAGAGATCCAGGGGGAAATTGAAGTGATGTAAAAATAAAATGCATCAATAAAATTTATTTTTTAAAAAAGAGCTTATTCTGTGCATTATTCTAAATCCAAAGAGAGATATAAAGTTTTAAGGCATGGTCCTTGCCCTCATGGAGCTTACATTCTAAAAGGAAAAATAAAGATCCAATAATCACATATCCTTTCTCTACCCCACAATCTCCATCAGGGATTCAGAATCAAGAAATTCCCACTGGGATAAGAGTGGGACAGAAAGACAACAAGCCTAGCCAGGATGCCCTGTATCTTTTTCACATTTTGATTTCCTTACAATCATTTCCCAACAGCTGCTATAGAATGTCTTTACTAACAGCCTTTTATTCAGTTGGTAAAAAGAGTCAAGAATGGAATAGAAAAGCTTGTTTTAGCCAAATACTAAAACCGAATCAACACATATTTTTTAAATGTCTAGAGTCCTACTCCAAATTCTTCTAATTACAAGTCCAGGCCCAGAAAGAAACTTTGAATTTGTTGTTCATGATACTTGCTGGATATTTGAAGTCGCTAACTTCATATAGTTGTATAAGTGACTTGTTGTTGCTTATTTGTTGTTCATCCTTTGTTCTCGAAGAGGACCAATGACATCACAAGAGTGACGTCTTGACTTGCCTGTGAATTGGATTTAAATGTGGCAGAGTTGCGCAAAGTCATCAGCCTCATTCTCTCCTCCAGAATCATCAGAGTCCAGTGGCAAGACAAAAGTCAAGACAACTGTCAATGGCCCCATCAGTGGTTTAAGAGACATGGCAGATTCAACAGACTAAGTATTATTTTACAAAAAACAGTGATGCAGGTCAGTTCATGAGATATCTAAGCTATACTACACTACATTTGCTGGGTAGACTCACATCTCCTACTGCTTGGTCCTGAGTTCAACAAAGCCAGCTTTGGTGATGAAAAATATAGTTGATGCTGCAAGAAGTACAAACCTTCAAACTCTAAGAAACAGCTGAAAGGACTTAAATTACACCATTAATTATTTTATAAACAGTAGAACTCAGTGGAGAATAGACCTTGATGGCCAATAGGGATAAAAACAATCAATATTAAACCTTTAAAAGTAAATGGGGAGAAATACCAATTACTTAGAAGCAAAAAAATGCTCTAAAAGCATTAAAGAATCATGGGAGACAAAGCAAGGAAGACTCAGGCAGTGGGCATTTTATTTCAAGGTGCTACTGAAAGTGACATGATGGATTTAGACTGATACCACCAAAGCTGAAGAAATAGCTCGATAGGTCCTTTTCTGAAATGAAAATTATGTGACGGGGGAAAAAAACAACCTGATCTTTTCATGGTTAGTCTGAAATGGAAGACTCAGGACTATGATTTTTGATTTGCCTTTTTTTTTTTTAATTAGTCATGTTACACTCTTCGTAACTCCATTTGGGGTTTTCTTGGCAAAGATATTTCCTTCTCCAGCTCATTTTACAGATGAGGAAACTGAGGCAAACAGGGTTAAATGATTTGCCCAGGGTCACATAGTAAGTGTCTGAGGCTGGATTTGAATTCAGGTCCTCCTGACTCCAGGTGCAACATGCTATCCACTGCTCCATCTTTGCCACAGCTTTCCAAAATACCCTGAGATAAGAGGTTTCTCTTCTGTTCCCCCTTCCTTCTTTTCAAAACAGGAAATAAGGTGCTTTTGTATATTTAAGGTGCTTTGAAAACCTCAGATTAAAGCTACCTACTAAAAGAGCAAATCCTACCTTGGCTACCTAAAAATCTCATTCATATGGAAAAAGGACTTTCACATGGGTTCTGGATAGTATGGGGACATAAATTTCAGAATGTTATTGCTGGAAAGCTATTAAATCGAATCCCTCTCATTTTGCAGAGGAGGAGCCAATGGTTCAGAGAGGTCAAGTGACTTTTCAAAGATCACAATTAGTGATAGTGCTGAGTTTAGAAATCAATTCTTTGAGCATTCTCAACCCAGTACACTGTGCTACTTTGGTTCCCCATAACTTTTCCCCAGCTTTCCCCCTCATTTTCTTAAAAAAAAATTATCCATAGGAAATTGTTAAACCAATCATGATACATAAAAATAATGAATCTTTTTTCACTTACTTTACTTGCTTTTTTTTTGCAATATGGGTAATATGGAAATACGTTTTGTATGACTTCACATTTATGATTGATACTATATTGCTTGCTTTCTCAATGGGTTGGGGAAAGACTGGAGAGAATTTGGAATTCAAAATTTAAAAAATGAACATTACAATAAATTTTAAAAATTTAATTGATAAAAAACAAAAATGATAAAAATATTATTCCTCTATTTAAAATGACAGATTTGAGGAATTCAAAGAAATATGGAAAGAGACATAATGATGCAAAGCAAAAAAAAGTATAATTAGGACAACATCCACTATATATCCATTACAACAACATAAAAAACACCAAAAAAATTATATGTATACATACAAAAGGGGACCATAGGAGGTAAAGAGTAATATTTTCTTAAAGTATATATATATTTTAATATGATTATTTTATGTGACTTATAGGTTCAATATGATTATTAATAATTATTATAAATAATTATAATGTTATGTAATTATATTTGCATATTATATTTATATATTCTATTATATAAATACATTATATATTGTATATTGTATAAATAAAAATTATTATTTATATATTTAATATGATTATTAATATGATTAGTTGACTAATTATGTGGTTGTACTATGTTTTATCAGATTTTTCTCCCAATGTAAAACTTTCAAAGAAAATTATCTTTTAAAAAATTAAAATATATTAATCTAATAACAGTCTCTCTTAGTCAAAAGTGAATATTGTATACAAGGATAAAACATTCTCACCATAGGCACCATTTCACAAAAGGAACTGGAACCAAAGATATATCTCTTTATCTATCATAAAGTCAAATGAGAGCTTGCATGTTAAAGACAATGTAAGCCATGTTGGAAGGGCTGTGGAAACACAGTCATTCTAACATATTGTTAGTAGAACTGTGAAGTGGTCCAACCATTCTATATGTTGATTTACAATTATTTAATAAAAGTAACGACTGACTACACACTATGACCCAGCAATATTACTACTAGGCATATGCCCAAAGGAAGTAAAAACATAGAAGGAAAGATACCATATATACAAAAATATTCATAAGGAACACTTTTTGAGGTTCCAAAATCTAGAAACAAAGTGGGTACCCATCAATCAGGGAGCAGATGAACAAACTATGGTCCATGAATATAATAGAATGGTTGGTTGGTTGATCGTTGTCCTTCATTCTCAAAGGGAACCAAAATGACATCATTATTATGCTGAAAGAAACAATGAGGTGTTATCTGAGGAACTGAGAATCACACTGAAGAAAATAAAGATGGGAAAACCAGCTGGACTAAATCAAGCATACCATAGAAGAGATCCATTTTGAAGCTTTTGAGGATTGGTTTCTTAAGACATCTGAAAGATCAGAGATGTCATAGATATAGAGATAGAAGGGGTCTTCTATAGATGATGAGATCCTTCAGATGCTCTTATTTGTAAATGATACTGGATCAAGTCCGAAAACATTGTAGAACTTAATAAATGAGATCTATAATCACACACACATACGCACACACACACACAAATCTGATTTAACTATTCACACAGGGAAAATCAAGTGAATGAAGAATTCTTTTATCCCGATTGTGTTGTAGAAAATGACAATCCATAGAGCTTGTCCATTGAAGTGTGTGCACACACATGCACACACACACACACACACACATATCTTGGACAGATATTACAAATATGTGATGAACTAAGTCTAGAACTGAAAAGATGAAGGAAAGTGGTATAGACTGCCTTTGGGAAATTGAATAATTCTTTTAATAACCCCACTACCACTACTCCAAGCTTCTCCATGAAACAAAGACCATCTTTTTAATACCAATATTCTTCTAGTAACATATACTTGTGTCATGGAATATTATGGTTTTTAAAGAACTGAAGGTGATAATCACTCAAAGGGTGATGGGAAAGCACATGGTGGATGTGAGCAGATTGTAATACATTACAACAAACAAATGATGCTGGAAAAGTGGTTTAAAGGTCATTAAAGAAAGAGCTGACTACATAAGACATGTGCTAATCACAAAACAAGAGCAAGGGATAACAGGACAATCTCCATTACTATCTATGTAATGTCAAGATAAGGAAAGCCCCTAGAAAATCATGGCAGGGGGAGTGTCTTTTATGGGTATGTATGGATGTGTTGAACAGGATGGACTGGCATGAATGGGTTGTAATTGGCATTAACTAAAGGAGTAGATACATCAATGAGATACCATGAGCCATCAAAATACTAGAGTACGAAATGATTAATATGAGGAATTTAAAGAAATTTGGGGATACTAAAAGGAACTAATGCAGAGCAAAATAAACAGAACCAAGTGAACTATCATAACAACCATGGCAATATAAAGACATCAGTATTTATGCAATCACCAATGGACTCTAGAGGCCTATAGCCTTTCCTGCCACGTTGTTGTTGAGTCATTTTCAGTTGTGACTGACTCTCTGTGATTCTCTTTGGGGTTTTCTTGGCAAAGATACTGAAGTGGTTTGCCATTTCCTTTTCCAACTCATTTTACAGATGGAAAACTGGGGCAAACAGGGTTAAGTGACTTGCCCAGGGTCACACAGCTAGCATGTGTCCGAGGTCAGATTTGAACCCACAAAGATGGGTTTTCCAGCCCACTAAGCCACCTGCCTTCCTGCAGTAAAGTAGTATAAAACAGACACATAATGAGACATATGCTGTTAGACATCATCAAAGTGCTGGCATGTTTTGCTTAATTTCACTGCTTTGTTAATAAGAGCATTGTCCTTGTCCAAAAAAAAAATATGTCTCAGTCTGCATCTAGTCCATCACTTTTCTGTCGGGATGTGGCAGCATGATCATTTGCTTTTTCCTAATCTGTTATGGGCTTTGGAATCAGATATTGTATGTAAAGTGTAAGAAGGTTGTGGAAGATTTGGGAACATATCAGTGTATGAATTACAGTATATAAACTGTGGGCTTTCTGTGACATCTATTTTGGCTTTTCATGGATTTTTTTTTGTTCCCTGCCTATTTGTACTGTACTTTCTCTATAGGTGAGGTTGATGAATCATTTGAAGGTAGAAGTGAGAGTTAGGGTTAGTAACTTTAATTTGCATCAGGTGGTCTACTTATTTGTAGAGGCTTAGGTTATGACAAAAGGTGAAATTTTGCTCAGTAGCAGGAAATGCTTTTGACAGTTGATCTGACTCTCTCTTCTTCCCTCTTCTTAGTTTCCTATTTATACTTGAATAGATTTTTAAAAATACCGTGTGAAGATAACTCAGCACTTATCCTGAATAAGATAGTGTTGCCCACATGAAAAACTACTGTATAGTTTCAGTAGTCTGCTCCCCTGGGCTGTGGAGCTTCAGGCTCTGCCTGAGGGAGTTGAGTGGAAGATTTTATATCACCTTAAAAAACCTCTTTTTTAAATCACTGATACCAGCACTAAAAGCTAGAGGCTGGAAGGTGAATAAAACAGAGAAAGGTGATGATGGTGAAAAGGATGAAAGAGCAACAAGAGACATCTCTATTTATTTGGGATATCATTCTCAGCTTCTGTTGAGACCACACCTTTGTCAGATAAGAGCTGTCATTCTGTAAATTATGTCTCCCTAACCCATAAGTAATGAATTGAGGACAAGGAGGATATGTCCTTTTGGAAAAGAACTCTCCTTTCTTCCTTTGTTTTCCAGAAACAAAGGGTAAGGTATATCCAGAGTATAAGAATAAGAGAATTTCTAAATGTGAAAGATCACTCTGGGTGATTCAGGCAATGGAATTAAGTAGAACAAAGGTCCATGAGTAAGCAGAAAACAAACACATCCTCTGTCCTGGCTTGTAATTTCAAAGATAGATTTCTCTGGCTCTATATTTACATGCTGCCACTTCTCCCTTACCCCGCCCTATCACTTTCAGCAGATAGACCCCACATGCAATTTAATTAGGCTAAGCTCCAGTTTCATCCTGGTGAGAGCACAGCAGCCATTACACTTCCCCCCAGAGACTATGAAATAAGAAGAATCAGCAAAGTCTTTCAAGGAAGCAATTTCACCTCTCAAAGACCTGGGGTCACCTTTTTATTATTTGGCTGGGTCACTGAGCTCTATCTGAGAATGTCCCTTTGCTCTTCCATAAGGCTCTGCATTCATTCCAACAATGTGAAGAAAATGGGAGAAATGATACAGGGATTGAAATTCCCCTCTACAATGAATGGGAATGCTCTCAAGGAAAAGAGGTGGTTGTATTTGACTTGTGACATGCCTTAATAACAATGGTCCTTCCCTCCCTTGAGCTACCCCACCACTCCTAGTTTGTGTCACACTATTGTTCACTTGATTATATCATCTTGAGTTATTCTTTGTTTCATACATGTGAATTTTGTCTCCACAGTTATAATATAGAGATCATGACCTAATACTTCTTTTTCCCTTATATCTAGCATGGTGCTGAATGTACAGTAGGGTTCACTGTATAGTTGTTAACTTTGTTTTTCTGTGTCCTTCCCCTACCTCTATGTAAGGACAAGCTTATAAAGTAAGATGTGCATTAGGCTGCTGGAAAATACACTGACTGGTTGGTTGTTCTTTGAAGCAGAAGAAAAGGCAGTGGCATCCTTTCTTCTGCAGTGGAGGAAAAAAAGAAAAAAATATATGCAGAACAGTTGAATCTCAGTTAGGAAATCATGGTGCTTTGACTTGACCTGTTATGGAAATTTCTCGAGAAAGAAGATATTATTGTTTCTTGACCAAGGCAATAGCCAGCAGCTTCAGCTCTCCCAGCATGCCAGGTGGGCCTATGAGCCACACCCAAGAAAAATGAAATAGCTCAGGACTGCCTGTCTTAATATCTCACTCCACTCCCATGAGCCATTCCACTTAGTCCTGAAAGGAATTGCTGGGGCAGAGGGAGGAGGGGTGGGGTGGGGTGCAGCACTGCAGAGCTGCAGATGCCGCATTTTTTTTCTGCAGACCCAGGTCTGGCTGCCCATGCTATTGTGTGACCCTGAAAGCCTTTCAAAGCAAAACAGACAACCAGCATCACAAATACCACCCCTTCCTCTTTCTTTCCACCACCAGGCCAAGGAAGGAAAAGCAGTAGTTATGCTAGCCAACAGGATACCATGGTACCAAACAGAAAGGACAAGTGTCTTAAAATTGCTAGCTGGAGCACCTCCCTTTCGTAGAGTAACAAAGTTAGACTTTCAAGGGTCACCTAGTCCTTCTCCCTAGAATCTAGGAAGAAGAAATGCCGTCTAGACTCCAGTTATAGTAGCATTTCATGAATTTAGAATGCCTGGGAACAGAGCCAGATATTTAGTAGAAAGCTTGGGTTTTAGGATTTTGTGATGCAGTTCAACTTTATTTTTATGTATTCACACTAATTACTAGTGGAAGATAAAATAGAGATACTCCCCAGACCTACTTGAACAAATAACAATAATAATTTACATTTTAACATAAATAACTCACTTTACATGCATTGAATAAAGAAAGATTCATTAGAATGTAGTAGCATGTTTGCAGACATTGTTTCAAAGACCTTAAAAACAGTTTATGCTCTTCAAATAAATGGATCCCATCTTATTTACACAAATTATTTTTCTCAAACACTTTCTTCATAAACAGTGTAAAGGTGCAAAATTCAACACAAATCAGGGTGATTATCCCAAATTTATGAATTAGTGGAGGCCAAATTAATGAGGCTGTATTGTGCCCCTGAGTAAAGTCACGGAATTACCATTCTTTACTAGTACTTCTCTCCTCCCTGCCCCATACTGTTGCCTTTTGTCCCTTTCCTGGTCAACCAGACACATCCCACAGCAAATCTGAAGATGCAGTAGCCATTGTTTGCTGGGCATGGGGGAGGAACAAATAGGAAATATCTTTTCAGGAGCATAAAGGACAGGTGAAGAGAAACAAGCAAATGTCTACAATTGCTCTACAACAAAGAAGCCCCAGTCTCTGTAGTTCCGCTCCTGAGCTACAACAATCAACCAATAAATAAACAAATAAATAAGTAAAAGTCAGGGGAAAGGATGTTTTAAAACAGAATCTCACTGTGACTATGCAAAGAAAGGTAAAAGCACTAAACAAAAGAAAAATTTTATGACTCCCATGAACGACCGCAGGTGGCCAAGAATATACAGCTGGGGGTTTGGGGGGTGGGAAGGGAAAAAGGCAATTGTCTAGAGAGCCATATCCAAGACTCCACTGGTGAATGATATCTATCACTGCTTAGAGATAGGGAAATCGAAAGGGGTTAAGACTGCTACAGTACCATGGACAGCAGCCATCGCCTTTTTGCCTTTTAACCTATAGCTCTCAGCCTCCATACTGACTCTTAGCAAAAGGGCTGCCCCAGAGACAGAAATTGGGACCCGGACTCTAGGAGTGTGAAAGGCAAAGGAAAGTGAATGATCAATCACTCTTTTCGCTTTTCATCCCCACCTCTTCTTTAATATAACCACTTTTGTCTACGTTGGGAGAAGGGTGTGGTAGGCTGCTAGTTTAGTTTTTTACTCCATCGTATTTTTCCGAAAATCAATACTAAAGGAAAAGAATGGCTGCTCCTCTCTATTATTGTGTGACAACGTCCATTTTGGGAGGGGTCAGGGAGAAGAGCTGGACTTTCAAAAGGAGGATTAGGATCAATCACTTGGATAGGGGACCCTTCAGTCGCCCAAGGTACAAGCACAAACCAGTGTTAATGGACCTCCACTTTCACTCATGCAAGCCTCACTAGTGAAGTATGTAGTCCACCACTACTTACCTGCAAACCAGCCACCTCAGCACTATGCCTTTCCTCCATCTCCAGGATCTGCCTTTCCAGGGATTCATTGGCACCTCGGAGCCCTTCGATTTCGATGGTGCGTGCCTGCAGCTGGCGTCGGTACTCGTGAATCTCCTCGCGGCTGGCTCGGATGGCTTCGGTGCTGCGCGCCGCTTGCTCGTTCAAGTTGGCAAATTTAGACTTGTACCACTCCTCAGCGGATTGCAGGTTCTTGGCGGCCAGAGACTCGTACTGGGCACGGATCTCCCGCAGCGCCGAGGTCAAGTCTGGCTTGGCCACGGTCATGTCCACCTCAGCCGAGGCCTGGGACGATGCCTGCAGCGTCGCCAGAAGCTCAGACACTTCCTCCTCGTGCACTTGCCGTAGGAAGGCCAATTCATCTAATAGCGCCTCCACCTTCTTCTCCAGGTCCAGCCGTGCCAGGGTGGCGCCGTCCACATCTCGCTGCTGCGCCTTCAAGGCGCGCTCTGCGCCCTCTCTTCCGCGGCTCTCCTCCTCGCAACGCGTCCGCAACCTCTGCACCTCCTCGGCCAGCCCGTCCCGCTCCAGCAGCGCCTGAGTCCGCGCGGAGCTAGCCTCCTCAAGCTGCGTCCGGAGCTCCCGGAGCTCGCGCTGAAACAGCTCGCCAACGCGCGAGGGCTCGGCGTGGCGCTGCCGCAGTGCTGCCAGCTCAGCCTCAAGCGTACGGTTCTGGGTCTCCAGCTGGTGCACCTTTTCGATGAACACTGCAAAGCGGTCGTTGAGGCCCTGCAGCTGCTCTTTCTCGTTGGTGCGAATGATCTTGTACTCGTTGTTGCGAGCTGCTGCCTGGCTCAGGTCCAGGCTGTCGGGCCCAGTCCGGCGGTAGGTCAGCCCCAGCCCCAAAGAAGGGGAGGCGGAACAGGTACCCGCCGAGGCAACATTGCAGCGGGACAGAGACTGTGACCTGAAGCTCCCGCCACCGCTGCCCCCGAAACGCGAGGAGAGGCGTGAGCCATCCCCAAACACCTTCCTGTAGGAGGAGGAGCAAAGATAATGGTCTGAGCTGAAGCTCATCTTGCAGGTGACAGCGAGGCTACTGAGCAAAAGCCTAGGCTGATCGGGGCTCTGAGCACCCGGGTTATAAGGCGCTGGAGGCGGGGCTGGGAGGGGTAGCGTTGGAGGCGGGGCGTTCGCCGGGAACCATGGAAAGGAAATGTTCGTGGAGAAGGGAGAGCTGGGAGTGGTGAGTGATGGGATGGGGTGAGGTTTGGGGGTGGGGGAGAGTGGGGCGATGGAGAATCGCACTGCAGCAGCGCAGTGGCTGGAGCTGCGTGGTTTCTCTGGCCAAAGGACCTGGAGGACCAAGACTGCAGGCAGAATCTGTGTGCCCTCTCCTTCAAGAAGGAGCAGTCTGGCTCCCCGCCAGCCCATTTCTCCTAGCACCGAAATCCGCAGAGAAGTGACTTTGGCATTCCCACCTCCAAACCAACCTTGACCATCCCCTCAACATCGCACATCCTACTATATAGTCATTCTGCCTATGATTTGCCATGATCCTGTGGTCCCCTCTCCCCCTTTCTTTCCAAATATCCTTCACTCCCGAATTCTGGAAGTCTCTGCTCCATCAGGCTGGGGCTCCCCAATTGCAGGTAGCATCTCCTCTCAAAAGACAACACTGGCTGGGTCTTCCTATTCATACTACTAGCTCTCCCAGGGGACTATATCCACCCTTTAGATCTCCTAGATGAGGCTGTCTCCTTCATCCCAGGAGCTCCCAAACTGCAGCCAGTATCTCGCTCCCATCTCAGACCACTTATGGAGACGTTTCTTAAGAGGAGAGAAATCATAGGCATACAGCCCAAGCATCAGAAGCATGGAAGAGTCACTAAAAATGGGATGGGTCAGCATTCAATATATGCACAGATTATAGGGGATTTATGAAAGAAAAGAAAGTATCCTCAGTATGGAAAGATGGGACCTGAGAAGAGTTATTAACCAAGTATATAAAATCATGCAGGATAAGATGGACACAGATCTTTTTTCTTTAATCAAACCCTACAATTCTAGAATGGGAGTCCTTCCCTCTAGCAAAACTAAAAGGAAATAATATGCAGACACATAAAAGGAAGTACAAATTCTCATAGAATCCACTCCTTCAGTTAAACATTTATTGAGTACAGAACCCGTTCTGGGGAAGATTAAAAAGTTTAGATATAAAATAGTTCCTGCACTGATGTAGCCTAATAGAGGGATCAGACACTAGCATAGATTCCCTGAACTAGAAACTGTTAAACGATCATTAGAAGGGGCACTTAAAGTGTTATGTGGAATCCAAGAGTTTCCATTATGGATATTACCTAGACTTCAGAGAGGTACTGTGCTATAATGGGAAGAGTGCTAGCCTTGCAGTGAGAGTATCTGATTCATCCACTTACAATCTGGCTGACCTTGGACAAGTCTCAACTCTCTGAGACTCAATTCTTCATCTGTAAAGCCAGGGCATTGGACAAGATGACTTCAAAGGACCCTTCCAGCTCTGAATCTATGATCTTAAGATCCTAACTTCTAATCAGAATCAATGTCTTTAATACAGTACTTTCATGGCAATGAATGACAGTGGTTGAGCCTCAAGCCACCAGCTTCTTCCAACTGGCCAGATTTCCCTGGGGAATGCTCTGCTTCTTGGCAGTGATTGTTGTTCTTAATTTCCCTCCAGGATTGGACATATGAAACACTAAGGAATTCACATGCCCTTTGTTTAGCCTGATTCTACAATTTTTCCTTTTGTTTTCACACTTCTAGATCTCTGAATCATTTAATACTATTGACCACCTTCTCAACACTCTCTCACTGTTACCAGTGAAATTAGAGAAGTGCCACATAGAAGTGAGGACTAGGCAAAAAAATATATATTAGAATTGACATTCTCATGTTCTGGTGGTATACAGTGACACTTCTGGGGCGATTTCGGGAAGAAGAATGAGGCTCAATTCCCTTTTAGTGTATTTGTTTGCACAAACCCAGGTGGGCTTGGGATGGGTGTGGCTAAGTTTCTCAAGAAGTTTGTCTGGTGTGGATGGGAATGTCTCTGTGTGTCTTCAGTCACATGTTGAATGACAGAAGTGCAGGGGAAGGTAGAGACCAGAGGGGAGCAATGTTCAGTATCTACCTCTCGTTTCCCCCAGGTGTCTTGGGTGCTATGGCAATACTTGGTATTTGAGTTTTCCATAAAAGGCTCTGACATTAAGGTCATTAAGGTCATTCAAATACAAGTCAGGCTGCCTTCCTCATAGAATTCTCATTTATAATATATAATAATGATTACAAGGCACTTTCCCCTCAACCGGTCTATGAAGTAGGTAGTAGAAGGATTATTATTCACATTTTACATATGAAGAACCTAAGGTAGAGAGAAGTTAAATGACTTTCCAATGGTCATGCTAGTATACTTTATGGTGAGGAATTAAATTCAGATCTCCCAACTCAAAATTCAGACACTATACTACCCTGAATTTCTGATTCAAAGATTGTTCTGAGATTCATATTGAGAGTCAGACATATAACTCATCATTTTGTTTCCATTATACTTTTTCCTCTTCTGGTCTCTGCTAACTGTGATCCCTCCTTTTCTTTCAGTTTTAATGGCTCCTCTTATTCCAGCACTCAACCCTAAGTGTTCTTTTTCCCATAGAAATTTCATCCACTGCTGAGGCTTCAATTATCCTATCTATACAGATGATTCTCAAATCTTCCTCTCCTTTGCTGCAGTCATGAGCTCCACATTAAAAAATTCCATAAACTTTTATTATATGGCTCATATGTACAGCACTATGATAGGTGCTAGGTAAGAAATAGAATTACCTACTCTCATAAAGCTTATGGACTAATAGAAGTATCTCATACATATACAATTATTTGCATGAATAAAATCATAATGATAACTCATATTTGTATGATTTTCAAAAATTATTGTAATATATTTAAAATATATTAATCCTGAAATTAGTTATCTCTCACCCAACAACCTGCAATACAGAAACCTTATCTAACAATTTTTACAATACTCTGTCCTAGTAGTCACCCACCTCTCTATTGTAATGGAGGATGTGTATTTCATTTTCTCTTGTCCAGAATTGTTATTGTTTTGCTTTGTTTTTCAATTAAACTTTTTTTAATGGACCTGTGATTTCATTGGTGTAGGGAACTCCATATAAGGAAACTTTTTATGAATGTAGATAAGCAATTACTTTGTAATTTATACTCTTGGAATTAGCTGGGCCAGTTAGAGGTTAAGTTACTTGCCTCATTTCACATACAGTTGATTTTCAACGTTGCAGCCTTCAAGACTTCATGCATTCCAGTGATTTTATTAGTAACCTCATTTTCACTTTTTCATTGGCAACTGCACATTTTCATGGCTATGTGCAATAGAGACAGAGGGTCAGAGGGTCAGATGTGATATCAAGACATTGCCAATTTCAGTGTCTTCCAACAGCAGGGACTAAAGTCCTAGCAACCTCTCCCTTGGTTTTCAGAGGGCAACCAAGATAGAGAGTACCATTAATACCAAGCCCTCACACTACCATCTGACACAGTGAAAAGTAAGATTCAGGTTGGTTTTGTTTTTAATTAATTTATTTTGAATTATCAACAATCACTTCCATAAGCTTTTGAGATTTAAATTTTTCTCCTCCTCCCTTCCCAGCTCCCTCCCCAAGATGGCACACAATCTGATATAGGTTATACATATACATTCCTATTAAACATATTTTCACATTAGTGATGTTGTAAGTAAGAATTAGAACCATAGAAGGAACCACCAGAAAGAGAAAACAAAACACAATAGAAAAAAAAATAGCAAATAGCATGCTTCGATCTGCCTTCAAACTCCATAGTTCTTTCTTCTTTGTGGATAGCATTTTCTATCATGAGGCCTTTGGAGATGTCTTAGATGCTTGTATTGCTGAGAAGGGTTAAGTCTATCAATATTAGTTATCGCACAATGTGGCTGTTATTGTGTACAACGTTCTAGAAATGTTACCCCCTGCAAAAGTTAAGGATTGGCTGTAGTATGTTTCAGGGGCAGGACTTGAAGCCAGATCTTTATCTGACCCTGAGATTAGCTTTCTGTCCACCGTCCCTGTTTCCTGCATTGATCTTTCCATTGTTGTTGGTGGTGGTCAGTTATGTATTGTATTTTCAGCAATCTCTAGTGAAAGATTACAGTTTTTGGTGGTCATGGTAACCTAACCCCCTATTTCTCATAAGGCTCAATCTTTCAGTATTCACTCAGCATCAGACCATACAAGTCTTTCCAGGTTTTTCTGAAGTCAGCCTGTTCATCATTTTTTATAACACAATAGTATTCCATCACATTCATATACCACAACTTGTTCAGCCATTCCCCAATTGATGGGCATCCCTGCAATTTCCAATTCTTTGCCACCACAAAAAGAGCTGCTATAAATATTTTTGTACATGTGGGTTCTTTTCCCATTTTTATGATCTCTGTGGGATATAGCCCTAGAAGTGCTATTGCTGGGTATGCACATTTTTATAGTTCTTCGGGAATAGTTCCAAATTGTTCTCCAAAATGGTTGGATCATTTCACAATTCCACCAACAATGCATTAGTGTTCCAATTTTCCCACATCTTCTCCCACATTTATCATTTTTCTGTTTTGTCATGTTGGCCAATCAGATAGGTGTGATGTGGTACCTCAAAGTTGTCTTGATTTGCATTTCTCTAATCAATAGTGATTTAGACCATTTTTTTTATATGACTATAGATGGCTTTAATTTCTTCATCTGAGAACTGCCTGTTCATATCCTTTGACCATCTATCAATTGGGGAATGACTTGTATTCTTATAAATTTGACTTAATTCTCTCTATATTTTAGAAATGAGGCCCTTATCAGAGACACTGATTGTAAAAATTCTTTCCCAATTTTCTACTTTCCTTCTAATCTTGGTTGCATTGGCTTTGTGCAAAAACTTTTCAACTTAATGTAACCAAAGTTATCCATTTTGCATTTCGTAATATTCTCTATCTCCTGTTTGGTCATGAATTCTTCAGTTCTCCATAAATCTGAGCAACTATTTATTGCTCTCCCCGTTTGCTTACAGTATCAGCCTTTATATCTAAATCATGAATGCATTTTGACTTTATTTTGGTATATGGTGTGAGATTTCAATCTATGCCTAGTTTCTGCCATACTCTTTTCCAGTTTTCCCAGCAGTTTTTGTTAAAGAGTGAGTTCTTATCCCAGAAGTTGGGGTCTTTGGGTTTATCAAATGATAGATTACTATACTCATTGACCACTATGTCTTGCCTACTTAACCTATTCCACTGATCTACCACTCTATTTCTTAGCCAGTACCAAGCAGTTTTGATGATTGCTGCTTTATAATACAATTTAAGATCTGGAATGGCTCGGGCACCTTCCCCTGCATTTTAGTTTCCTTGATATTCTGGACCTTTTGTTATTCCAAATGAATCTTGTGATCATTTTTTCTAACTCTATAAAATAATTTTTTGGTAGTTTGATTGGTATGGCACTGAATAAGTAAATTACCTTAGGTAGGATTGTCATTTTTATAAGCAGCTTCGCAGTTTGGATTTTCAGAGGCATATCTGGTACCTGAGAACTTCCTAGCACAGAACTTCCTAGCACAACTCTCCAATTTAGAAAGAAGCTTAAGTCAAAAGTAAATAATTTAGAAAAATGAGAAATATTTTAAAAGGGGATTATTGTGATCTATGAATGATCTGGTAGAATTTAATTACCTGGATTACCTTGAAATTAAAATAGAAATTAAAGAAATTAAAATATCTTTTAAGTAGTTACCATTCAGAGCACAGATCAACTATGCTACATACAGTAATTTATCAAACCCAAGATGAATTGCTCAATTTTAAATATTGCTACATGATTCTAGCTACTTTTGCACAGCCACAAGAACATAAACATCTATGAAATAAATCTTAGAAATCTCAAAACTAACTTTAACTTCTTGATGAAGAAACAAGCATTTCTCCAAGTGGAGTTCACAACTTTAGGTATCTTTCTATTCTCCTCTTCTTCCAGTGAGGTTTGAAATGTTTAAACTTTCTTAAGTTTAAGCTTTTCTTTTGACCCATGTTAGACATTTTGATGGCTGTTGAAGTTGAGGACTTGATGTTGTCTCCGCTTGAAAAAAAACCAATACTAATTCTATGTTCCTGCCCTTTTGGGAAATTAAAGATCTTACTTCATATTACCCTCTAATTGAGTTTCCCATTGACATTGTGTCAGTGCAAATGGTGTCTAACTTCTCTAACTTTCTCTTTCTTTCTTTGGCACCTCTCTCACTCTACACTTAGTCAACACTACATTTTTCTTCACTTCTACTTTTTCAAATTCTACCATCTTTATTTCCTAATCATATCCAAGGTCATCTCTGGAACTAATTTTTTTTAACTGTACATGTTCTTTGGCCTACCAATACCACTACTGGGTCTATCTCCCAAAGAGAACAAAGAAAAAAGAAAAGGACTCCATGTACAAAAATATTTATAGCAACTTTTTTGTGGTGGCAAAAAATTGGAAACTGAAGGTATACTCATCAATTGGGAAATGCCTGAACAAGTTATGGTATATAATTGTGATAGAATACTATTGTGCTATAAGAAATGACAAGCAGGATTGTTTCAGAAAAACCTGGAAAGTCTTACATGAACTGATGCAAAGTGAAGTAAGCAGAACAAAGAGAACATTGTACACAGTTATAGCAATGTTGTATGACGATCCACTTAGCTATTCTCAGCAATACAATGATCCAAGACAATTCCAAAGGACTTACTATGAAAAATGCTATCCACTTCCAGAGAAAGAACTGATGGAATCTGAATGCAGATTGAAGCATACTTTTATATCTTTGTTTTTCTTGCTTTGTTTTGATTTGGTTTTGGTCTGCGTTTTCCATGGCTAATAAGAAAAAATGTTTTTCATGACTTCACATTTATGATCTATATCAAATTGCTTGCCTTCATAAAGATGGAAGGAGAGAAAGAGAGAGAATTTGGAACTCAAAATTAAAACAAAATGTTGAAAAATTTACATGTGATTGACAAAAATAAAGGAAAAAAAATTTAAATAGCTAGTGTTCTTATACAACTGAAATTTATCACACAGATTTTCGCTCTTTTTCTCTGATCAAAATTGAAACCTCAAGATTTAAATACAGTTTCTCATTTTTTCCAGGTAGAATAGTTCCAATTTGGTTTCCTACTTAAAAGATATTTTAATTTCTTTAATTTTTATTTTAATTTCAAGGTAATCCAGGCAATTAAATTCTGCCAGATCATTCATAGATCACAATAATCCCCCTTTAAAATATTTCTCATTTTTCAAAATTATTTACTTTTGACTTAAGCTTCTTTCTAAATTGGAGAGTTGTGCTAGGAAGTTCTGTGCTAGGAAGTTCTCAGGTACCAGATATGCCTCTGAAAATCCAAACTGCGAAACTGCTTTTTCCTTTGCTTTTGGAATCGCTAGAGACAAAACTTTTAAACTGGCTTTCCAGTTCATTTTAAGACTGAGCGTTCTCTAATTCATTAGATCATCTTCTTCCCTTACAGTAAAGCAAAAATTTTTGCATTGTTAAAGGAAATAAGTGCTAGAAATGTCTGGATACTGTTTGAATGCAAATTCCACAAAGTTTCTAAGTAGCTATACCTCCCAAAATCCATTAAACTATTTCAATACATATAAAACACTCAAACCACACTCTCATCATAATTTGGGAATACATATTAACCAGATTACATTTCAGTCACAAATTTAGTCTCTAATTTGCAATGCCATAAATTTCTGTAAATGGGGAATGGATTTCCTTTCCTATTATCTGTGTCTTTCTCTGCATTCCCAGTTTGGAATTAAGAATTAGGAACACAAAGATGAAACTATATTTTTTGGAAGTTTTGAAACTTCAGCAGTAAAGTTTTTATTCTTTTCCTTTACCTGATAAGGCTATAGAAAAAAGTCAGCTGGATTTAGCCACATATAGAATACAGATAATGCTAATAGTATCTACTCTATGTTAAATAAAATAAAAATAAACATTCTTAACCTACCAATACTCTATTGCCTTTTTTTCAAAGATACCAATAGTCACGCTTAAAATGGAGAACTTCCATAAAGCCGTTATAAATATATTAATTTTTCAGTATTGAAACTCCTATCATCTAGTCATTGCCAACTAGGGTTTTCATTAGTATACCCATTCTGTATGTAACATAAGACTATGAGGCACTTTAGACATAGACCTTAAGGCAATTTCCCTGGCTGAGGGTAAATTTTGAACATAGATCATATAGACCAAAGGAGACCCAGAATGTTGGCTACCCATTATTCAGTAATTTGGGATGCCTGTCTTCAGAAGTTGTCCTGGAGAGGTTTTTTGTTTGTTTAAACTATCTATCCTCAGTCTCTTCCTTTCATCTCAGGACATGATAACACACAGATTCAAAGTTAAAATTATTCTTCCTACATTTTGGGGAACACCATCATTTGGGGCTAGAGCCAGTAATAGAGAGCCTAGACCACCGCACCCCATCCTTCAAGTGTACCAGAGAACCCTGGAGGGAAGGGAAAGTGAGACAGTGAAATCTAACATAGCTGGCCTTCAGTTGGTAGAAGCCAGGGTGGCCAGTGGTATATAAGGAAGGGCTTCTATTAGGAGTGGGGTGTTAGTAAGAAGTAATAAAGAATTCAAAAAATAAAAGAGTATCAACAAAACTTTCAAAAATACACAGAAGATAAAGAAAGATATTTAGAAGTGAACACAAATGGCAATTTTGTCATTACCTTGTTAAATTTAATATACATTTTCTTAAAACAAACTGTTAGAGAAGCTGTTTTGTAGTTTTTTTGTTCTTTGTATACTCAAATTTTTTTATTTTAAAATTTGTATTTAAAAAAAGGAAAACAAAAAAGAATGAATGATGGCAGAGATAACAATAATGATAATGGGTAAAATTGTGTATATTGTGCTATCACTTTGAGATTTGCAAAGCACTTTAAAATATATAATATTTCATTTGATTCTAACAACAACCCTATGAGGCAGTTGGTATTGTTATCTCTATTTTACAGATGAGAAAACTGAAGTTGTGACTTGCTCAAGGTCACAGAGTGAGTAAGCATCTGAGGCAGCATTTGAACTCAGGAGTGACTTGATGTCTGGTACTCTATTCTCAACACCACCTAGTGTTATGCATATATCCTAAGGAGGTCAAAGACCTGCATATTAAACTATTCATAGCATCACTTTTTTGTGGTTGCAAAGAAATGGAAATAAAATAGGTGCCCATCAATTGGAGAATGGCTCAACAAATTGCAGTAATTCACGTAATAGAATATTGTTGTGCCATAAAAACAAAAGATGAACATGAAGAATTCAGAGAAAAAAGGGAAGGCTTACATGAACTGATTAAAGGTAAAGTAAGCAGAACCAAGAAAACAACATACACAATGATTATACCTATGCAAGTAGAAAGGAAAAAATGCGACTATAATTATTGTGACCAAGTTTGGCTTTCAAGAAGAAATGAAAAAATATACCTTCTCCTTTTATTAGAGAGGTGTGGGACGAGGGGTGTGGAATGTTACATATGTTGTTATTCGTGGATGACGTATTGACTGGTTTCACTGAACTTTTTTTTTGTTTTATAATCTGTTATAAGAGAAGGCTTGCTTTGAAGGGGAAGAGAGACAAGGATATAATTCAGAAATGAATGTGATGAAAAACTGTCAATTTTTTTAAGTGTAACTAATATTTGCTGACATTTATATAGTGCTTTAAGTACTTTACATATATAATCTCACAACATTTATAGGAGGGACATGTTGCATTTTAGGAATGAAGAAATGGAAGGTCAAAAAATTAAGTGATTTGTGCACAGTGACAGGGTTGCGAAGTCCAGGAGCAGAATTTGAACCTAAGTCTCTCCTGAGTCCAAGTACAGGACTTTTCCCACTATACCATGCTACCTTTAACCTGAGCGATTCACTAGCTATTCCTGGTTGAGAATGATAATCTCTGGAGGACACTTTCAACTCCTCTACTGTCTAAAAAAAAAAAAAAAACTGAGCTATTGAACTTTTTATTAGATTTTTTTCTTCTTTTGCCATTGCTTGTGACTGTAAAATGAAGAAAGATATATAAAGAAACTCTGCAATGATCAGAGGAGGCCCTAACATTGAGGGAATTGTGGGAATTGAGCAAACCACACTGACTCCATCTTGTGACTCAATTCTGGAGCTAGCTCAGTTTCCTTTCTATTCAATTATGGGTCTAGTCCAGGGGTAAGGAACCTGTGGTCTTGAGGCCACATGTGGCCCTCTAGGTCCTCAAATGCAGCCCTTTGACTGAATCCAAAGTTCACCGAACAAATCCCCTTAATAAAAGAATTTCTTCTGTAAAACTTGGACTCAGTCAAAAGGCCGCACCTAAGGACTTAGAAGGCCACATGTGTGGCCACAGGTTCCCCACCCTGGCTAGTCCAATTTCTGTCTTGTGAGAAGACCTTATTCAACCATGGGAATTGTGAGAAAGCTATATTGCATTGTTTGAACCTAGCCCTGCATGGCTAGGAATCTGGATCACCTCTACTGTTGCTTAGAGACCCTTAACTAAGGACCTAGGTTATGCTGACAGAAACTGTCAGATCCAACGATTAATACGTGGAGTTTTCTCACAATTATGTATCTCATGCAACCCATATGTCTTATCTGAAAACTGACTCCCTACTGATCAATCAGTTATTGGTTCCCTGTTCCTTTGATTGAATACAGACACTTGGGGGAGTGGGACACTTCTTTTTCTGATTTCAAGGGATTGCACCTGCTCACTCATCCCCCTCCCAATTCAGAAAGCCACTAATCTTTCCTCCAATTAGAAATCACATGACCTAATTATACACGCTGTTTTGTATCCTGCTCATTGTTATCTTTTAATGCATAAAAATCTGTCTCCCCCTGTATTTGGAGTCCAGTGCCAAGGTGAGGAGACCTGGTCCTGATTTATTATTTGCTTAATAAATCGATACTCTTGGAAGTTTGAGGCTTTGTTTCCTCAGTTATTTCAGATTTCACCAGTCACAACATGCGGCAGCCAATCAAATCCAATCCTACCCACATTTATTAAATACCTGGTATATGTAAGGCATGCTGGGGGCACAAAGACAACTAACATGAATCAGCATTTACAAAGGGGCACAGCATAGACTGAAGTACAGCAGCATTTTCATTTCCCCACAAAATTTCCCACTCAGTCCTTGGGAGGACTGAACTAAAATAAGAGTGACTAAGACCCCCTCCTCACACCCAGAATGGGGTACTTCTTGGGAGGCCCTGTTTCCATTTGCAGTCCCTGACAAGTTAATTCCTGGGTTCATTACATAGGCAGTAGACAAGTCACTGCTTGGCTTTCAAGACTTGGTGTCTTGCTGCCAGGCTGATTCAGTGCAGGGCTAGGTGATGCAGTTTGCTTTCGGAGGCTCTCTCTTCACAGGCTACTACTGCTATTGACTCCAGTTGCTGAGGGGACCTTTCGTGGCTCTTCAGACCTTTTGAAGGTTACCCTGTCCCTTCCATCTGCCATTCTTTTTTTTTTTTTGTTAAATTTTAGGCGACTGGGGTTAAGTGATTTGCCCAGGGTCACACAGCTAGTAAGTGTCAAGTGTTTGGTCTGAGGCTGGATTTGAACTTAGGTCGCCGGTGCTCTATCCACGGTGCCACCTAGCTGCCCCTTCATCTCCCATTCTTATTCCCTTAAGATCAAGAAAAAATAAACACAAGAAAATTGAAGGTCTTAACTGGTTCAGCCCCAGCCCCTAAGGTATATACACTTTTCATGTGTGTGTATGTGTGTGTGTGTGTGTGTGTGTGTATTTATATACTATATAAGGTATATATAGGCTTAACTGACCCTGGAAACCTAGTATCTTCCCTGTTCCCAGTCACTTTTATGCTATGACAGGTAGCACTTACACTTCCTGGCTCCCTGCCTTTCATTTTCATTCCTCACGAATGAAACGCAATGCAAAGCAACGCAAAGAATATCTTCATTTCAGTGGTCCATCCTATCCCGCTGCCTTGCGTCACTGGTGACAGGGCTGTCTCCTATATGGGACACATCAGCTCTTGGTCTAAAAATTCTATATAAATTTGAGTGAGTCCTGGGTGGCACAGGGCCTCTGATCAGAGTACACATCACATTGTATGTTCATTGTGGTACGCTGCCCATGGAACTTGGGACAATTGGGACCTCACACATATACTGTTCCCCACTGGCATCTATCCTTCTCCTATCTTTATGTGGCAGTCTTTCTCTGGGAAGTACATTTGAGATGTCTGTTGGATTATTTTCTCTTTTGCATGGAAAGGATAAAGAAGTAGCTGTTAGTACAATGGTTAGAGCTCCAGCCTTAGACATTTACTAGCTGTGTGATCCTGGGCAAGTCACTTAAGCTCTGTTTGCCTCAGTTTCCTCAACTGTAAAATGGAGATAACAATAACACCTACCTCTCTAATGAGATATTTGTAAAAAAAAAAAAAGGCACTATATAAATATTCATTCCCTTTCCCCACATTAACAGTCACATGGCATTTGGGAAATGGTAGCAAGATGTGCAACCTCCAGCTACAGTCAGACATTGCCTCTACCCCCACCTAGAGAGCCACATCACCTCTTCTCCTCACTTGAAAGTGGCCAGGGAAGAAAAAGAGAGCTAGCCTGCTCAAACCTTAGGTACATACACTAAGTGACTGCTCAATAGTCTTTTAAAAAGCTTTTTTGTCACTATTCAAGAAACATTGAGAGAAAACGTGCGTGTCCTCCAAAGTGGGGGAGGGGAGAAGGGGAACGAGGTCCTTCCATTACACATGCCAGGAAGCAAGCCCACAAACTTCCACATGGGCTGGTTTCAGACAGAGGATATTGGGCATGCTCTAAGTACTGGGCCCTCATTGGCCAGTACCCCCATTACAGAATTAAAATTGATTACTCCTGGCTGAGGCTCATGATTAATAACTTGGTGCATCTGAGCCGTCTGTTGGACTGGAAGCCTTCAAAGAAATCTAATTCATTAGCTTTCTTTTCTGATCGAGCTCCCTCTCTCTTTCTCTCTCTCCCTCCTCCCAGTCTCCCCCTCCCCCATCTCTCCCCTCCTTCTCTCTGTCTCTGTGTTAAATACACACAAATAAGATCAAAGTAAAAAGGACATAGATTTTTGTCATGTCAGAGGCTATAACTGGAAGAAAAATTCTAGAAATGACATTGAATTTAGTCATTGGGAAAATAACAAATGAAGTATTATAGATTTAGAATGTTATGATGTCTGCATGTAACTTTTTTCCCCTTAAATGAGAAGAATGGCTGAATCTGTATGGCAAAGTTAGATTGGATTCAGGAACCAAATTATCCCCCCCCCCCCCCCGGGCCTCAGTAAAATGAGGTTTTTGAACTGCCTATATGATCTTTAAGTTGCTTTTCAAACATAAAATCCTTTTTGTGATTCTATGATCCATATGCCTGTAGGTGGAATAAAGACAGTGCTGCTGATATTTATTAAGGTCTTTCACTGAATTCTTTTTGCATTTGATTTAATAAGCTAAAAAAAAAAATCCAGACCAGCTCTTTACAATGACAGGATAATTGCAAACTATTCCTATTGCATAGACACTGCCTACCCAAAAAACAGTCCGTATTCTCCTATCCTGTTTCAGGCTGGCTATAGGACATTCAGGGACTGGAGAAAGGAAGATAGAGAGGAAAGAGAATGAAATAAGAGTGGCAGGGATTGTTATGGCTTCAATCTATTTACATTACTTCCCTTCAGGTACTCTATGTTCATCTAAACCGGCCTGTTTGCTGATCCCTTCGAAAGACATTCCTTTCTTGCTGACATGCCTTTGCATAGACTGGACCCCAGGCTTGGAATGCTTTCCTTTCTCATTTGTGCCTCTTGAAATCTCTAGCTCCCATAAGGGCTCAGTTACGGTGCCACTTTCTACATAAGGCCATTCCTAATCCCTCCAATTATTAGTGTTTCCTTCTCTATTTTTTTTTTCAAAATCCCTTTGTATTTACTTTACATATATCTTTCATTTACCATTCTGCATATCTCACTGCCTGTAGAATATAAGCCCCTGAGTACAGCATCCCTACTGCTTAGCACAGTGCCTGGCATAGTGTAGGTCTTTACTGAGGGTTTGTTGAACTGAATCTAAGTAAATTGAACTGAATTCATACAGAAGAGACACAATCAACAACTCAACAAATATTCATTGAACACCAACTATTTGTCATTCCTGTTAGGAAGGACTATTAGAGGGCAGAGGTCGCAGAAAAGTATGACATGGTGTATCATCTGGAAAAAACTCTATTTAGGGAAATGAAGCACACATATGAAAAAGAATAGTACAAATCAGACTATAATCAAAGCCTAATCATATAGCACAGACCAGAAGCGCTCCGCAAGTTAGAAGAAGGAAAAGTTGGGGTGGAATAGTCAGGGAAGACTTCCTAGAAGAGATGGGACTTTGGTGATGTTTGAAGAGGGAAAGGAGAAATGAGGGGAAGAACATTCTAATTAAGAAGAGCAGTATAAGCAAAGAACTAATCATGGCATGTTATGAAGAAAATAATTGGTTTAACTAAGAGCAGAGGTTTTGAGTAGGGGATGAGCAGACATGAGTTTCTGGTTCCAGAAAGCAAAGTAAAGACAAACCAGTGCATAAAACCAACACAGGTATGGATCAAGCCTCCCTGCTTTTCCTCTCCTCATCCTCAGTTCCTAGTCCTTCCTATACAGGAAGAAGAGAGATCTAGAAATCAGAAAGGAAAGGTTCCGTGTGGGGTTTAGGGGCTAACACAAGGGGGCAGTATTGTACAGCACTTTGCTTATGCATTCATTTAACATTTACGGAACTCCTACTGTGCACAAGGGCCTGAGTGTGATGCAAAGACAAATAAAACAAAGTCACTGCCCTCATGAGGTTTACTGTCTGGTAGGGGATGAAAGATAAAGACACAAGTAAATGTAGTAAGAAGTGATCAGTGCTTCTGACCAAGGAAAGAGTATGGAGGTGACATTTGAACTGAGCCTTGAAGTAGAGATACAGAGAGGGAAAAGTAGGCCATCTCTTTCATAGGCTTATTATAAGGAAAGAGCTTTGTAAACTGGAAAATACTCTATAAATTCGGGTCATTACTATTTCAAGCAGAGAAAATAGCATGAGCAAAGTTGGAAAGTCTGGTGTTTTTTGGTGTAGTCCAGTTTGGCTGGACCAGAGCATAGAAGGCAGTGGCAGATGCACAGGAGGATATTGGGACCAGATGGTAGAGGGCCTGCTTGTTTTTTATTTTTGTTTTTTAGTCTTATCGGCAGGGGGGAGCAATTAAATGTGATATAATATGATCACAGCCATATGTTAAGATTAGTCCGGCGATCTGTGAAGGATAGATTAGAGGCAGAGATGGATTGGAGGTAGATACCTGCTAGAAGATTATTATGCTAGACCAGGCAGGAGTTAATGAGATAATGAGTACATTCTAGGATGATGGTAAGAGGCTTGAAAAGGAGGAAGTGCTGCAAAGGAAGAATCGATAGGACTTGGTGACAGAATAGATGTAGAGAAGAAATTGGAGCAGCTAGGTGGCACAGTGGATAAAGGCCTCAAGTCAGGAAGACTCATCTTCCTGAGTTCAAATCTGGCCTCACAAGCTGTGTGACCCTGGACAAGTCACTTAACCCTGTTTGCCTCAGTTTCCTCATCTGTAAATGAGCTGGAGAAGGAAATGGCAAACCATTCCAGTATCTTTGCTGAGAAAACCCCAAAAAGGGATCACGAAGAATTAGACATGACTGAAAAAAAAATAACAACTAAAGAAAAGGGAAGAAATCAGAGGTTTCAAGGCTGAGGTAACTGGGAAAACATTTGTGTCATTAAGAGAGATGGATGATCTAGGAGGAGAAGCAAGTAACAGAGAAAAGACGATAAGTTCAGTTTTGAACTTGTGGAATTGTATAAGCCAGTGGGACATCCAGGTGGAGATGTCAAATAGAGTTGGAAATACAACCGCAGTTCAGGAGAAACTTTGGGACTGAAGATATAGATTTGAGATTATCTCCACGGAAGCTGAAGCTGTGATTCTGTTTCAAAGGAAGCAGAAATAAATGATATTGCTAAGCAATAATATCTAGAGAGCAGGGCAGATAGCTGAGGACCGAATCTTGAGGCGTGCCTATAATTAGAAAGTGGGAGAGGAGAAGGAGAAGGAAGAGAAGCTCAGGAAGGAGACAGAGAAGTAGTCATCAGAGAAATAGAAGAATGACAAGGCAAGGAGGAAGCTCTAGAGAGATCAAAGAGGATGAGGTGTAAGAAAAGAATATTTTTGTTGTTCAGTCATGTCTGACTCTTCATGATTTGGGGTTTTCTTGGCAACGATATTGGAGTGGTTTGCCATTTCCTTGTCTAGTTCATTTTATGATGAGGAAACTGAGGCAAACAGGGTTAAGCGACTTGCCCAGGGTCACACAGCTAGTAAATGTCTGAGACCAGATTTGAACTTGGGATGATGAGTCTTCCTAACTCCAGGCCTGGCACTCTCTCTGCTGTATCATCTAGCTGGCCAAGAAAAGGACATTAGATTTGACAGTAGAGAAGTCATTGACCTTCGAGACAGTGGTTTCAGTTGAGTTGTGAAGACAGAAGCCTAACTGCAAGGGTTGAGGAGTGAGGGGGTTGGTAATAGCATCATAGGATCATAAGATTTAGGGCTGGAAGGGATATTGGAGATCATCTTAACTTTTTATATGGATGAGCAAACTGAGGCACAGAGAAGGAAAATGACTCACTCAAAGTCACACAGAAAGGGCTAGTATTTGAGCCCAGGTCTCTTGATTCCAAATCCAGTGCTCTTTCCACTGAGGAAGTAAATGAACAGTGTAGATGACTCTCTCCTGAAATGTCAGTAATAGGGAGAAAAGATTAGATGGCAGCTCAAGGGAAGGTGGGGTTGGGAGAGGTGCTTTTAAAAAAATAGTAAAGAACTGACTTTTTTGTACGCAGAAGGGAAGGACCAAGCAGAGAAGAAGAGATTGAAAATGCAAGTGGGGGAGGAAATAACTAACGGATAAAGGTATCCTAGGAAACAGGAGATGGGAAGCAAGGACACAGGTTAGTTTTGTCAAGGAGAGAGAGCACATCATTCTCTGGAACAGATAGAAAGGAGGATAAGGAGGGTAAAGATAATAGCAATCTTTTGAGATGGAAAAGAGAATTAGGAAAACTTGCCTTGTATACAAAAAAATTTTTTAAATTTATTTTATTTTTATTAATTTATTTTTAGATTTCAACATTCACTTCCATAAGCTTTTGAGTTTTAAATTTTCTCTCCCTCCCTCCCCAAGAGGCATGCAATCTGATATAGGCTGTACATACACATTCCTATTAAACATATTTTCACATTAGTCATGTTGTAAAGAAGAATTAGAACCAATGAGGAACCACAAGAAAGAAGAAACAAAACAAAACAGAAGAAAAAAAAGAGCAAATTGTATGCTTCAATCTGCATTCAGACTCCATAGTTCTTTGTCTAGATGTGGATGGCATTTTCCATCATGAGACTTTTGGAGATGTCTTAGATCCTTGCATTGCTGAGAAGAGCTAAATCTATCGGTCAGTCATTGCACAACATGGCTGTTACTTTGTGCAGTATCCTCCTGGTTCTGCTCACTTCACTCAGCATCAGTCCATACTAGTCTTTCTGGGTTTTTCTGAAGTCTGCTTGCTCATCATTTCTTATAGCACAATAGTATTCCATTACATTAATATTCCACAGCTTGTTCAGCCATTTCCCAATTGATGGGCATCCCTTCAGTTTCCAATTCTTTGCCACCACAGAAAGAGCTGCTATGAATATTTTTGTACATGTACATGTACATTTTTTCCCATTTTTATGATCTCTTTGGGATACAACCCTAGAAGTGGTATTGCTGGGTCAAAGGGTATACACATTTTTATAGCCCTTTGGGCATAGTTCCAAATTGCTCTCCAAAATGGTTGGATCAGTTCACAACTCCACCAACAATGTATTAATGTTCCAATTTTCCCACATCTTCTTCAACATTTATCATTTTCCTGTTTTGTCATGTTAGCCTACCTGAAATGTGTGATGTCAAAAAACAATTTGTAAATTAATATATTTTGTTTTTATATCAACTTCATTTTTAAATCTATCCCTCTCCCTATTTCCTACCCAGAAAACTATCTCTTGTAACAAAGAGGAGGAAAAACAGCTCAGCAAAACTAACCAACAAATCAACCAAGACTGAGAGTATATGCAATGTTCCATGCCCACAGTCCCTCATCTCTGCAAAGAAAGGAGTTTATGATTATACAGTGTTCAATTTCTTTCTTTTCGTTTGTTTTTGTTCTTTTCATTTGCATTGCTGTGGTCCTATATATTGTTTTTCTGGTTTTGCATACTTCACTTTGCATCAGTTCATATCTTCTTGCATTTCTCTGAATTCTTCACACTTTACTGTAAGATTTAGGAACTGGACATGTAATTACATTAGCATAGGCAACTCTCACATGAAGTAATTCCCTTTACCAATGCAGATTGACACTTTTTATGCAACTTGTAGTCTTAGAGAGCTGCCTAAAGAACTGAGAGAAGTTAAGTGACTTGCCCAAGGTCACAGAACCAGTATGTGTCAGAAGTAGGATTTGAACACAGGTCTTCCTGACTTTGAGGCCAGGTCTCTAACCACTATGCAAAGTTGCCTCTAGATATTTTATTATGGCACAGTATTAACCCATTTCATTCATGTATCATAATTTGTTTAGCCATTCCTCCAGTCAATGAGTACCTATTTTGTTTCCAATTCTAAATATTGTTATGGTTATTGAGATGTGTATTTGACCTTTCTGTCATTGACTTCCTTGGGATACATGGTGAGCAGTAGGATATCTGGGTCAGAGAGAATAGATATTTTAATCACTTTTTGTTGGCATAATTTCAAATTGCTTTCCAGACTGGTTAGACTAATTCATACCTTCACCAACAGTGCATTGGTGAGTTTGTCTTTCTAGCATCTCCAGCATCAACTATTCCTATCCTCTGTCATCTTTTTCAATTTGCTAAGTGGGAGGTGAAACTTCAGAGTTATTTTGATTTTTATTTCTCTTATTACTAGTGGTCCAGAGCACTAATGCATATGGTTATTAACAGTTTGTGATTCTTCTTTTGAGTAAAGTTTGTTCCTATCCTTTGGCCATTTATCCATTGAGAAATGGCCCTAGGACTTATATATTTGTTAGTTCCCAATATCACCTCACTCTTCTCAGTAAAATATGAGTCCAAACCTTGAGGAATATCTATATTCAGTGAGTGGAGGGGGTTGGGAAAAGGGGACAGGGTCGATGACAGAGAAATAGTGGTGAGAGGTAAAAATAGAAGGAGTCACAGAAGTCAAGGAAGAAGAAAATACCAAGAGGGGCAGGGGGCAGGGGTCAAAAATGTTAAATGTTCCAGAGGGATCAAGGAGGATGAGAACAACAAGAAGAACCATTGCATTCATACATTCATCTATCGAGAGTGAGAGGGGAGTGGACAGGATAGGGGCTTGAGGATTCTAGAAAAAGGTTTTCCTGCAAATGCCTGATTGGCCCCTGCTTGCCTTGATGTGGCTTCCTGGTCACCTAAAGGCATTAAGAAGTCCTATTCCCATGGAGTTTATTGTTTTTGCTTACTCGTTTTTCTTATTACAAGGCAGGATAGGCAGATAGAGAGAGATATCCAGAATTCAGTGTGATACATAAACAAAAGACATGTATAAAACATTTAAAAAAATAAAAATGTAATGAAGAAGATTTGGTTTCGTATTCTGTCTACTGTATACTCAGAACTTGAGTAAGGGAAAGATAACAGAAAAGAGGTATTAATATATTAATAAATGCCTTTGCCCCATTTTCCCTTTACTAAATATAAAAAAGTTCTCTGATTGAATTACAAGGAGATCTTGGCATTGACTGGCCAAAATTTGACCACACTCTTGGAGATCTTTAAAAAGTTAAGCCTGCCATCCCTGGAGAGGGTTCCAGACAGTCAAATAGCTTAAGGCAGTTGGAGGATGGAGTAACATTGTGAAGTATAACCATTGCCCAGCTGAACAACCTGCCTAGCAGAGATACCCCAAGGTGGGGTGGGAAGGGAACAGTGAGAGGACAATATGGGGAAAAAAAAGATATCAGGATGCTGCCGTACAAGATGTATGAGTTGTCTTGGCCACCCGTGTTCCCTACACACACTCCTTATCACCAGCATACACTAAGTTTGTGTCTACTTTTCCCACAAATGTAAAAGAATATGCCCCAGGTTTATGGGGCATGGAAAGTTTTGTAGTTACTGGGTTTTTTTTTTAAATGTATGGGACAGGTAACTTATTCCTACACACAAAAGAAATACTAATTATATTCATTTGACTGAAACAAACTTAAAACAAAATTCTGTAACATAACTATTTTTACAGTTTGCTGGGAAGTTGATACTTAAAACTCTTCAAAGTATAAATCAGGAGACTTCTGGGGGTGGAGCCAAGAGGATGGAGTGGAGAAGCACTCAGTTGAGCTATCCTAATATTCCCCTCCAAACAACTTTAAGATAATGCCTCAAATCAAATTCTGGAGTGGTAGAGCCAACAAAAGATCAGAGTGAGACATCCTTCCAGCCCAAGACAACATAGGAGGTTGGAAAGAGAGATCTATGGCATGGGGGAGGAGGCTGAACCAAAGTACACCAACACCAGTGGTGGGCATTGCAGTGGTGGCAGAAGCAGCAGCAGTTTCCGGGTCTTGCAAGCCAGAGATGGTAAAGGGACCTGGCAACTAGTCAAAAAGGGATTACAGGGTACCCCTGTGTTAGCACTAGATGAAGGACCAGATGCTGTTTGGCAACTCCATTGCCCATACTCACATCCAGGTCAGAGTTCAAGAACAGAGAGGAGCACTTTTGGCCAAGAGGGAATGGGAGCCCAACACCTCATACCATATACCAAGATAAGGTCAAAAATGGATAAATGATTCAGACATGAAGGGTGATATCATAAGTAAATTAGGGGAGCACAGAAAAAGTGTACCTTTCAGATATATAGATAAAGAAAGAATTTATGTCCAAAGAAGAGATAGAGAGAATTATGGGAAGTAAAATAGATAATTTTCATTACATGAAATTAAAAAGCTTTTGCACAAACAAAACCAATGCAGCTGAAATTAGAAGGAAAACAGGAAACTGGGGGAAATTTTTGCAGCAAGTTTCTCTGATAAAGGCCTCATTTCTCTAATACATAGGAAACTAGGCCAAATTTATAAAAATAAGAGCCATTCCCCAGTTCATAAATGGCCAAAGGATATGAACAGGCACTTTTCAGAAGAAGAAATCAAAGCTATTTATAGTCATATAAAAAAACCCTCTAATTCACTACTGATTAGAGAAATGCACATTAAAACAACTCTAAGATACTACACAATCAGATTGACTAACATGACAGAAAAGGAAAATGATAAATGCTGGAAGGAATGTGGTAAAAGTGGGACACTAATGCACTGTTGGTAGAATTGTAAACTAGTCCAAATATTCTGGAGAACAATTTGAAACTACACCCAAAGGGCTACAAAACTGTGAATGCCCTTTGACCCAGCAATACCACTACTAGTCTGTATCCCAAAGAGATCATAAAAAAGGAAAAAAGACCTATTTGTGCAAAAATATTTATAGCAGCTCTTTTTATGGTAGCAAAGAATTGGAAATCAGGGAGATACTCATTAATTGAGGAAAGGCTGAACAAGTTGTGGTATATGATTGTGATGGAATACTATTGTGCTATGAGAAAATATGAGCAGGAGGGTTTCAGAAAAACCTAAGGAGATGTATATGAACTGATGCAAAATGAGATGAGCAGAACCAGGAGAACATTGTACACAGAACAGCAATACTATCTGATGACCAACTGTGAAATATTTAGCTATTCTGATGAAGACAATTCTAATCCAAGATGATTCCAAAGAACCCATGATCAAAAAGCTATCCACCTCTAGAAAGAGAATTGACAAACTCTGCCATTATTTAATTCCAGTCCAAATAAGACCCAGGACTCTGGACTTCTCAAACAAACTAGGTCTTCTCCCATTCCGCAGGTGTCCATTTCACGTATTTATTCAATTTTTATAAGATCAAGAAAGAATAAGGTGGCAATTCAAACCCAGGCTCCAGGTTTCCCTTGGCAGGACATATGCTCAAAGCCGCATGGAGGGGAGAGGGTGATATGGAAGTATGAAAGGAAAGTTGTTCCTCCCCTTAACAGATTCTCAAGTTCAAAACGGTGCCTACACCTGAAATGTTTCTCAGCCAGAAAAGGAGAAAGATAGAGTGGTGGGTTGCTCCCTTTTGTAGATATGTTTAATCATCAGAACTTCCTGTTCCATAATCAATAAGGAGACTTTGAGTCATCTAAGAGTGAAAGCTCTGAGTCACATGTGGCCAGAATAAGTCCCAAAGTTCCCATATGGATATATGGAACCAGGAATAGCAACTCTGAGGATATTCCATGGGAGGGCCCCATAGGTCAACTTTACCTTGATACACTCTATTTATAAAGGGGTGGGAGAGAATGGTCAGTGGAAAGAGTACTGGCATTGGTGTCAAAGGACTTGGGTTCAGCTCCTGCTTCTATCACTTACCACCTATGTCACCTTGGACAAATTACATAATCACTCTTGGCCTCGGCTTCCTCATCTGAAAAATGAGGCTTGATACTAGATGATCTTTTAAGCCCTCTGGCTCCAAATCTAAGCTCCTATAATTTTAGGGCACTTCTCATCAATTGGGGAATGACTGAACAAGTTATGGTATATGAATGTAATGGAAGTGTATTGTTCTATAAGAAATGATGAGCAGGCACATTTCAGAAAAACCTGGACATACATGAACTGATGGTGAGTGATGTGAGCAGAACCAGGAGAACATTGTACACAGTAACAGCCACATTTTGAGATGACCAGGTTTGATAGACTTAACCCTTCTCAGCAATGCAGTGATCTAAGACATTTCCAAGGGACTCAAGATGGAAAATACTGTCCATAACCAGAGAAAGAACTATGAGTCTGAATGCAGATCAAAGCTTACTATTTGCGATTTTTTTGTTTTTTCTCTTTCTCGTGGTCTTTCCCTTTTCTTCTGAGTAATGTAGAAATATGTTTAATATGATTGTACATGTACAGCCTATATCAGATTGCATGCTGTCTTGGGGAGGGGTATGGAAGGGAGGGAGAAAAAAATTTGGAACTTAAAATCTTTTTTTTCTTTTTTCTTTTTCCTCTATTTCATTAATTTATTTTGTTTTCAACATTCACTTCCATAATATTTTGAGTTCCAAATTTTCTCCCCATCTCATCCTTCCCCCCATCCCAAGACAGTGTGCATTCTGAATACTCCTTCCCCAATCCACCCTGCTTCTCTTATCCCTTTCCCCTTCTATTTTCCTGTAAGGCAGGATAGATTTCTATACCCCATTGCGTGTATATCTTATTTCCCAGTTGCATGTAAAAACAATTTTTAACATTCGTTTTTAAAACTTTGGGTTCCAAATTTTCTCCCTTCCTCCCTCCCCACCCACCCTTATTGAGAAGGCAAGCAACTAGATACAGGTTATACATGTGTAGTCATGCAAAACACTTCCATAGTAGTCATGTTGTGAAAAACTAACTATATTTCCCTTCATCCTATCCCACCTCCCATTTATTCTATTCTCTCTTTTGACCCTGTCCCTCCTCAGAAGTGTTTGCTTCTGATTACCCCTCCCCCAATCTGCCCTCCCCTCTATTATCCCTCCCTTATCCCCTTCCCTCCTATTTTCCTGTAGAGTAAAAGAGATTTCCATACCCAATTGAGTGTGTATGTTATTCCCTCCTTAAGCCAAATCTGATGAGAATAAGATTCACTCATCTCCTCTCACCTTCCCCCACTTCCCCTCCACTGTAAAAGCCTTTTCTTGTCTATTTTATGTGAGGTAATTTACCTCATTCTACCTCTACCTTTCTCCTTCTCCCAGTATAATCCTCTCTCACCCCTTAATTTTATTCTTTAGATATCACTCTTTCATCTTCAACTCACCCTGTGCCCTCTATCTACCTACCTACCTACCTACCTACCTATCTATCTATCTATCTATCTATCTATCTATCTATCTATCTATCTATCTATCTACATATAATTTTTTTCCCCTCCAACTACCCTAATACTGACAAAGGTCTCATGAGTTACAAATATTATCTTTCCATGCATGAATGTAAACAGTTCAACCTTAATAACCCCCTTATGATTTCTCTTTCCTGTTTACCTCTTCATGCTTCTCTTGAGTCTTGTATTTGAAAGCGAAATTTTTTATGCATCTCTGGTCTTTTCATCAAGAATGCTTGAAAGTCCTCTATTTCACTGAATGTCCATTTTTTTCTCCTGAAGGATTATATTCAGTTTTGCTGGGTAGGTGATTCTTGGCTGTAATCCTATCTTCTTTGACCTCCTGAATATTATATTCCAAACATAGAAGCTGCTAAATCTTGTGTTATCCTGATTGTGTTTCCATAATATTTGAATTGTTTCCTTCTGGCTGTTTGCAATATTTTCTCCTTGACCTGGGAACTATGGAATTTGGCTACAATATTCCTAGGAGTTTTCCCTCGGGAATCTCTTTCAGGAAGTGATTGGTGGATTCTTTCAATTTCTATTTTACCCTCTGGTTCTACAATATCACGGCAGCTTTTCTTGATAATTTCTTGTTTAGAGCCATTTTTTATAGGTATTTAGAGGGGTTTGGGGGAGAGCTCAAGCAAGTCACTGCTTTTACCTCTTGATAATTTCTTGAAAGATGATGTTTAGGCTCTTTTTTTTTATCATGACTTTCAGATAGTCCAATAATTTTAAAATTATCTCTCCTGGATCTATTTTCCGGGTCAGTTGTTTTTCCAATGAGATATTTCACATTGTCTTCTATTTTTTCATTCTTTTGATTTTGTTTTACAATGTCTTGATTTTTCATAAAGTCACTAGCTTCCATTGGTTCCATTCTGATTTTTAAGGAAGTATTTTCTTCAGGGAGCTTTTGGACTTTCTTTTCCATTTGTCCAATTCTGCTTTTTAAGGCATTCTTCTCCTCATTGACTTTTTGGACCTCTTTTGCCATTTGGGTTAGGCTATTTTTTTAAGGTGTTATTTTCTTCAGTATTTTTTCAGTCTCCTCTAACAAGCTGTTGACTTGCTTTTCATTATTTTCTTGCATTATACTGGCCGCACACTGACCTTCTGCCGGCCGTACGCTGATACCCGCTCCTCCTATAAGGAGCACACTACCAGAGTCATACTCACACTCGAGTCTTCGGTTCTCTGCCGGATAACCACACAGAGACAAGCCATCGGGAGGTGCCAACACCAGAGCTTTATTCAGAGGCCATCACAGCAAGCCATCATAGCAAGCCCAAGCAGCAAGGCCAGAGCAACAGGGCAGGAGCCAGGAGAGAGAGCGCGTGATCTGACCATGCTTGTTCCTAAATACCTACCTAGCCCCTCCTCCCCAGCCCGCTTACTAGCCAATGATTGTAGGGTCAGATACCAGAAGGGGCTGTCTGAGTTTAGCACACCAAGGGGGGAGGGAGTGACGTAGGAGGCTAGGACCAGTTACAGGGAGGAGGCATCTGGGATTGGCATATAGACAAGAGTACGTGACCTAGGAAGTCAGACTCAGACACTGGGAGGAGGGGTCTGGGTCAGTGCTGCACAAAGGGACCCAGGAAGTCAGGAAGGTCACAAGAGGCGTCTGGGGATGACATTGCATATAGGGAGGGGACTAAGCAAAGGGAACTCAGTCCTCTGCCGTCCCACTCCCACGTGGCACCGCCCCTTGCCTCAGGAGCTCAAGCTCCTGCTACTTCCTTGTACCCAGCTTATCTCACATAGCACTGCCCATTGCCTCAGGGCTTCTCCGTATCCAGCCCATCCCAGTTCACCACGACTCTGCCTACCACAGCCCCTGCCTCGACTTCCAAAATACCCAGATCTTACCCTACTCTTGCCACAGCGCCCAACCTGGTAGCTGCCAACATCAGACAGTCCCTCACATTGCATCACTCTCATTTCTCTTCCCAGTTTTTCCTCTATTTCTCTTACTTGCGTCTCAAAATCCTTTTTGATGGAACTCACAATCTTGCAAAAGTTAATGTTGAAAACTCTCTTTGCATATAATTGGAAAAAATAGAATACTATTAAATGGGGAAAAATTTTTAGGGCATTTCTGAACAATTGATTCCTGCCTCCAGCCCAGTTATTTAAATTATAGAGGGGCAGGTAATAGAGAGCACAAAGTGTTGATGCATTAAAGGACGTGCAAAGACAGGTTTTCACTTTGTTATCCCTTTATTAAGCAGGAAAATTTTTACTTAGAAGAATTAGAAGAAGAGCCTGCTCTTGCTAGCCAAGCATAGACTACAACCTGGTAGTTTTTCAAAACACAGAACATACTCCCTAGGGAGTGTGAGTTGTGGTATGACCACTGGCACCTGAGAGAAGAGGCAACTATAGATTCAAGAAAGGCAGTCCTGGCAGTTGGGAGTGGAGCTATGGAAAGAACCATGCCCAGAGGCACAGATGAGTGGCCTGAACAGCAAAGACATTGGAGGATCGAGCAAGTAGGAGCTCATTGGCTATAGTTTTAGGAGTACAAATACTTTGAGCAACTGGAATGTGAGGTAGTAGCTGAGGTATGGGGGAACCTAACCCTTGAATGTAAGTACAAGTGAGAGAGGCAGGAACTACATTTACTTATCTGTGAACATCTGTGTGCTGTATCCTGCCCCTACCCAGTAGAATGTAAAGTCCTTGAGGGCAGGGACTTTTTTGTCTTCATATCCTCACCACCTATGTAACTATTATTCTTACTATGCAATCTTAGGAAAGCCTTTGCTTTGAGCTAACTATATTTTCTGGTTGATTATTAAAGGTAAGCATAATAGCAAACAGGGGTATGTGAGCTACAGTTTTAGGAATCTAGACAGACATTGCCTTGGAACTAGGTGGTATTCCAAGTACCCAACCTGGAAACATATGAGCATCAAGAGGAGACAGTATCAAAAAAAAATGTCAATCCACCAGATGATCTCTAAAGTTCCTTCAGGCTCCAAATTCTGTGAATTAAAAAAAAAAATTCTAGGTGACCAAGCTGTATTATGTAAATTTGCATCCAATCATCCCAGCCAGAGCAGAGAAAGCAGGTGCTGAGAATTAGCCTGGGTTGGGAAGTAACACAGCAAGTATGATGGAAGGTCAAGCAAGTGAGGAAATCTAGACTTTCTCCAGATCTTTATCACAGTCCCTATAACAACTGTCCTAGACTCTTCTCAAGCTTCTATACCATCTGTCTAGGGTTTCCTCTACTCCCGTGCTCCTCACTTTAAATCAGCATCATTCTCTATCCTTTCCTCTTCACCCCCTCCCCAATATCTCACATCCTGCTCTTCTCTCTACTCATACCACATCTATCTTAGTTCAGGCCATTATAATTGTTCCCCTGAACTATAACCTCCTAACTGGTCTTCTTTACATCCATTCTCTCCTCTCTCCAATCCATTCTCCTCATAGCTGACAAATGGATATTCCTAAAGCACAGATCTGACTATATCAAGAAGCTTCTTTGTTGATTCCCCATTGCCCTTAGGATCAAATACTAGATGGAGCCAAGATGGAAAAATAAAGTGAACAATTTTTCCCAACATATCCCATTAAAAAAAACTTTTAAAAACACATCAAAATGAATTTTGAGAGAGAAAACCAACAAAAAGTTACAATGGGTCATTTTTCCAGATCAAAAAAAGCCAACTTAGGAAAACAGAAAGAGAGGTCTTCAGACACTGGTGTAGTGGTGTAATGAGCTGTGGGCTTTGGAGGCAGCTGAGTGGCTGTGTCAGTAGGAGTGCTTAGCACCAGGGTAAGGAGATTGAACATCTGGTCAAAAAGAGATTATAGGGGACCCCTGTGCTAGCACATTTGACCATTGCTCATTATCCAGTTCCTGGGTGGAGAGAAGCGATTATGACTGTGAGGGAGCAGTGTTTCACCTTAGCAAGGACCAGAGAGTAGACCAGGATAGTGACCAAAATTCTCCCCACATCACACCATCTTAGAAGAACTTAAAACTGACAGGGCCCCAGACCTAGCTGAGAAAGAAACAGGACATAAAACTCAGAAGACCAAGCCAGACACTCACTCCTACCACCTCCAGATAAGGGCAGAGCCCAACTCTAACATAAAGTCCAAAGTTAAGAAATAGGCTGGAAAAATGAGCAAATGACAAAAAAAAGAACCTGAGCATAAAAAGCTATTGTGGTGACAGGGAAACTCAAGACACAAACTAAGAGGAAGACAATTACTTGAAACATGTACAAACAAAGCCTCAAAGAAAAATGAAGATCAAATACAAGCCCAACAAGAATTCCCAGAAGAGATAAAGAAAGAAACAAAAAAGAGCAAAAAAAGATTTTAAAAATGAAATAAGAGCAGTAGAGGAAAACTTGGGAAAAGAAATTAGAGCAATGTAAGAAAATTATGGAAAGAGAATTAACAGCATGGTAAAAGAGATACAAAAAATACTGAAGAAAATGGCTTCTTAAAAATCAGAATTGTCAAGTGGAAGCCAATGACTTCAGGAGACATCAAGAAACAATAAAACAAAGAAAACAGACTGAAAAAAAGATGTGAAATATTTCATAGGAAAAACAACTGACCTGGAAAATCGACTGATGATAGAAATTTAAGAATTATTGGACTCACTGAAAGTGATAATCAAAAAAAAGAGCCTAGACATTATATTTCAAGAAATTATTATGAAAAACTTCCCTGATATTCTAAAACCAGAGGGCAAAGTAGAAATTGAAAAGATCCCCCAATCATCTCCTGAAAGAGATCCCAAAAAGAAAACTCTGAGGAATATTATAGTTAAATTCCAGAACTCTCAAGTCAAGGAGAAAAATACTAAAAGCAGCTAGAGAGAAACAATTCAAATACTGTGGAGCCACAGGATCACACAAGATTTAGCAGCTACCACAGTTAAGGAGTGCAGGGCTTGGAATATGATTATCTGGGACAAAGGAGCTAGGATTACAACCAAGAATAACCTACCCAGCAAAGCTGAGCATAATCCTATAGGGGAAAAAAGGATTAAATACCAACTCTTCTGTTTTACATTTAAAACCTTTTACTTTTAAACCCTTTCACAATCTGACTCTAGTCCAATCTGATGCTTATCTTCCTAAGTTGATTACTCATTACTCCTCTTCATAAACTCTACATTCCAGCCGAACTAACCCACTTATTATTTCATGTACACAACCTTCTGCCATCACCCCACTGTGCCTTTATGAAGGCTGTCATAACATGCCTGGAATGCTCTCCCTTCTGTCTCTTAGAACAAGCTTTCTTTAAGGCTAAGAGCCACCTCTTTCAAGAAGTATTTCCTAATTCTCCTGATTATTAGAGCTCCCCATCCTTAAAGCCCTGGGTATTTATTTTGTATATATATATATACTATATTTATTCATTTGGGGTATCCCCCCTAGTAGAAAATAAGGTCCTTGAAGGCAGGGATTGCTTTACTTTTGTATTTATATCCCCATAATAGATGCTTATTGACTGATTAAGCAGGAAGTAAATGGTTCTAACACCTATTCTGTCTCAACTCTTCTTCTCAATGACATAAAGGCTGAAGGTTGCTGCACTGTATTTGATATAGGTGAATATGGGCACTCTGCCATCCCAACCTGGAACATCAAGTAATATGTCTTAGGGCTACTTTCCCACCTAATATCTAGCCCTGATGATTTGATTTATAGGACTGCAAATTTTTAAAATTAAGTATTTAATTTAAAAACTTGACATTTAACAATAAACACTGATATTGACATAAAAAGAATTCAACTTGCTTAGTGAGTTATATATCGAATGTTACATTTGGACAGGATTTTGGGTGTTACGTATTCCAAACTGATTATTTTGCAGATGAGGAAATAGGCTCAGAGAGACTAGAATGACTTGGCCAAGGTTTTTTGGTTAGTGAGAAGTGAGAAAGGCATCTTGATTCAGTCCAGAGTTCTTTCTTCAACGCTAGACTGACTTTCTCTCATTCTAATTACGCAGGAACTGGTTTCACTGCCCTACTCTGAGGCCCTGGATACCACTCTTTTCCTCTGAGGCACCTAGCAGTGAAGCTTGAAGCTGGGTGTTACAGGCCCTTGCTGTAAGCTTAGGGGCAGAGGTATTCATTTAGGGGAGGAGCCCTAGCCTCAGGGGCAGAAATTCTGTTAATATTTATCTCTCTGATCCTTAGAATTGGTCAGAAACAGATTGTGAAACAATTAGGAAATACCTGTGTTAACAGCTAAATCCATCAAATGTATAGAAAAGCCAAGGCCACCCAAATTAGACCCTTGAAATAAGTGGGAAGTGAACTGAATTTTCTATTACAAATAAGCATGCCAGGTTGACAGGTGTTTCATAGATTTGGTTACACAGTGTGTTTACTTTCCTACTCCTCAACAGGGATATAGAGGTAATATTCAGCTTAGAGATGTGGCTTTAACTCTAAAAATGCTGTGATGACTTAAAACTCAGAACCCTTTGCAGGTGCTGTGTTTGGATCATAAATTTAGAATTGGAAGAGAAATTAGGACAGCTCTAGCATAACCTCTTTGCTTTACAGGTAAGGAAACTGAGGCTGAGAGGTTGGATAAAGTGACTTACTCAATACCCAGATTCAAGATTCAAACTTGGGTCCTCTGACTCCAAAGGCAGTAATCTTTTCATCATACCAGGATTGTCTCTTTTGCAGGGTAAAATATAATACAATCCCCAGTACCTTCCAGGCTGAACAGGGATTAGAATATAAGACATTACACTGTTCCTGTTTCACATAGGCCTGTTCCTAGATGCATGTTTTCCACCTCTAGGCAAGGCACAGCAAAGGCAGATGAGCTCACACTGCATTTAGAAATTTGGGTTAGATAGGGAAGGACTTCCTGACATTAAAGTTTAAGACACTGGAAAGCTTGTAAGATTAGAAGGTTAGATTTCATAACTCAAGATCCATTCAATTCAATTCAGTAAACATCTACTAGATACTCACTATATACAAGGTATTATATTTAGTGATGGGGATACAAAGACCAAAAAACAACCAAATCACTCCCTGCCCTCAAGAAGATTACATTCTACTGGGATACTGAAAGATACATATATGACAAAGTAAGAGAAGAAAAGTGTTTTATGAATATCTGAGAGTAGAATGAGCATTAGATGTTAGGGGGAATAGGGAAAGCTTTAGAAAGTAAGTGGCACCTAAATTTGTCCTGGAAGATGAAATTAATCTGAAAGGCAAACATTAGGGTGGATTACATTTCTGGTATGCATGGTGCACCATGGGTAAAAGCACAGAGGCTGGAGATGGCCAGTTCCAAGAATAACATGTAGCATAGTTTGGCTAGAACACACATTGCATGAAGTAGAATAAAAATGAAAAAGGCTACAAACATAAATTGGATTCAGATTGTGGAAAGCCTTAAATACCAAACTAAAGAGTTTGTATTTTATTGTAGTATAGGGAACTACAGAATATATCTGATCAAGGGAATGAATGACAGACTCGAGCCTTATGTAGTCCCCTCCTTCGACTCTCCTCCACCTTGAATTCCTACTTGGAGTTTAGGGTTTCCCAGAGAGGCAACTGCTACCTCCTCTTCTAGGAATAAGCCTTGTGGGTAGCTACACTCTTAACATTGTGGCTCTTGAGTCCCCACCAGTGGGTTCCCCATTAATATCCAGCCAGTAGACTCAATGCTTAACAAAGGTATTTCCTTAAGAGTTTCAAAACAGGGGTGGAACCAAAATGGTGGAATAAAAGCAGTGACTTGCTTGAGCTCTCCCCCAAGCCCTTCCAAATTCCTGTAAAAAATGGCTCTAAACAAATCCTAAAGCAGCAGAACCCACAAAAAGACAGAGTGAAACAAAGTTCCAGCCCAAGACAACCTGGATGTTGATTGGAAAGGTATATTGCGCCGGGCTGGGAGAGGAACACAGTTTGGCGTGGGCGCGCAGGCCTCAGTGAACCAGGAACAGGCCTCAGAGGACTGAATCAGGGGCAGCTGTGGTGGTTTCCAAACTTCTCAACCCATGAATGCCAAAGACAACTTAGGTCAGTAGGAAAAGTCTGTGTCTGCAGTGAGAGAGAAGCATGGTCCCAGCCCTAGTCCCTGAGCATGGCCCTGGGGTGGTGGCTGCTTCCAGAGCTTCTGGCCCACAGACTGAGGGGAAATTGAGTGGCTGATCAGAGGGGGATTGCAGGGATCTCTTTGCTGGTGCAGGATTCTCTTGCCTTTGCTCATGCTTGGATCTGGGTCACAGTTCTGGGTGGTGGTCTTGGGGCAAGGAGGAGTGCTGGTGTAGTGAAGCTTGTAGTGGTGGTGGAGAGGAAATCCTTCTAACGGTTCCAAGACAGATAAGAGTGCTTGTGGTCACTCATAGACCAGAGCACAGGCCAGGAAAGGAGTAAACACCTCACCCTTGATCATAGCACCTTAGAAGAACTGAAAATTTACAGGTCCCTAGAAGTATCTCTGAAAACAGCTGCACAAAACCCCCCAAAGCTTGGGACAGTACATTCTCCACACTGGAAGCAGATTCTGACCTTAACAAAGAGTTTATAACTCAAGTAATTGGCTGGGATCATGAGCAAGCAGTGCAAAAAGAGTCAGACCATAGAATCTTACTTCAATGACAAAGAAGATCAAAACATACAACCAGAAGAAGACAACAAAGTCAAAGTTCCTACATCCAAAGTCTCCAAGAAAAATATGAATTGGTCCTAGACTATGGAAGAGCTCAAAAAGGATTTTGAGAAGCAAGTAAGAGAAGTAGAAGAAAAACTGAGAGCGATGCAAGAAAATAATGAAAAAAAGTCAACAGCTTGCTAAAGGAGAGACCCCAAAAATACTGAAGAAAATAACACCTTAAAAAATAGCATAACCCAAATGGCAAAAGAGGTCCAAAAAGCCAATGAGGAGAAGAGTGCCTTTAAAAGCAAAATTGGCCAAGTGGAAAAGAAAGTCCAAAAGCTCACTGAAGAAAATACTTCCTTAAAAATTAGAATGGAGAAATTGAAAGCTAGTGACTTTATGAGAAATCAAGACATCGTAAAACAAATTCAAAAGAATGAAAAAATAGAAGACAATGTGAAATATCTCACTGGAAAAACAACTGACCTGGAAAATAGATCCAGGAGAGATAATTTAAAAATTATTGGACTATGTGAAAATTATTGATAAAAAAAGAGCCTAGACATCATCTTTCAAGGAATTATCAAGGAAAACTGCCCTGATATTTTAGAACCAGAGGGCAAAATAGGAATTGAAAGAATCCACTGATCACCTCCTGAAAGAGATCCCCAAAGGAAAACTCCTAGGAATATTGTAGCCAAATTCCAGAGTTCCCAGGTCAGGAAGAAAATATTGCAAGCAGCCAGAAGGAAACAATTCAAGTATTGTGGAAACACAATCACACAAGATTTAGCAGCTTCTACATTAAGGGACCGCAGGGCTTGGAATATAATATTCAGGAGGGCAAAGGAGATAGGATTACAACCAAGAATCACCTACTCAGCGAAACTGAGCATAATCCTTCAGGGGGAAAAATGAATATTCAATGAAATAGAGGACTTTCAAGCATTGTTGATGAAAAGACCAGAGCTGAATAGAAAATTTGACTTTCAGATACAAGACTCAAGAAACATGAAGAGGTAAACAGGAAAGAGAAATCATAAGAGACTTATTAAGATTGAACTGTTTACATTTTGCATGGAAAGATGATATTTGTAACTCATGAGACCTTTGTATTAGGGTAGGTGGAGAGAAAAAATTTATATGTATGTATGTAGATAGATAAATAGAGGGCACAGGGTGAGTTGAAGATGAACGAGTGATATCTGGAGAATAAAATTAAGGGGTGAGAGAGGATTATACTGGGAGAAGGAGAAAGGGAGAGGTAGAATGGGGTAAATTATCTCACATAAAACAGACAAGAAAAGGCTTTTACAGTGGAGGGGAAGTGGGGGAAGGTGAGAGGAGATGAGTGAATCTTATTCTCATCGGATTTGGCTTAAGGAGAGAATAACATACACACTCAATTAGGTATGGAAATCTATCTTATCCTACAGGAAAATAGGGGAGGGGACAAGAGAGAAGGATGATGATAGAGGGGAGGGCAGATTGAGGGAGGGGGTAATCAGAAGTAAACACTTCTGAGGAGAGACAGGGTCAAAAGAGAGAATAGAATAAATGGGGGACAGGATAGGATGAAGGGAAATATACTTAGTTTTTCACAACATGAAAAAAAAAAAGGTTGGCACTATCCATACTTCCAGTTGCTCAGGTCTATGGTTTCAGAGTCAACACCAACTTTTCATTTTCCCTCACCTCACATATCCAATTAGTTGCTATGTCCAGTCAATTTTACCTCGATAACATCTCTCACATCTGTTCTCTCTATACAAAAATAGCCACCATTCTAATTCAGGTCCTTATCATCTTTGGCCTGGATTACTGTAACAACTTCCTGATTGGTCTCCCTGAGTCCACTCTCTCTATAATCCACCTTCCACACAACTACCATATTGATTTTTTTTTACATTTAATTTTAATTTTATTTTTTCTCAATTACATGTGTACAAAAATTTTTAACATTTGTTTTTTAAAAATTTGAGTTCCAGATCCTCTCCCTCCCTCTTCTCCACCCTCCTTGAGAAGGCAAGCAATTTGATATATATTATACATGTGCAGGCATGCAAAACATTTCCACACTAGTGATGTTGCAAAAGAAAATATGGACCAAAAAAAAACCCCAAGAACAATAAAGTGAAAATGTAAAAAAAAAAAAAAAAGAGTTTCAAAACATTCCTCCTTTAAATCCTAGGTACACTCTTTCACCAGTATACATGTGGTCCATTGAGGAGGAATGGGCACAAACTTAAAGCCCAATGCCAGTGAGGCACAAGTGTAGGGAGCACCTATGGCCATGGCAGCTCACATCTCTGGAATGGCAGGTCCCCCACATCCTTTCATTCTCTGTGACCACAACTTTCCTTATAGGTTGAAAGTGTTATCTGGGCTAGATGGGTGGTTCTGCTACTAGGTTGAGTGACTTCACTGCTGGGCTATCCCCTCACAGGGCATAGAGTCTCACCCGGATGGGTCCCTCCCTTGGACTCCCTTGTCTAGCCTGCTCTACTAACAAGCTGGGCTGTTCTTTCCCTCGGCTGAGTTGGCTCCTTAATGACAGCAATAGCATTGCTCACTTTCTACTTCAGACTCAGTTGAAGTTCTCATCTGAGGTCTCAGGGATCTTTCAGCAAAGGCAGAAATCCTTATTTAGGATTGGCAGAAGCTCCTCTACCTCCTTGGCCAGGCTCTGAGCTTGTGTGTGTGTGTGTGTGTGTGTGTGTGTGTGTGTATTTCTAGGCAGTAGCAGGTGGCAGTATAGAGAGGTATAATCATTTCTTTTCTTTTCTTTGACTACCCTTCCTGGTTGAGGGCTAGTCCACTCAGTGAGAGACCCTACTCTATTGCCTGTAATACTCTACCTTCTCCTCTCCACCTCCTGGCTTCCCTGATTTCCTTCAAGACTCGGCTCAAAGCCCACCTTCTGCAGAAAGTCTTTCCACACCTCCCTCGATTCCCATCAATGGCACCTTCCCTCTGAGATTGTCTTCCATGTATTCTATATGTCTTGTATATACATAGCTGTTTGTATACTGTTTCCTCCTTTAGAGTGTGAGGTCCTCAAGGGCAGGAACCAACCATGTTTTTGCCCTCTTCTGTATCCCCAGCATTTAGAACTGTAGCTGACCCATAGTAAGTCCTTAATAAATGTTTGTTGTTGTAACTGCTGAGGGACTTGCCTTGTGAGGTGATGAAAAGTCCTATTGGCTTCCTGTGTATGTCATTAGGGAGTGGTCCAACCACCTTACTTCCCCCTTTCTTTCTGACTGTAAATCATGCAGGCATACACAAAACTGATATTTTTCCAGATTCTAAATTCCAAACCGATAATTTTATTTTACTGATGAATTTAATTTTACAGATGAAAAAATGGGTTCAGAGAGACTTGGGTGACTTGGCTGAGGTTATATAATTAAAGAGAAGAAGCATTTTTATCTTCAATATGACGGTTGGGTTGGTGGTGGGTGGTGGCTGGCCTTACTCCCTTCTCCATGCTCCTTGAAGATATTAGGACATGGCAACTTAAAACCATGTTCTGCCTCAGCAAGCCTGAGCTTGGGTTTGAGCTGCCTCTTTATGTTTATTCTTTCCTGATCTTAGGTGAATGAATATTTCAAGATGGACACGTCCAAACTTGGAAGCCATCCTGTACATTTGAGAGTCCTGGATACCTTGGGGCCCACTGGGTTAGAGCTGGTTGGCAGCAGGGGAAGCTTCTGAATCAGAAAAGATGGCCACTGACTAGAATCTAGTCACTAGATGATTGGCCCAAGCCTGACCTCCTTACCAGCAGACATGGATTGTTTGGATAATGCATAGGTTCCCAAAGTGGGTGATATCGCCCCTTGGGGGGCCCTGGAATGATCCAGGGAGCAGTAGTAGCCTTGAGTGTAATTGGGGAGGAGGGGTTGAAGAAAAATAAGGGAGCGGTGGAAGCATAAAGAAAGAAGAGAAAAGAATTTTGAAAAACCATTCACACATTTTATCTGTTGTATAACAGAGTTAAAGTTGTAGTGATTACATTATTTTCCAAATAAACACATAAAATGCAAATTATGACGGCTCAGTGGTCAAGTCTATCGACAGGTCTTAACAAGCAAGTGCTGGCAGGTGAGTATGTCACACATTGTTGGGAAGTCCAGCATGCATTGGCAGGAATATATGTGTGTAATGACTTGTTTATAATACAATATTATACGGTTACATGATGCAATATTACATCATCAAAATTTCAATGCACAAATTTAGAGTTATTAAATTTGAGATGCATCATTTTTAAAAAAGTAATTTATTTTTAGTTTTCAACATTCACTTCTATAAGATTTTGAGTTTTAAATTTTCTCCCCCTTCCTTTCCCCTCCTCCCCAAGATGGCATGCAACCTGACATAGGCTCTACTTATACATTCATATTAAGCATATTTTCCCATTAGTCATGATATAAAGAACAATTAGAATGGGAGGAACCACAAGAATGAAGCCATAAAACAAAACAACAAAGGAAGAGCAGAGCAAATAGTATGCTTTGATCTGCATTCAGACTCCATAGTTCTTTCTCTGGATGTGGATAGCATTTTCCATCATGAGACTTTTGGAGATGTCTTAGATTCTTGCTTGCTAAGAAGAGCTAAGTCTATCAAAGTCAGTCATTGCACAATGTGGCAGTCTTCTCCTGGTTCTGCTCATTTCAGTCAGCATCATTCCATGTAAGTCTTTCCAAGTTCTTCTGAAGTCCACTTGCTCAACATTTCTTATAGCACACTAGTATTCCATTACATTCATATACCACAACTTCTTCAGCCATTCCCCAATTGATGGGCATCCCCTCAATTTCCAATTCTTTGCCACCACAGAAAGAGCTGCTATAAATATTTTTGAACATGTGAGTCCTTTTCCCATTTTTATGATCTCTTTGGGATACAGCCCTAGAAGTAGTATTTCTGGTTCAAAGGGTATGCACAATTTTACAGCCCTTTGGGCACAGTTCCAAATTGCTCTCCAACATGGTTGGATCAGTTCACAACTCCACCAACAATATTTTAGTGTTCCAATTTTCCCATATCTTCTTCAACATTTATCATTGTCCTGTTTTGTCATGTTAGCCAATCTGATAGGTGTGATGTGGTACTTCAGAGTCATTTTGATTTGCATTTCTCTAATCAATAGTGATTTAGAACATTTTTTCATATGACTATAGGTAGCTTTAATTTCTTCATCTGAAAACTGCCTGTTCATATCCTTTGACCATTTATCAATTGGGGAAGCCGCATCATTTAAAAAAAATTTAAAAATTTTTTTGAAATGGTGTAAATTTCAAAAACAAAACAAAACAAACAATATTAAAAGGTTAAAGAAAGTAGATTTCCAGGGGGCGCTGGGTAATTTTTTTTTGAAAAGGGGGCAGTAGGCCAAATAAGTTTGGAAACCTCTGGGATGGTGTAGAACTAAAATGAAATGAAAAAAATTATTAATTAGTTAATTAGCAGTCTAGAAAATTACTTTATGTTCTGATGAGATTTAAAGTATCAGCCTCCCAGAAGATTATAATAGTACTTTTAACTTATGAATTCTGATTTAAGTTTGTTTTTGTCAAATGTATGCTTAGCTTCCTTTTTGTGTGTAGGAACAAATTACCTATTAATCCCTGATTCATATTATACATTGATTACCTTTTTCAACTCCCCCCTTTTAAGGGAGGCCCTAGATGAGGCACCTAAGTGGCATCGTGGATAGAGTGCTGGGCCTGAAGTCAGGAAGATTCATCTTCCTGCATTCAAATCTGGCCTCAGATACTTACTAGTTGTGTGACCCTGGGAAACTCATTTAACCCTGTTTGCCTCAGTTTCCTCAGATATACAATGAGTTAGAGAAAGCCACTCTAGTATCTTTGCCAAGAAAACCCCAAACAGGGTCACTCAGAGTCAGACATGACTAAACAACAACAAAGATGTGAGTCATTATGCAAAATTTTAGGGTGGAGATGTAAGAAGCCAAAGAATGTGAGAAAAGGTAGATTACCCCCTCTTATTAGAGGCAGACTCCCCTAAGACTGAACCCAATCCAATTCAAGCAAGTAAGGGCACAGAATTAGAAGAGGGCAAAGTATCCTAGACTCTGTGTGCCCAGCATTGAAGCTTCTCAAGGTTAGACAGGCAAGTGATGAGACAGACTGGTGATAGGATGATAACTCTACCCTAATGTTCTCCTGTCCTTTGTTTCTGAGTTTGAATATGGATCCTCTTTTCTTAGAGTTCTAAGCACTAGACAGATTTTTATTGCCAATGCAAGCAAATGGATTGGCTGTTTCCTGTAAATCTCCCCTGCGCTGGTTCATGATACAGTATAGTTAGAGGACTGAACCTGCAGTCAAAAAGATCTAGGTTCGAATGCTATTAGCTATTTAACCATGGATTCCCTAAGCCTCTATTTCTTCAGTTGTAGGGGATAATAATACCTGTATCATCATGGGCAAAGTACCTGCAATAAATAATTTTATTATTATTTCATTCTGTGACATAATTTTGTGTCATTTTTATATGCTTCTACTGATACTAGGCACCTCTAACCTTGATCAGATGAAACTGAATTGAGTTGGTTTCCCTGTCTTTAATTAGTTCTCTGATAGTTGGGTGCTGGATTTCATGCCATAAACATGTTTCATTGCTCTTTTGTTGTGTTTTTAATTCTGTGGGTTTTAAGAATGAATAATACTGTAAGGAACCATGCAAAAGTAACTTTTAAAGAGCCTACTTCAATTACTATTAGAGTTAATGTGGTAGCTATTGGTGTGTGGAAATTGAGTGTTTCAAGGGTCATTCAAGTCCACAATGAAACAAGTTTAGTTTCACCAAAGTACAAAGGATGGTAGGGTTGAAAATTAAAGACGCTGCCAAGAATTGACAAACTATTGATACAGAACAGGTTAATTAGTCTCAGAAAACAAGTCAAGACTTTTAGAAAGACCTGGCTCCTAGAGGGTTATTACTGATTCATTTACAATGTAATATAGTTTTCTTTAAGTTGGAAGAACAGAGAAGACTAAACAAAACAAACAAAAAACAAAACAAAATAAACAAACAAAAACATGGCTGCTAAACGGTTGCTATTAAAAATGCTTATCATGGGTAAGACAATACAAAGACTTGAGTACTGAATATTGAAAAACTATAATTTTTTTTGATGAAACTTACTTTTTCACTCATAGCTACACCAAAACCTTTGTCAGAAGTGTAGGTGAGTCATTTAAGGTTTGGGTACTTCATCAAACTAAAACAGGCACCTAAAATATTTTGGGATTTAAAAAATTTCCAGTGAGGGGGCTTGAAACTTTATTCTACACTTAAGGAATAATGAATTATGATAAGTATGACCATATACCGAGAAGCAGAATTGTTCCAGAACTACAGAAATTCCCAAATGGAGATGGAGTACTGCAACACAATTTTTTATCATATTGTGTTATGAAAGTTTAAGCAAGGTAGCCAAGAGATGGAGCTAAACACGCTTTAATGGCCTAGCAACCAATCTAATTTAAGCTGCATGTGCGCAGTAATCAAGATGAGACTTTGCAAAATGAATAGTCTCATTGGTAACCTTACTATCTGATGTGATAAAAGTGTGCTTCCATGAATTAAAGATTGTATCAAAATCTTGTGAACTCAATGCCAAATCGCATTGAGTAACAGGTGATTACAGCAAAAGAAGGGCATATGTTAATAAAGATTTTTTTTTAATGTTTAAAGCTATAAGGTTTACCGTGTAAGTCGATACATTTATTATTTTACTTTATCCCAAGTAATTCCTACACCATTGTAATACCTACCCTGAAGGAGTATTGAGAAGTAATATAATTAGTGTTCAAAGTGCTTTGCAAACTTTAAAGCTTCTATATAACTGTCAGTATCTTATTTATGGAGCATCTCCGGTGTGCACAGGGTTGCTGCGGGGCAGATTGCTGCATTTTGTCAGGTCCAGGAGTCACGTGCAGCACTTAGTCTAAGGGCTTACGTATACAAAGAGATACAGAGATGTCCTCCAACCTGTCCGACCTGCGCCTTCCCTCCTTCTCTCTCCACCCTCTTTAGCTGGGTGCTGACATTCCCTCTTTCTCCCCTTTCCCCGTTACCGTGAGGCCTGAGATGAGCTCCCGCTTTTGCTGAAAAGACCTCCAGTTCGGTTCCCCTCCTCCCCTATCTCCCCAGGAGTTCTGAAGGAGGGGCTGGGCTGGGGATCCACAGTCCCTAGCCTGGCTCAGCAGCAGCCCCTCCCTTCTCCCTGCAGCAGCCGCCACCGCCACCGCAGACTGGGGTTAGGAGCGTGTGTGCAGCGCTTTGATAAGACCTTAGCCTGAATCACCCCCTGCCATCCCCTTCCCCAAGGCGATGATCCTAAATACCCGGCCTTCCAGGTCACAAGGGCAGGTCAGGCCAGGGCTGAAACGCCTGACGGTCCTTCAGGGACTAGATCACAGTTGGCCAAGTGTCTCACATGAGCTGCTTCCATACCCAGCCCTGACCTGGGGCGGGGGGGGGGGGGGGGGGGGGCCGGCTAGGAGACCTGAGGGTAGACCCGGTGAGGTGGGGGCGGGAAAAGGGTTGCAAATTCAAAAGGCCCCGGGCTCCTGCCACTGGAATGATCCTGCAAAAAACTCCCTGCCAACAATCCTGTAAATACCCGATGCCTGGGAAATTCTGCCAACTATCTCATCCACAAAGGTGTCTTGGGGCAGCCTTTTTCCTGCCTCAGTTGTCCTCATGAATAACTAATCTTCTTTCCCTCCTCCTCTAGGCCTCTAGACACCTGCCCACCTTCCCTGGCTGCTCTAAACAACAGGAAAACCAGAGAGAAGGAAAAGCCCACCTGTCCCCGAATACGTATGCTCCAGTCACAGCTGGGGCTTAGGGATCGTGGGCAAACGGCTTCAACCGTGAAAGGTGGCTAGGATTTTTGTTCCGGGTTTTGTTTGGTTTGAAGGCTGGGTTCTTTGCGTGGATTTCTCAGCCTCTGTCATCTTCTTACACTTCCCTGTACCCCTCCCCCTCTGTAATGCAGAGACCACGGCAGGTTTCGTGGCCTGCAAGGAGTGAATATAGCTTGAGCCTTCTGGAGGATATTTAGGTGGTAGTAATGATATTAATAGTAATCATAACAACAGTAATAATATTTATCTAGAACTTAAAAATTTGCAAAATGTTTTATGTATCATCTCATTTGATTCTTACGATGAGATCTACAGCTCGAAGGGATTTTAAAGGTTTTTTGGTCCAATCCTCAGTTTTACAGACTCAGATCCAGAAAGAAGAGTTCTGTCGTGAGCCTCATGTGGGATGCTCTCAGGCTTGTCCTAGTTAATGTTTAACAACCAGCTGTGTGGGTGGGTGGAGAGAACCATATCCATGATCCATTTTTCCGTGTAATGTGAATTACTAACATTTCCCCCATCACTTTCTTAAGTCTAAACAATCAACAAAACCATAAATCAAGCCCTGTCAATAAATATCAATAAATCAAGTTTTTGCCAATTCCCAAAGTATAAAAGGTAATGCTGAAGATTTAACAATCTGTCCTAGCTGGTAGGAGCAGACTTCAGCACACTTCTGCATGGATACCTAGCTGCTGCTTGCCCTCATAGGCCTCAGTTTTTGTTTTTCTCTGTAAAACCAGGGAGTTGGATTAAACATAGTCTCAGGTCCTGTCCAGTCTAAACCTGTGATTATAAGTAGCAAAATTGAGATGCTGGAGCTGGGGGTGTTGCGGTCTGGGAGGTTAAGACCCCTCAAAGACCAAAGTACAAGACACGGTCATCTGGAATGAATTCACAAACTCAAGCAATCTTTACGTCAAGTTGCAAAAAGTTTATTATTATGCTTTTCAGGGCAAGGATTCTTAAGGAACCTGCAAGAAACTGAGGATGGAGCTAGGGTTTATATGGAAAAGGGCATGGGAAAGGAATGCCAGGGACACTGATGAGGTAATCCAAAGGTGCAGGTGTCTTTCGGAGCGATGGATGAGAAAGTACAGGGAGTATACCGGACAGGGAGGGAGATGACAGAGGTATGGATGGATCTTGGGAGGAGGCAGAGTCCTTGGGCCGGCCAAGGACAAAACTCCTTGGTCTGGGCAAGGCATCCCTCTCCCTCCGTCTTGATGAGAGAATGCTCTGCAACAAGGGAAAGCTTTCTCACAAGACAGGAACTTACTAAGGAATTGGGAGGTTTCCATAGACATGATCTGAGGGCTGGGGCCTGAGCAGCCCAGCACTCTCTCACCCAGCTTTGTATAGCTGCACGAGGGAGAGAGATAAGGGTCATACTGGGCCCATGCATGAATAACTGCTAGGCATAGTGTCCTTGGACTGGGGAGTGGTTGTCAGAGACAGTGTTTCTGAGACTAGGGAGAAATTGGGGTCCAAGTACAAGCACAAGCACCCAATAGCACAGAAAGGTCAGCTGAGAGATAAGACAGAAATATTTTCCCTTCCAGACTTTTTCTTAATCAGGTCACATTCCACCTGCTGGGAGTTTTCCCTAATTAGCCTAGGAACTCTGCCCTACCTCACTCCACCCGTCCCAAGGCAGCCAACCTACCCTCTTTTGTATATGTGTTTACAATCACGTCTTAATTTTCTAGTAGGGTAAGGTGAAGGGCCACTTTGATGACTAGGCCAACAATCTCAGAGAAGCCTGAATTGGCAGTGTATTTGCAGTATACAGAATGTAAATCTCTAACTGAAGTTGTCACTAGAATAACAATAATACTAAAAATACTAGCTCAAAGTGCAAAGTCATTCAAGGCCCACTGCAACATGGTCTGATAACTATCACCTCCACGTTCTACCAAACTGGATCTGAGAAGATTCACTATACCCCAAACCTATCCCACATTTTTCTATTAACATGACTTTGTTCCTATTGTTTCTTCTCTTTAAATTGCTCTCTCTCTAGTTCTCCTTCTACTCTGACATTTTTCAAGGTCAATCTCAAATGCCACTCCCTCTGTGAAGCCTTTTCTTGTCCCTACTACCAGAAAAAGGGCTAGATTTGGAGTCAGGATACTGCAGTTCAAATCATGGCTGAAATATTAACCTACATTTCATCTGATTCTTAAAATTATATATTTTTATAAGCCTACCTTTAATATTAGCCATAAAAGTTGTAAATAAATGTGAGTTTTATTACTTCAAAACATCAATGGATCTGTGATTTTGTTGGTTTGGGTGGTTCTTCTATTGATTACAGAGATCACAAACTCTGTGTCTTAGAAGATGCTATTTTATGAGTTATTTGGCCTCCCCTCTCCTTCCCCCACAAATCTTCATATGATGGCTAGGTTTTCTAGACTTGCGCTGCTTCTCTGATGATGACCATGACGATGATGATAATATTTATATAGCACTTTAAGGACTGCAAAGTGTTTTAAAATACTGTGAACAGTCATGTCCTCACAACAACCTGGAAAGTAGGTACTATTATTATCCCCATTTTTCAGATGAGGAAACTGAGACAGACAGTGGTAAAGTAACTTGCCTAGGGTGACACAGGCAGTAAATGTCTGAGGTTGGATTTGAGCTCAGACCTTCTTGACTCCATCTCCTGAGCTCTATCCACTCTGCCACCTAACTGTCCAGTTAGACTTTGGTAACAGTTTAATATTAACACTCAAAACCCTTCCAGTCAGGACCTGCCAGAGCTTGCACTCTGCCCAAACAGCCTCCAAAGTACTACTTTCATAAATTTGAGTTATTATAACCATTATTGTTTTTAAATATGCCTTATTGATATCTTTCTTTGAACATTACAATCTTTTCAAACCTCACTTGTAGATTAAAGTCTACCTTGTGAAAAACAAAACAATTAAGCAAAAACATCTGATACTGTGATAATGTGTGCAGTATTCTAGTAGGGGAGGGGGAAGAGCACTACTGACTCTGGAGTCAGAAGGCCTGGGTTCAAATTTAACCTTTGATGCTTACTACTTGTGGTCTGTCTCATGAAGTGAGGAAGTATGCTTCATTATCTATTTTTCAGTCATTTAGTTTTTTGGGTTTTTTTTTTAAGATTCTTACTTCCTTTTAGTGATCTTGTGAAATCCCTTTTTTTCTGTAAATGCTTCCAAACCAATCAAAAGACACAGCATTCCTTTCACCCTACATTCTCCCTAGATTTTCACCCATTCATCCCACAGCTGATAGATCTTATCTCTGTATGACCTGCCTGCTATTAATATTTATCCTGTTTTCATTACTTGGCCAAATCTCTCAATATCTTAGCCTTTGGTGTTTCCTGGTCTTAGATTATATGCCTAGGAGGAGGCTACCAACTCAGTTTAATTTGTACTATGAGTCAGTAAATACTTTTTAATTAATAATAATGATTCACATTTATTACAATAATAGCTCACATCTTAAAAGTGTTATACATACCACTTAACCTATATTTGATCTTATCTTTAAAATTACATATATTTTTTGATAAGCAAGATTCTGCCTTTTCTCCTTCTCAACCCAACCCTTCCCTCTTCCACCCCACCTCCCCCACAGGAAACAAAAGACAAAAAACCCCTTTATAAACATGTATAGTGTAACCTAAGCTTCTCTGGTCATGCCCAGTTCTAATATGGAGATGCCACTGAGGGGCCTTTTGAGAATGCCCAGTTTGCCTGCTTTGTCCCCTACCACATGGGTGGGGTGGCCTCCTTTGATTGGCTGCCTTCATCTTTAAAATTGTTGAGACTGAGCAGTTTGACACCTTTCCAATGTGCTCTTTTTGACCTGCACGGAGGAGATGAACTGAACCAGGGAGAGGGGAAAGACTTGCCTTCCCTTTCTTCCTCTCTTTTAATTCCAGCTCCGAGGAATGGGTTTGGTGGTGTTTATTTCTGTGCATTGTTGTCCTCAGTTTCAGGTGCCAGAGGTGATCCTCACAGGACCAGGAGTTTGTGCCATGGCAACCTTGGAGCCAGGATTGCCAGTAAGTTGGTACAGTCAACCAGGCCATCATGGGAGGAGCCCTGAGAAGTGAGGGTGCCTAGGATTTGAGCCCAAGTTGGGTTTTAAACTTGGAATTGGGATTGTGCTCTCTAGCTAATCCCCTTCTGCTCCTAGGGACTGAGGTGCAGGGAGAAGAGTATTATGTTTCCCATATGTGGGGAGGGAGTAAGTTTATATATTTGTAATTATACCTTTTGAAGTTAAATATTTTTGTGTAAAAGCTAATCTGACTCTTCACGGCTGATGGAACTGGGGGTCTGGAAAACATCTATTCCTACACTTTGGGGGAACATCATCGGTGGGGACTGGAGCCATTTTCAGAGAGCATAGACACCTGTCAATCCTATTAAGGGTACTGGAGAATCCTGAGGGAATGGTGAAATCTGACACACCCAAATTTCAGACAGTCAGGGCCATGGTAGCCTGTGTTATACAAGCATTGGCTATGCCCCCCCAAAAAATGTGTCTTGTTTTGTGCCGAGTCCTTTACCTCTCCAATTCTTTGTCTTTACAATATTGTCATTGTATAAATTGTTCTCCTGGTCCTGTTCACTTTCCTCTGCATCAGTTCATACAAATCTTCCCATGTTTCTCTGAAACCATCCAAATTTTTTTTTTGTTAGCATTTTTATTTTGTTTTTGTTTTTTTATTTAGTTAGGCAATGGGGTTAAGTGACTTGCCCAGGGTCACAAAGCTAGTATCAACAGTCTGAGGTCAAATTTGAACTTGGGTTCTTCTGACTGCAAGGCAGAATCTCTATCCATTCCGCCACCTAGCTGCCCCACCAAATTTTTTTTTTTTTTAACCAAAACTTTGATTTCATTTGTGCAGTGCAGGGAGCTCTTGGCGAGGAGTTTCTTCTCCCAAAGTACATCTGGACTTTTCCTGGCATTTGTATTTTTAGAGAGTTACCTGGGGCGATCAGAGGTCAAGTAACTTGCCTAGGATCACAAGCCCATATGTGTCAGATGTGGGAACTGAAGTCTTCTTGGTTCTGTGGCCACCTCTCTATCCATTACATCATTTTGCCTTTCCTTACATTTCACCTTATGACCCTTAAAAGCAGGTAGTACAAATAACATATAAGGAAACTGAGACTCAGGGACCAGGTGACCTGTCCAAGGTCACATAGAAATGATTAATCCAAGTTCTCTGACTTCAAATCCAGTTCTCTTTCCCCTAAATCCTGCGATTCAAAATGTGCCTTTTTGCACTCTGATTTGTGATACTGGATGTCTGTTCAATGTCATTCTTGCATAGGGATCTGCTAATTTCTATAAGATTCCAATTTTAGTATGCATTTCTGGTGAACACTAAAATATCTTTTGAATAAGTGAATTTTATGTGCCTTTTGTCCTTTCCCTCTCACCCCATGAGGTGACTGGAAAGTCTTCAGGGGGCAAGGCCTATATTTCTTTTTTCTTTTACACCACTCATACCTCCTGGGACACGGTTTACACAGTGATTGCTCAGTCATTGGTGTTGACTAATGGAAAAATGGTTAAAGGGTAGATAGAGCTTGGTGATCCAGTAACTGAAACTAAGAGTTTCTCTCATTAAAAAAAAAAAATTCAAAGAATCCAGATGATCAGTCTTCTGTCATGAAATCTTCCCTAGCCAAAACAGATAGCTTTCTCCTGTGAATTCTCATAGCCTCCTATAATTTTCTTTCACTTTTGCACTATGCCTTGTATTACACATTTACTTGTGTTGTTGTTTTAGTCATTTTTTTTTCAGTCGAGTTTGATTCTAGCTGTGTGACCCTGGGCAAGTCACTTCGCCCTTTTTGCCTCAGTTTCCTCACCTGTAAAATGATCTGGAGAAGGAAGTGATAAACCATTCTAGTATCTTTGCCAAGAAAACACCAAGTAGAGTCAATGAGGAGTCGGAGACGACGGAAAAGAAACGGAAGGCAGCCTCATTTTTCGCATCTGCAGAACAAAGAGAGTAAGTCTCAAGTCCAAAAAAGGCCTTCCGGCGTCAACGCCCCTTCACCTGGAGTTTAAATGCCAGTAGCTTTCAAACGGTTTTACCCTACGCCGCACACACTCGAAGCCTTGCCCACACTCCACAGCCGCAAAAACACAGCAGCAAGAGACCAAGCCACCACCCACCACCCCGCTCACTCCCCAAAGGCGGCCCAGAACACTTGGGAGGCTCTAAAAATATAGCCGAGGGCCCGCCCATCGGCGTTATGTCACACACGTCACGCCAGCCAACTGCAGCCTCAGGGGGTTGCAGCCCGGGGCAGGTTGGCTTGGCGCTGACTGACATCTCTTCCAGCCAATGACAGTGGAGATCTGGGTGCTCTTCGAATCTTTAGGTATCTCAGGTACTACTCTCTGATTCTAAATCTTTTCTGCCATCCCCCCCCCCCCCCGTGTACTTGTTAATATTCTCCTCTTCCTCAAATTACCTTGTGAGTTAAATTTACTTATCTGTGTCTATGTTGTACATAGGTATTTCCCTTCCCCCATAATAGCTAGCATTTGTAGAGCCCCAATTACATGCCGGGCAATATGCTAGGCGCTTTTTTACCAGTATCTCATTTGACCCTCACAGCTATCCTGGGAGGTAGGTGCTTCTATTATCCTTATTTTACAGGTGAGGAAGCTGAGGCAGGCAGAGCTTAAGTGACTTGCCCCGGGTCACACAGCTAGTAGCAAGTGTTAGAGGGCCAAGTAGAGCTCAGATCATTCTGACTCCGGGCCCAGTACTTCATGTGCTCTGGTGCTCCTTAGCAGCCTCGGAAGGCAGCTAATGGAGGGCTTAAGAGAATGGAAGCTTCTCCAAGGCATGATCAGTTTCCATTCTGCCCCCCTTTTGATAGCTGTCACATACATACACATATATACATACATATGCGCATACATATACGCATACATACACGCATACACATGTATACATATGCGCATACATACATATACATATGCGCATACATTCGTATACATATGCACATATATACGTATGCATATACGCACACATGCACGTATACATATGCGCATACATACACGTATGTGTATGTGTATATATATCTATATCTATATCTACATACATATATACCAGTGCTTCAAAAATACAAATATTTGTTGAGCTGAGTCGGAAATGCTGAACAGCTGAGTAAGTCTCATTCAGCCTTCCATCACCATTTAGGTGACAGGAGGTGTGTGTGGGGGAAGGTCTTTTAAATGACCCTAGGCTACCCTACATAGGGCAGTGACTCCAGATGTCGCGGGGTTGTAGACCTTTCTGTATAGTCACCCTCATCAAAAAAAGAAAAAATCCAAAGAATCCAGATTTATCAGAGAAGCCCGGCTGAAAATGCTGCTGAAACTCAGGCCGAGCTCCCCAATCCTACCCCTTCTCTCCGCAGAAGAAAAAGGCTTGCGGGGTATGGGGGATGGCTCATGGCCTCAGAATGGCCAGGGAGGCGGGGGGGCGCAAGGAAAGCCCAGGCTCGCGTGGGGCGGGGAGGGTGTCGAGGGTCCCTGACAGCTGGTGGGGCTGATTTGAGTGACAGGAGGAGGGCCCAGCTGGGAGCCGGGTCTCCATCGCCTCCGCCGCCTCCGCCGCCTAGGCTCTTACTCCTCCGCTCTTCCCCCGCCCCTCCCTGTAGTGAGGGGGAGGAAGAGATGACGCTGCTCAGAAGACGCGGGGATTGGAGGGCTCGGCAGGAGGGAAGGTAGAGTTTGGGGTGGGGGTGGGGAAGAATTCTACGCCCGAGCTGAGGCGCTGAACCTCCCGCGGCTCCCTGGACTGGCTCGGAGTCTTCGAGGGGCGGGGCCTCTGCGGCGGGCGGGGCGGGGCGGGGCTTGGAGCGAGCGAGCAGGAAGGGGGGTGGGAGGGCAGCGGGGGCGGCGCTGCGGCAGTTGCGTGTTGGGTTTTCTGCTGTTCGGAGGGGCCGGTGAGTGAGTGCGGCGCGCGGGCCCGACGGGGCAGGGCGGGGCCGGTGGGGGGGGGCGCGAGCGGGAGAGCAGAGGCCCCCTGAGCGGAGCCCAGCACGCGGCGGGGAAGGGGCCGCGTCCCCTCCCCTCCATTGCCCCCACCCCGGGGACCCTGCCAACGGCCTCCTTAACGGCCGCGAGACCCCCACCTTTTGCCCCGCCCCCTTTCCCTTCTTCGGCTCGGTCTTTTAGGTCCCCCTTGAGGGCGAACCCCCTCGAATTCCCCGCCTTCCGACCCCCCGTCTTGCCAGGGTGAGCCTCTTGTTATTGTCCCCCTTCCCAGGCTTTTATCGGAAAAGCTGTCTTCACTATCTCCCCTTCCCCCTCCAGGGGCTAGCCTCGGAACCCCTGAAGGGCTAGCCTCACAACCTTCACCGTCCCATTATCCGAGGTTAGCCCCTGCGTCAGAGTGACTAGCTCCCACATCTCTCAGAAGCTGCCTCCTCCTCCCTCTCCCCCCTCCCGGGATCCCAGGAGATGTGACCCTAAAATCTGAGAGCCCCATGAATTGGGGGGGCTAGTCCCCCCTTTCGGGCTCCTCTTAGGGCGCTATCATGAGGAATTCCCTCCCTCCAGCCTCCACGGAGAGGGGAGGCACTGCTTTGCCCATTGCCGTTGCCTGCCGGCTGGCGTGGTCACGCACTTACCTGGTTTGAGCCCCCGACACCTTAACGCCTCCACCCCCCGGAGCGTCTCCTTTGGGATCTCCTGCTTCCCTCTCCTGGAACCTCCTTACTTCCCCTCTCTCCCATCCCCGACGGCAGTTCTCTTCATTTCATCTTAGTTTTTGACATCCTTATTTCCTTCTTTCCTCACAGCCCCCTTAGTTTTTTAGGCGTCTAAGCCTTCTCATACAACTAAGCCCTAAACAAATCTCCTTTGCTCATATTTAACAACCCCTTTCCTGGTGGCAGAGAGGATATATTCATTAAAAAAAAATTCGCATGTTTACTGTGTGCAAAGCACTTTTGCCTGTCTATATTTTGTAGGAACAGGGATCTACTCCTTTGGAACTCCTTGCTTCCTTCTCAGCAAGCAGTCCTTGACCCCTTTCCAGATATTTCTGATTCAGTTTGCTGTGTCTCATGCTGAGTGACTAAGGAAGTGGAGAGGCCTCTGAAGGGTGATGCAAGGTAGTTTAAAAACAGTTTAAGAAGAGATACCAGAAACTGCCAACTTGGTAGCCCACGTGCCATTTTGTTCTTCCACCACTCACTTTTAAATGAACTCTACTTCCCATTTTATAGAGGACACCCTTGTTGCTACCAAATTGCAGTTAGATTAGCACATACATAACACATGAGAGTTAAGAAAGATGGACACTTGATGTGCAAATAGTTGCAATTAGTGTGTTCATATTTTTAGTGTAGTGGCTACTTAGAGTTTTGTGTCTTGTTTGGTAGGCCACAGCTTTTAAGATTGAGATGGCATATTTTGGTAACATACTTTGTTTTGCAGAACATTTTCAGATAGCTTTACTTGTATGCTTGAGAGCCTTTTGCTTTAGTGGACAGTACTCTAAACTTTCTTATAGCTGCTAAAATGCTTTAAGTCACTACTGTTGAGGTTTTTTTTCATTAGGGACATGTTTGATAGTGGGAGAGAGAGGCAACAGGTAGACATTCCAAGTGCTTTATGGTAACCTCAAAATGTCGGAAGATGACAAAGGCCTCTAGAACATTGTGTGGTCATGGATGGGATAGACAGGTATGGATGAGTTTTTGTTTGTTTTTTTTTCGAGGCAATTGTGGTTAAGTGACTTGCCCAGGGTCATACAGCTAGTAAGTGCCAAGTGTCTGAGGCCAGATTTGAAGTCAGGTCCTCTCCCAACTCTAAGGCTGGAGCTCTATCCACTGTACCACCTAGCTGCCCCAACGTGGATCTTCTCTTAAGAGGATTGAGTAGTTGAAAGACAAAGGCAAGATTTGAACAAGAAGAGAAGGCATGGAAGGACCATCCACAGTGGTGAAATCATAGATCCATCAGAATATCCGGTTATTGTCCCAGAAAGTCCCTCTAGATCCTCAGGTGTGGCCTTTTGACTTAATCTAAATTTCACAAAACAAATCCCCTTAATAAAAGAATTTGTTCTGTAAAACTTGGGACGCAGTCAAAAGGCCCCACCCAAGGACTTAGAAGGACACAGGTTCCCCATTAGCCACATGAGGTAGCATGGTATTTTAGAAAGGGCACTGGATTTCTGACTGAAGTCAGAAGACCTGGCTTTGAAACTCAACTCTGGTAATTGCTTCTAATGTGACCCTGGACAAATTGTTTCTCCTCTTTGGGACTTACTTGGCTTACCTGCAGAATAAGGCAATTGAACTAAATGATCTATATGCTTCTTCCAACTCTAAAGCAATGATCCTATGATCCTAAATAATTACTTTGTGTGATGGGCTGTCTCCAGTTGTCCTGATCTACATCTGGCCACTGGATCTAGATGGCTCTGGAGGAGAAAGTGAGGCTGGTGACTTTGCACAGCCTTTCCTCACTTAAAACCAGCTCACTTGCACGTCATGGCATCATCTTTCTGATGTCATGGTCCCCTTCAAGAACGAAGGAGGGATGAACGCAATCAAGTGATCACCTTCAATAAGACTACGGTTTTATTAGGAGAGACAAGAAGTACACAAATAACTATAAAACCAAACAGAAGAGGATAAGTATATAGAACAGGTACAAATAAACTGCTGTGTCATATTATAGGAGGATCAATATGGTATAGTGGAAAGTGCACAGGATTTTGTATGAGAATACCCAAGTTCAACTTCTGGCTGACATTTACCATTACCTTTGTTACCTTGGGCTTTTCACAGCTTCTCAAGTCCTAGAATCATATTGTTTTAGAGTTGCAAGGGACCTTAGTGTTAATCTAGTCTATCCATACATGAAAGGAATCAGTAGCAAATCAAACAAGTGGACATCAAGTCTCGGCTTGAAGAGCTCAAGTGAGGGCGAACCCACCATATTCCAAGGCATCCCATTCTGCTTTAAATAGCTCTAAGTGTTAGGAAGTTTTTCCTGATATCAAGGCTAAATTTGTCTTTTTGTAAATTCTACCCTTTGCTCTTGATTCTGCCCTTTGGAGCTTAATAGGACAGATTTAATTTCTCTTTCCCATGATAATTGAAGACAACTATAGTGTCCCTCTTTGAGTCTTTTCTTCAGGCGAAACATCCCCAATTTCTTCAGCCTGCCTTCATGAAATGTAGACTCAAGGCCTGTTACCATCCTCATTCTTTTGGATGTTGTCTAATTTACTGATGTAGTCCTTAAAGTATGGCGTCCAGAACTGAATGTAATACTCAGTTCTCAAACAGAGGAACTGTCATATTTTCACGCCTCAAGTTATTCCTTTCTTAATGTTAACCAAAATTTCATTAGCTTCATAGGTTACCACTTCACACTGCTGACTCATGTTGAGCTTGTAGTACATTAAAACCCCCAGATCTTTTTCAGAGAATATCCCCCTCTTGTACTTGTGAAGTTGATTTTTTGGACCCAGATGTTAGACTTCACATTTATTGCTTAGCTTATTGGATGATCTAGCCTTACAGGGTCTTTTGGGATCCTGATTGTATCATCCAGGATATTAGCTATCCTTCCTAACTTTGTGGTATTTGCAATTGATGAACATGCTATCTTTGTCTTTATTCAAATCATTGATTAAAAAAAAAAAAGCATAGCACCAAGCACAGATCATTTCATCCTTAATTTTCTCATATGTAAGATTAGGATATGGGATTTGATGAATTTCTGAGACCCTTCAACTTTATGATTGTCATTTCAAAAGATCATCTCATGATCTTCTTAGGAATGGATAATTATGCTGTAGGGACTCTTAAGTTTTAATTAAGACCATTTCCTGCTGAAGGGATCAGGGAAGGCTACATGGAGAGAAGCCCTTGAAGGTTGGGAGGCATCAAGAAGCAGTGCAGTGTAGTGGGTAGCACACTGGGCTTGGAGTCAGAAGGCTTGGGATTGAATCCTGCCTAAGTCACTTAAAAGCTTTGGAAAGTCTCTTGACTTCCCTGGGCCTCAGTTTCTTTATCTGCAAATTAAAGGGGCCTCTAAAGTTCCTGCTAGCCCTAAATCTATGGTCTTAATGATTTCAACCAGTAGAAGAGAGAGGAGGAATTGGTGCATTATAGACACAGGGGACAAAGTAAGTACACAAAAAGGCCGGAGGGCTTTGGGAATAGTGAGTGGGAGTATGAGTTTGGTGAGACTGGGGAGCGTTTGAATGGCAGTAAAGTGAAGTAAGCACTGCTTCGGTGCTTAGCCCTTGCTCAGTGCTGTGAGAGACAGGGTTTACAAGTCTGAGGAGACATGACTCCGTGTGTTTGTGTGTGTGTAGGAAATAAGCAATACAAGACTATAATAACATGAAACAGTACATGATTATGGACCAGGTAAGCAGTTTGGATGTACTAGGTGCTGACTTAAGAAGTGGGAGAAATCATTGGAGTCCAGGGTGGTTAGGGAACACTGGATGAGCCAGAATTGAAACATGAGTAGAATTTGTTTGGGCAGAAAGGAGGGGTGAGGACGTTCAAAAAGGAAGACTGACTTGGGTAGACGAGAATGTTCAGATATATTCAGAACACAGTGTTAACGTAGCAGAGCAGACAATAGAACAGAGTTTGTGAGAGAGAGTTATAGGAGATAGAAATGTGAATTCTTGTAAGCAGTCCATGATTTATTTTCATGGATTCTGCATAAATAAAAAACTTGATTAATAAAGTAATTGAGAGGATAAGAAGGGAATCATTCTGATGATTCTTTAGGAAAAAGTTTGGACCAGAGAAAGGCATTTACTATAAGGAAGGCACAGTCTGTATCAGATGGTCTTGGAGAAACAATTTAGATGATAAGCAAAAGGCGTATTTTATAAAAAGACATGTGGATGCATAGGAAATTCACTATCACCTTTGAGTTTTTAAATGACTTAGAGAAAATGGAAACAGTGGCAGGTAATTGGATCTTTACAGAAGGGTGGCACAGTTTTATAAGAATATTGAGTGCTAAAGCTCAGAATTAGCTCCATTGGACAAGGAAAGCTAAGGACAACAAAAAAGGTGGACTTTTTAAAGCTCCCTTGGGAAAAAGAAGATGGAAGAAGGGTAGGATTGCTGCTGGGGTTGATGGAATAATGATAGTGATGTAGAGGGTGAAGCTCACCAACTTGAGTTTTGTATTTTTTTCTTTGCCGAAGAGAATGATATTTGAACTAGAAAAGGAAGAACGAAAATGCTATTAGAAAGTTGATATCCAAGATTAATAAGGAGATAGTGGATACTTAGATTCACTAGACGGATGAGTTTAAGTCAGCATGTCCAGATGAATTATATCCTAGGGTACTGAAAGAATTGGCAGATGTGATTGTTGAGCCAAAGTCAGTGATCCTTGAAAGATCATGGAGCGCTGCAGAGGTCTCATAGGTTTGGAAAAGGGCAAATGTCCTAATCTTCAAAAAAGGGAAAGAGAATGGAGTCTACAAACTACAAAAATGGTCGAGCTTAATGGCAATTACTGGAAAAATTCTAGAACATTATTAAAGATATGGTTAGTGAGCATCCAGAAAAGGATGTGGTGATCACAATGAACTAGAATGGTTTCAAGAACAAGTCATGCAAGATTAACCTCATTTCCTTGTTTGAATAGGGTCACTAGACTGGTAGATCATGGGGCTGCTAAGGAAATAGTTTACCCAGATTTTAACAAAGCATTTGACCAAGTCTCTCAAGCTATGCCCGTGGAAAAGCTGTAAATAGTAGAATAGTTAGTTGTGTTTGGAACTGGTTGAATGACTAGACCCAAAGAACCATTAATGATTTCAGCCAGTTTGGGAAGAAGTGTTCCAAGGATTTGAGCTTGGTCTGGTGCTGTTGGACATTTCAGTGACTTGGGTGGAAGAATAGATAAAATATTTAGCACATTTGCAGATGACACAAAACTGGGATGGCAAAGAGAGACATTGAAAGAATCAGGATTCTGAGTGACCTTGGCAGGCTAGAATATGGGACTGAATCCAATAAGACCAATTTAGTAGGCAGAATGTAAAATCTTAACAATAGGAACCCACTACTAGGCCCATCAGAGCTGGGGCAGGCTCCCATTCCTTTCTTCTAAGGTGACTTCTGCTCTTGACTCACATACAAGGTCTGTATTGGGTTCAAGCCTAGGAGAACCTGGCCTCTAGTAGGAGGAATTAGGTTCCTTTCTGTCACACTCTTTGGATCATTAAACACATTCCCCTCTACCCCAAGGACAGTTTACATAAAGCTTAGGTTTTGGCTTATGTCTTACATGTCCTCAAAAAGGAGGAATAAAAAGATATTGTATACAATATGAATCAAGAATGGGATATTTATTTCCTGTGCCCAAAAGAAATAATCAATAGCTAACATTTATGTGGTATTTTAAGGCTTGCAAAGTACAGTACCAATATCTTGGGATCCTCACTGCTATTGTGCCCCTTTCACAGATGAGGAACTTGAGGCTGGAAAGAAGTTCAGTGTCACATAGCTAGTGTCAGAGGCCAATGCAGTGTGCCCTCTAGTGCCTGTTGGCAGATGAACTAAACAAGTGATAGTTGGTTTACTCAGCTAAGAGGTTGATAATTAAAATTATCTCAATATGAAGAAGCTTGCAGTGCCGATTAGGCATTTCACATTTCACCTCAGCTCTTCACTGCTTCCCTCACGACTCTGGCAGGCCAGGAATTTGGCTCATCCTCTGTCCAGTGGTTATCTTCAAGAGCACTGAAGTCATTAATATTTCTCTTGCTCTTGTCGGTTAGCTCCAACCAAGGAGGCAGAATCCACAAGCTTCAATTCACAAGGTGGTCTCCAAGCCTGTTCATATCCATTACAGTATCAGGAAGGAACAAACACAGAAAAAGCAGCTCCCAAACCAGGATGAGGATTAGTGTGTTCATATGCTTATTAGCTGTGTAATCACGGGTAAAGCAGAGGGGCATAGATTTAGAGCTGGAAGGGACCCCTGAGGTTGTCTAGGTCAATCCCCTCATTTTATAGATGAAGAACCTGAGGTAGGTCTACAAGGAGGATAAGTAACTTGCTCAAGGTCATTGACATAAGTAGCGTTGGAGATGAGATTTGAACCCAAGTTCTTCAACTCCAAAGCCAATGCTATTTCTCTTGTATCGTGCTGCCTTTCAGGGCCCCAGTTTCCTCATTTGTAAAATGGAGATTGTAGTATTTCCATTACATAACTCATAGGGTTATGAGGAATGCACTCTGTAAATCTGAAAATATGATTTAAATGTGAGTAGTTCCCACTTGGGTAGCTGGACCTGGAGTCAGGAAGACCCGACATCAAATTTGGCCTCAGATTCGTAGAAGCTGTGTGACCCTAGGCAAGTCACTTAACTCTGCCTCAATTTCCTCATCTGTGGAATGAGCTGGAGAAGGAAATGGCAAACTACTTTTATCTTTGCCAAGAAAGACCCAAATGAGGTTACGAGGAGTCAAACATAACTGAAAATGACTGAACAAGAACAACAGGTTGTTCCTACTTAAGGAATTCTGTATATGGAAAGTGGTATTAAAAACCTGATGATAAAACAGACCTGGGTCAATAAAGGGGATGTGTTGTTATCAAGAACCATTTATACAGAGCTTTATAGAACATTTACAGTTAGACATAATGAAGCCTGTCAATTTAATTTGAACACAATTTTACAAATTCTTTTCTGGACATAAGTGAAGTTTCCAGGGCAACATTTTTTTTTTTTTTGGAAACTAGATCTGTAATTGCTTTGGCGTAGGCATATCTAGATGAGGAAACAGAAAATTGCAACTTCTTATTCCGTAAAAAAAAAATTAACAGTTTAATTGTAATTTGCTTCAGAGTGGTCCCTGCTTGCATGAAAAAATGGCATTACTGATTGACCTTAAATAGGCATGTGTTTTAAAGGCAAAGTGTCCTGGCAATTTGAAACAGAAAGTATGATAGTGCAATGCCATTGGTTAAAACCCTTCTTAGTTGTATTGTGATTTGTTATTGAATTTTCAACATATGTTAGCTGGTGAGAAATACCTGAGCAGCCAAGTGCTTAGTAGAATTGCGACCTAAGTGTAACTGCTATTTTTTTAGACTTCCAGAGGGCAAAAACTGAAGAACTGAATTGTCTTGGAAAATGAGCTACTGTTTCAAAGCTCTTAGGTGGCGTTTAAGTTGGACAGTATAAGCAAGGGTATGTGAAAGAAATGTTTGCTCTTCCAGGACCTGCCTCATCAACAGAGGGTTGAGAGTACGGTGATGAAATCTGATGACGATCTTTAGCAGTAAGCCCATTTGTTATTGACATTTCTTAAGTTGTAAAGGTCCAAGACTTTTTTGGGATATAGGCCTCTGTTTTCATTGGTGTAGCAAACTCCTAGTATGAAAATTCCCTTCACTGATGCAGACCAGCATTTGTTTTGTAACTTATGGCTGGAGAGAGCTCACTGAGAGTTTGGGAGAACTGAATGATTAAGTGACTTACTTAGGGTCATGCAGCCAGTATGTTGCAACTTATGCCATGCTGCTTTTCAAATGTCCATGATAATAGTTATCTAAAATTTATTTTAGTGATAGTTTAATGGAAGTTATATTCTCTCTTCAGTTTAGGTCTAATCTTTCATAGCTAGTAGCATCTATGCCATATATTATTTTCCATCTTTACGTTTATCATGAAGTCTGACTGGGAGCTATTGTATGGAAGTTCCCAAAATAGAAACATTTTGGTAATGTCTTTGAAAATTTGAGTTTATTGATGATTTGGGCAAAAATTATTTTTAAAGCGTATTTTGAATTATGTTTTAGCTTCATTGTAGGACTTGCTACAGATATGTTTAACTGTGTATAGTCTAATGGGCAGTTTAGTGTATTGTGGAAAAACTTTTGGATCGGTGAATCAGAAGACGTTTACTTAATTTTTGGCTGCCATTTATAAGCCATATGACTGTGGTTAATTCACCTGAACTGTGAGCTTTTGTTTCCTCATTGGCAAAATGGGGATAATAACACTTGCATTATTTACTTCACAGGGTTATTGTGAGGAAAGCACATAGTAAAATGTAAAGCATTGTATGAATGTGGGCTTTTAAAAATTTTGGTCAGAAGTAATTTTTATGGTCAGCCCTATTAACTGCTAAAGGTGAGCAACCCATGAATTGAGCAGATTTTCAAAGTTAGTTGTTCTAGGCTTCTGTCAAACATTGAAAAATCATAATATATCTGGGTTTATCAACAGAAATGAGACTAAAGCAAATCCTATTAGTGTTTTATGTCTGATGTGTAAACAGGCTAGTGAAAAGGCAGGAATAACTCAAGTATTTTTCTTTTAAATTATGTGAAGACTTTTGGGTAATTTCCACAAGAATTTAGCATGTGGTATCATGACATGAATAGGACTAACCTGTGACTAAAAAAAGTAAAACACTAACTTCTTACACAAATCTGGGAGTAGAAAGTGATAGTTTTGAGTTTTGCTGAACTTACGTGGTTAATCTTTAAAGTTAGAATTAGTGTATTAGAGGAGTTGTGAAAAATAGACACACCAATACACTGTTGTTGGAACTATGAATTAATTCATCATTTCTGGAAAGTAATTTGGAATTATGCTAAAAGAAATGTTTATACACTTTGACCCATAGATCCCACTGTTAGGGATATATTTCAAGGAGGACAAAGACAGAAAGATTCCATACACCTCAGAATATGCGTAGTGGCACTGTTTTTTTTCTTTCTTTCTTTTCTTTCTTTCTTTTTTTTTTTGGTTGTTTTTTAAAGTAGCATGAAACCAGAAATGAAAAAGATACTCATTGATTGGGCACTGGCTAAAAAGGTTGTGGTGTATAAATGTAGTGGAATTATGCTGTCATAAGATATGATGAAGATGAAGAATACAGAGAAGTATGGAAGACGTATGTGAACTGATGCAAGTCTGCAGAACCAGGAGAAAAGTATACACAATGATTACAATGTTTTAAATGGGATACAACACTCCAAACTGTATAATTATAATGATCAACCCTGGTCTTGAAGAAAAGATGAGAAAATGCAACTCTTTCTTTCTTTGTAGAAGTGGGGAACTGTAGGTTTAGAACATTGCATATACAGTCAGATTTGGTTGATGTGTTGCTTAGTTTTGCTGGACTGCTTTTTTCCTTTTTTAAAATTCTTTGTTACAAGGAATGGCCCATTGGGTCAGAAAGGGAAGGGATGTATTTGGAAATGGTGATGTAAAAACAAAAAAAAAATATGGTTTTTTTTAAGTGGAAAAAATGAGATCTCAGTGAACATATTTGGAAAATGGCCATATTTTTAAAATCTCTATTTATAGACCTATATATGTATATTACATTTCTGATGTAATTATGTTATTGTATTATGACTATAGTATATACTGCATTATGAGGTGAAAGTTTAGTATAATGGAAAGATCCCTGACCTTAGAAGACCTGGTATTGAATTTTGGTTACATCTTAGTAGTGTCAAAAGGGTTATAGCTAGAAGGGCCTTTAAAGGTCATAGAATCATAAATTGAGCACTGAAAAGGACCTCGGGTATCATATTTTCCAACCCCCTCATTTTACAGTTGAGGAAATGAAAGCTTTCAAGGGATAAGTGAAACTTGTGCCAGGTCACCTAGGTAGCAAAGCCTCGATTCAATCTCTAGTCCTGCTGTTTCCCCCCTATATCAAGCTGTGTCCCATTGAATCTATACGAGCCTCCTTAAGGCATGACGCCCTTCTCTAATATTGCTGACAAATGGCCATCTAGTGTGCTTGTACACCTCCACTGGAAGTAGGGTAATCAGTCACTCCCAAGGCAGCCCATGCCATTTTGTGGATAGTGCTGATTGTTTAATTCAGCAGTCATTTATTGAACACCACGTATCATCCATGTATTGTATTAGACACCAGAAACAGACAAAAAAAAAAGTGTGTGCTCCCAAGATATTTCAAACCTGTGTAATAACCTTGAGAAAGTTTCACTTAACTGCTGGGGGCTTCAGGTTTCTCCACCTTAAAACGAGAGGGTTGGATTAGATGGCCTTTCAGGTTCCTTCTAGCTTTCACAACTTTGATCTTCTGAGAAGTCCTGATTGGGTGAATTTGTGAAGTTCTGCTTTGTGTTCACCTGAAACCTGCCAAAATAGTGGCTGTAAAAATGTTTTGAAAATTGTCAAACAGTGTACAAATTTAAGATTATGGCATAATTAGGTATTATGATTATTTATAAAAATTGATTTAACAAGTTTGCTTATAATACCATGCACATAGGCAAGCAGTTAAAATAGTAAGTGAAGTCTATCAAGTCTATGAAAAGTGCACATTTATACACAAAGTGTTCGTAATGTAAGCTCTATATAAAAATTTAATAGCTAAATTCTTGGGATAATTGTTTTTCTTTCCTTCCTACCTTTTCTCTCTTTTCAATGAGGCGAAAAAAGAATAGCAAAAGGAAGAGTAAGTGGTAAACGGGCTGACAGTGCTCACAGTTTATCTCTTCCTTTGGAGGGAGGCAGGCAAGGACCCAAGCTAGCATTTTTTTGGGGGGGTAGAAAAAGCAAGATGATAAAACCTTCCTGTCTGCTGGAAATATAAATAAGCTATTACTAAAGAAACATATAACACTGTATATCAAATTGAGAGTAACGGCTATGTTCAGCCATCTTTGCTACCTTTTGCAATTCCAAAGGCCTTTGGGAATTACCAAAACTTTATGAAGAAGACATTATGTAGCCCCAATCAAGTGAAGCATTTTTTCTTTAAATGGGTTCTTATTTTTGTATGTCAATAACTATTGTATGGTTGAAGGCTCTAGCAAGCAGCAAATACATTTAGTTATAATCAACTTAAATGTGCTGGTAATGGAATCTATTTCTGCAATATATCTGAGGTAATAAAAGTGCCAAAAATCAAAGAAAAAACTTGATGATATTCTCTGAACCTTTGGTGTTAATTTTTAATATTTCAAGAACAGACTGAGTTTTGAATGTTCCAGTTTCAATTTAGGACTAGTTACATGCATGTTGACTCTTGAAATAGAACCCTCAATTGTCAAGGCACCAGGTACCGTGTTTCTCATCCAACAAGATCTCCTATAAGCCATGTTATTTTTCCACTGGAAAACAAGCAACTCTTTGTTCCAAGATTGAATGTTGAAATGTTAGCAAAATAGTTATGTGTTAATCAAGCCAAGAATCTTATGCTACTTTGCCCAAGAGTAAGGTTGCATCAAAAAGAAAGAAAAAAAAAGAAAAGAAAGATCTGGCAATGTTATTGCTTTCTACACAAGCGTTTCTGATTTCACCTGAGAGAATTTCAGGTGCCGGAGACTTAATCAGTTGGAATGTTTGTTCTGTCCTTTCTTAGCTCTTCTCATAGTAAGGAGTAGTAACTGTACATTTAAAGTTTAGTGTTTTTCACCGTAAAAGTATACAAAAGAAGTAGAAGCAACAAATTCTCTGAGAAGCAGTGAGGCCAATGTATGTGATCATGAGCAAGGTCCTTTCAGAGCTGTGGCTTCCCCATCTGTAATATGGGGATAACAATACTTGCACTACATACCTCACTAGATTAATCAAGCAAAAGATTATGAGGGGAAAAAACACTTTGCAAGAATTAAATTGATATTCAACTGTGAGTAGTACTAATTATTATTTTAGGGAATTCTTTGTGTAAACAGTTAAAATCCATACACCAGAGCTTGGGTAGAAGTAGGGAGGTGTTATTATCAAGAACCATTTAAAAGTTAGAAATAATGAAGCCTATAAGTTTAACCTGAATAAAATTACTATTTTTTTCTTTCTGGGAAAATGTGAAGTTTCCAATACAGCTTAGTTTTTGGACCTGGATCTTTGATTTCATTGCTGTAGGGCCCAGCTCATATTGAAATTCTCAGTGCAAATGAGCACTTATCCTGAACCTTAGTCTTAAAGAATTATGATTTCTGACACCTTAAAATATTTTAATTGCTATAAATTTGTTTCAGAGTGATCCCTTTTGTATATAAAAGTGACATTGCTGTTTGACCATCAGAAGGCATACATACATAGCTTACTTTATGACTAAGAAGATAAATTTTTAGGAAGACTTATTATGAACATGATATAAAAACATTTAATTTAGCTTAAGTACTTTAACCTGTTCACTTTCCTGGTCATATTTGTTAATTTGTAGTGGGATGCTGTAACAAAATCCAGTCATGTTATTTGTGTTTTGTTTTTTAATAGGCATGCAAAATGTTGTATTATGCCTTCCCAATATATCCTTATTCTTGTCAGATTATTTTATTATGTGCACTGTGTACATTGCATGTGACTTCTCAGAATGGTGTCTCTCTCTTCTAGTGTTATGTATTAGAATGAGGGGCCAATTCTGCCTCTTTTTGACCTGTGTGAACCTGGGCAAGTAATCTGTTCTCTTTGGGCCTCAGTTTCTCGTTCATAAAAAGAAGGGGTTAAACTCGACTAAGGACCCTTCTAGATCAATCTGTATGACTTTATGCAAATATTAGGATTAATTTTTTAAAAATTAACTATTTAAATGATCCATTTTAAAATTTCAGAGCTTTGTTTTTAGAAAGAAAATAGTGAGTTGAAAAACTTTTAAATAAATTTCAAATGCTAATTTTCAGTTACAAAAGGAAAAAATTCTGACAAAAACAACAAAATATTGAATATTTACATCATATTTCCCAGTGATAGCTCTCTTGCTCTCTCTTTCTCTCTGTCTCGCTCTCTCTTTCTCTGTCTCTCTGTCTTTCTGCGTCTTCTCTCTGTCTCTATTATACAGGGTACCCTAAAAATCTTTGTGGAGTTTTTGGGACACTTTGTATGTATATATGTGTGCATATAATATAGCATATATACATACACAGGTCTTAGTGCAGCTTTAAATTCTTAAAGCTTAATATGTCTGTGTATAAGATATATGATATATACATATATCATCTCTTTTGACATTTGTTGTATAATATGTGATATCCATGTATATCATCTATCTTGACATCATTAAAAAATGAGGTTGTGATTTAAAAGTCTCTGTTGCCTGTATGAATGCTTTGGCATATCATACTGATACACATTTTTAAAAATACACATATACATATATATATATATATATACACACACACATATACACATACATATCTATTTCTGTATCTCATTGTACTGAAAATGTGCTCACTTGCTTTCCAGTCACTGTCATTTAGCTTGAAAGAGAAATTATAAAGTGTCCATTTTGAAAACTCTGTACCCTTACATGTCACAGCTCGTCCAGTTTTGAGCTGACACAGAGATGGAGGCCCCCTGCTGGGTTGCCCACATCCATCCAGCAATGTGAGTGCGGGCAGTGTGACTGCCAGGCCACCTCTACGCTCTCTCTCTCCCTTTGGCAGGCACCCTACTTGTCTCCCTTTCTCACTATGGTGTATTTTTTCTAGAGCAGAGATACTCACTTTAGTCACTACATACTCCACTTTTAGTTATTTTTTGGCTTCCTATTCTTATCACCTGTAAAAACTGTTGTGGCTGTTGGCTTGTAATCATGGGTTTGGATCATGCAATATTTCATTGGGTTTGGGTATGAAAGGTGCTCCAAAAATTATAAACTCTCAGAAGCTTGGTTTCAGTTGTTAGCACGTATAATTTTGAAGACTGGGTATTTATGTTGAAGTGAAGAGTAAGTTTTATAACATAATTGTAAGAAGAAAAGAAAATTTTATGTTTTAAAACAAATATTAGTCACTAAATTGTTTAAAAATCTACCACTAAAATGTAGCATTTTAAGTAGCTGATCTATTAGTATCTCATTTTTGTTGGATGATTAAGAAGCATTATTAACAGTCTACTTAAGGTTTTTGGTTAATATAACATTTAATAATATTAGACTGAGTTGAGAATCATGCATTAAGTAGTTTTAGAATTATTTGAGTCATAAGGATATATAGGTTTAATTTGATTTTGGGCAAGTCATTTTGGGCAGCTAGGTGGTGCAGTGGATAATGTCAGGCCTGGCTGAAGGCACTAAGACCTGACTTCAAATTTGGCCTCAGACACTTACTAGCTGGGTGACCTTGGGCAAGTCACTTAATCCTGTTTGCTTCAGTTTCCTCATCCATAAAGTGATCTGGAGAAGGAAACGGCAAACCACTCCAGTAACTTTGCGAGGAAAACCACATATGGGGTCACAAAGAGTTGGGCATGACTGAAATGACCTGAATAACAACAACAAAAATAATTTACCTCTCTGAGCCGCAGTGTTCTCACCAGTAAAAATGAGAGAGTTAGACTAGGTGAAATCTAATGTCTCTTCCAGTTCTTAATGATTTCTAGATTAGCCTACTCTGAAGCCTGTTTGTCTTATGGTCCCATTAACATTAATATAGTTACGCCTTCCACATTGTGACTTTCCCCATAGTGGTTCTGCTGTGATGCTGGTCAGCGTAAGAAATTAAATGGGAATTTTTGGGGAGTTTTGTGGAAGCTGCAGATAACACATGAAGACCAGCAGATGACACAGAGCCCGTGACCAAATATGTAACCCAAATTTTACAATAAGGTACTGTAAACACCTCATAAAAGAAAAAGAAAAAGTTCTGACTTCTTTGGTACAAAAGGAGGGCCAAAATATTTTACACAGACTTTCTGGATTGTGGGGGTGCTGTGCCTCTAATCCCTGCAATTTTGGAAGGATAACTGTAGTTTATTGTCATGTTTTATAAAATATAGACTATCCTTAAATAGAGGATAACACCAATTACAGGCCATACTCGGGTCTTTTGCAAACCCTTTCTTAAGAAAACAGAAGTTTACATTCAAACCACTGTGATACCATCCTATGAGAAATTGTTGAAAAACAAACAGTTTTTAAAAAGCAGTTCATAAAACATCCTGTCACTGTATTTTCCTGTAATTACAAAGGCTAAGTGGTAGATTTTAATTATATTACAATACTGTAGTTATTACATAAAAAATTAGCTGGTGAGGCAATTGGGGTAAGTGACTTGCCCAGAGTCACACAACTAGTGTTATGTGTCTGAAGGAAGATTTGAACTCAGGTCCTCCTGACTCCAGGGCTGGTGCTTTAACCACTATACAACCTAGGTGCCCCTAGAGTTAACTCTCAAACGTCCTGTTACCTGCCTTTCTTGAGACTTTCTTAACATGTTTTTTTCATTTCCATTGAATTAAGAAAAAGCTTTGAAACTTTCTTTCAAATAATTAGAAAATAATTTTCAAAAGAAAAAAAAGTGTGAAATCTAGTGAGATGGAGAAAACTTGCTAGACTAGGAGTTTAAAACTTAGATTCCAGTTCTGGTTCTCCAGGCTCACGGTGATTTGGGCAAATTACTTTTAACCTTTTGGGAATTCATTTTCTTCCTCTTTATAATGGGGAGAAGATGCTTAGTGACCCCTTAGATACCTTATAGTTCTGAAATACTATGAGAAAAATTTTTGTAGGATAGAGTAATTAGGAACCACCTATATTATGAATGAATAAAATAAATGCGTTTGCTTGGCCTTTAGAAATTCAATACGTGCTCCAGTTTTTGAAAAAATTGATTTAACTCCTCAAAAAAAAAAAAAAAAGAGATCATTCTTAAGTCACAGCCAGTGCTGGTGAACAGATGAAGACCTGGGAAAGTCTGGTATTGGTTCAACTAGAATTTTACATAATATTATTGAGTTTAGTAGCATTCATATTCTCATAGCCTATGTGAGACCTAACTTTAGATAAAAAACAATCATGAAATTTTATTCAAAAATAGGTTAAAAAAAAGTCCAGCTATTCACTCTTTCAGTATACTTCATCCTGATGCATTTGTTATGCAGCTTATTATAAGCATAGATTTTTAAGTTTGCCATCTCAAAGTAGAGTTTTTCAGTATATTTGGTGCAGACATGACAGATTAAAGTACTTTTCTCAGAAAATCTACACTACTCATTTTGTCTTTTATCCTGATCATGTCCATCTTTGCTAGCCAATCTTTCCTGCAACTCCTGAGCACTTACGGCCTGAACCACATTTGGTAGTTAATGTACATTTATGTTATCTCACCTCAATTGCTCTCACATAATTTTTCTTTTCTCAAGACTGCCACATCTCCTTTCTCTCCCTCCACCCTCTCAGCTGAGCTGGCTTCTTATTTAGAAAATTGATGCTCTTCACCTGAGGTCCCTTTTCTCTTTATCTCAAAACCCCTTGTTATCATTCCCCACTGTCTCATTTCCTCCAGTCTCTCATAATTAGGTAATCCTTCTTGCTGAGACCAGCTCTTCTGCCTTTCTTTTATCCCATTCCTTCCCATATTCTCTACCAGATTGCCCCCTCAGTCATCTCCTCTCTAACTTTTAATCTCTCCTTATCATCTGGTTCCTTCCTAGTGCCTTCATACAGTCCTAAAAAACTTTCACTAAATCCTACCATTCCTTCAGGCTATCATTCTCTAGCTCCTCTCATTCTCTGCTAGAAATCTAGAAAACTCTGTATATTCATTGTCTTCACTTCTGCTCACTTTTCAACCCTTGCAATCTGGCTTCCAACCTTATCACTCAACTAAGACTGTTCTGCAAATTTACCAATGATCTCTTAATTGCCAGATCTTAAGATCTCTTCTCAGTCCTTACTCTTCTTGACCTCGCTATTTTTTGGACACTGTTTACCACCTTCCTCCTGGATACTTTCTTTTCTCTGAGTTTTTGTGATACTAATTTCTTTTAGTTCCCTTTCTATCTGCCTGATTGCTCCTTCTTTTTCAGTCTCCTTTACTGACTCAACCATCCATATCACATACCCTAACTTTGGAGATATACCAAGGCTCTGGCTTCGGCTACCTTCTCTTTCTACAGTCTCTCATCAGCTCTGGTGGGTTTATTTGTCGTCTCTATGCAAGTGACTCATACATCTTTGTATACAGCCCCACGACTTCTGTGCTAGTCCTGCATCACGAACTGCCTGTTGGACAGTTTTAAACTAGATATCCTGGGGACACCTCAAACTCAACGTGTCCAAAAACAACACTCATCATCTTTCTGCCAAACCCATCCCATGTTGATCTTCTGGTCACCCAGATTCATACTCTTGGGGTTATCTTTCACTTTTGACTTTGTCTCATCCCATTCATCTAGTCACATTTCCCAAAACTTGCCATTTCTACCTCCATACTATCTCTTATATCCAAATCCTTCAGTTTCCTGACACAGCTACAACTTCAGTTTATGTTCTCATCATCTTTTTCCTGGATTATTGCATTGTCTTCCTAATTGGCCTCCATGCCTCAATTGTCTCCTTATTCCAATTCATCTTCTATATAGCCGCAAAAGTAATTTTTCCATAGGTGTAAATTTGACCATGTGACTTCTCTACTCAGTAAACTCCAGTGGTTCTCCCCTTCCTCTAGGAAAAGAAATATAAATTCCTCTGTTTGACATTTAAAGCCTTTAACAACTTGGCCCCCAAAGACCTTTTTATTATACATGTGGCCTCCCCTTGTGCTCTGTGGTCTAAACCAAATTGGACTTCTCTCCATTCTTCACACAGGGCTGTATCTGTCTATCCCATGGAACTTCATCTCCCATCGCCATACCTTCTCTACTTCTCTCCCCTGTGACTGGAATGCACTCTACCTCCTCTTTATAGAATTCTCACTTAAAACATAGCTAGCTCTAGGATTCTGTCTTTTACATGAACCCTTTCTTGAGCATTCTATCTTGCCAGTGCCCTCCTTTTATTTGTCTGGATTCATTCTATATTTCTTTTGTATGTGCTTTATAGATTTGCATGTTGTCATGGGTGGCTGCCTGCCCCTCCCATTGAATATCAGCTTCTTGAGAGCAGGCATCTTTTCATTTTTTTGGTCTTTGTGTAGCTGTGTTTTCAGTTCTATAGAAATTGACAATGATACATGCTAGACATTTAATAAATGCTTGTTAATTAATGCTACCTCTTGAAATGGGGCAGCTAGGTGGTGCAGTGGGTAGAGTGCTGGGGCTGGAATCAGGAAGACTTATCTTTCTAGTTCAAATGTGGCCTCAGACACTAGCTACATAACCCTAGGCAAGTCACTTCACCCTGTTTATCTCAGTTTCCTCATCTGTAAAGTGAGCTAGAGAAGAAAATGGCAAACCACTCCAGTATCTTTGCTAAGAAAACCCCAAATGAGATCATGAAGGTTCAGATAGGACTGAACAACAACAACCTCTTGGCAATATTTGTTATTCATTCCTTTACGTGTCTGTCCTGTGTCTTTAACTAGATCGTGTAAACTCTGGGAGAACTTATATGTCCACATTCCACACAGAGTAAGTGTTTAATAAATGTTTGATGTTTTAAAAATTAGTAGATAAGATTATGATGCTTTGATGTCGATTCATTACAAGTTAGCGTTAAATTATGGACTTTTAAAAATTAGAAATAAAATAAGGATTTGATTTAAATCTACTCAAATATTAAAGTTGCTTGAATAAGAATTCACATTTTTTATTCTGTTATTTCTAGTACACATCATTGATTTGGTTTCCTTGCATTATATTGATATAATAATAGTAGAGTTTAGCTTAAGATTAATGTCCAGTCAGGCTCCATCATACCTTTGTAGCCAGATAAAGAGTACCAGTGCTTTCCTCAATCACCATGCCTTTTTCCACTTTTTGTCATTCCCCTTGCCTGGAATATCCTCTATGTGAAGCCCTGTGTGAGGGACAGTTTGGTTGGAACATAGAGTACAAGGGGTGGAGCAAGGCCTAATGAAAGGTCCTTGGGGGCCACCGTGTCAGCATGTTTTATGAATTATGTTTTAATTCCTTCACCTGTCAGCATCCTTATCTGCTCTCAAGCTTCCTATTAGGTGTGGCACCTTCCAAGATAGCATGCTCTGATCATCTCCTTAGCTAAAATTCTTCTCTTTTCTAATTTTCACAGAACACTCTATCCAGATCTCTCCTTTGCTTTTATGACTCTCATTATACTTCTCTGTGTACATCTGTCTCTAAGGGGAGTGAAAGTTTCTCAGAGGCAAAGACAGCCATTTTTATGTATTTATCCCTAGTGCCTTGATTACAGCAGGCACTTAATACGTATTTGAATAAAATTGAATTGATGTCCTGGATGGAATGAAATTATGCAGTTTTTATTTTATTCATTCAAGTATGCTATTTTTTTTTCCTAGTTTGAATTAAAACTTTATAAGATGAAATGCTGGCAAGAAAAAATAATTAACGTGGATAGTTCCATTCAAATTGTTCTTTACTCCCATGAGATTTGTGGTATGTTTTGTTCATTGAAATCATCAAGAATTTTTTAGATGTAAGATAAGACTTATAGGTATATTTAGCAACATTCTAGCAAATTTTTTTCTCATTTTAGTTTTCTTCTCTACTAAAGTTGTAACTGAAATCTCACATAAACGATATTCCCTTCCCATAGAAAATACTTGCAAGTTTCGATTCCCAAATGAGAGAAATTTTCCTCTAGGAATTGAAAATAGGCAGATGGATATCTAGTCTACAAACCTGGAAGTGGAGGTTGTTATCTGTCAGAATTAAAGCCTGCAACAGCAAGAGTGCTGTAGTGGAAACCTAGAACTTTAATCATAGAGGTTTTCTTAAAGACACTGGTAATCATGTGGTATGTTTCTAAACTGTGTGAAAGTTTTTCATATTTATTTAAAGCTATTTACAGATGATAACTTCAGAATTAGGAGTGTAACTTAAGAACATTGCATTATGTTACAAGTATGCAAAGTTAAGAATCTCAGCTGCCTCCTCAGTTAAATATTTATTCTAGTGACATGAATGCATGAGATGCTTTAGTTCTTCTCATTTAGTCCATAGTCTTTACACCAGTTGAAAAGCAACTTATGCATGTGTTGAAAAAGGAAAAAGCAAAAAATATTAGATCATCAGAAGGGGACATGTTATCTTAGTTTCTCATTGAAATGTCTTCACTGAATCAAGATGAAATGTTAGGCCCTCATTTGAAGATTTTTGATGTATTTTTTGCAAAACCATAGTTGAAAATATTGTCATCACTATCTCCATATGCAGAGAAACTGTAAAACAAATTTTTCTTAGCATTCTATACCTGGAAATATGTTTCTTTGCTGACAAATTTGCGTAGTTTCTTTTATCATATGAGAACTTTACGTGAATATATTTTTCTTTGTCTCAGATTTTCTTTAAATTCAGTGCTCAGTTGTGATAATTATCTTATCCTAGATGCCTGATTCTGTCTATCCTTTCCAACTCCTTTTTGTTACATTTTTGTTTTTAGTTGTCTGGTTTTATACGTGCTTTAATTTTGTAGACCACATAAACTTTTTGGAAGCAGACAGGGAGAATAACAATAATAAATTAAGCAATAGATTGCTATGTTAGTACTCTGATATCTATTACATTTTTCTTAAAAATTAGATGAGTTGAAGAATACATGGTTGCATATAGATAGTATATGTATATATACTTATGTTACTCTGAAATCAGTGTATATAACTTCAAATAATAAATTCTTTTAAAAATTTATTGTTTGAAAAGTTTTATATATAAAGTTTTCAGTTGTATATTCTGAAACTGGCTTAAAATAAATAATTTGGCAGTCATTCTGAATTATTTATTAAAAGTGACTTTGGCAACATCTGAGTTAACTTTCATAATTTTGAGGGTGGCTATCTACATATAGAGGTTGTTTTCATGAATTTACAAATATTTTGAAGCAGCAGTTTCTTCAGTCAGTTATTTGTAAAGTAGCATTTCATGGGTATGTTTATTAGATACCAGTGAAGAGATACCAGTACTAAATGGCTCTACTCTTCTTTCTTGGAATGCAGCATATGTTAAGAAAGATGAGCACCTCTTGGAGTGATCGGTTACAGAACGCAGCAGAGATGCCAGCTAATATGGATAGGCATGCACTGAAAAAGTATCGGAGAGAAGCCTATCACCGGTAAGTTTTTGGGTACAGGCTTATTTGAGTATGCTTATAAATGAATTACTGAATACTAAGCTTTCAGGTACTGGAAATTTCACCATGATAAGGGTGTAATACTTGATTAACCATTCCTGCCAAACAGATGCCTAGCTTAAAAAAAATTTTTTTAAGGTATTATTCTACTGCCTGCACAATTAGGATAATAGATATTTAATTTTTTTATAATTATGAACTTGACAGACATAAAAAAGGAACATTTTACCATACAAAGAACAGAAAAAGAGGACCGCATATGAAACTATGAATGTCTACTACAGCTTCTTTTCTTTAAAATGTATTTCATATTTAATGTACTAGTTCAAATATTGCCCTGCTTCTACATCCCCTTCTGAACTTTCTTCTGTTCTCTTTTATGTATTTTTAAATTAATTTTAAAAAATGAACACATTTATCTCTTCCCTCTCACCTTCAGTGGGAAAAAAGGGGAAAACCCTGAAAACAAATATGCATAGTCAAGCAAAACAAATGATCACATTGGCTATGTACAGAAACATGTCCCATTCTTTATCACCCCTCTCTTGGGAGATGGGTATCATTCTTTATCATCTTTGGTCCTCTAGAATCATGTTTGATTGTTGTGTTGATCAGAGTTCTTAAATCTTTCAAAGTTTTTATTTTTACAGTTATAGCATAAATTGTTTTCTTGGTTCTTTTCACTCTACTCTGCATCATTTTATACATGTCTTCCCAGGTTTCTTTGATATTCTGTTGTTGTTTTTTTCAAATGATTCATTAGTTCTCTTTTCTTTCCTTTCTTCCTTTTTTTTTTTTTTTTTTGCTAGCACTGACTCAAAAAAAAAACCCTTCACTTGGAACAAATAAATAGTCAATCAAAACACATCCACATGTTGGCTGTGATGGAAAATATATGACTCCATATAAAGTTTCACTATTTTTGTATATTAGCAAAATCCAGCAGGGAGAGATAGAAACAGAAATCTATTTAAAATAACTATAGCATGCACAAAATACTTGGAATTTTACTTGCCATAATACATAGGAATTCTAAATACAACTACAAATATTTTATACAAATAAAGACAAACAAATTATTGGAGAAATATTAATTGCTCATAGGTAGTCTGTGTTAGTATAATTAAGAATGGCAATGTCATTACAATGACTAAACAGTCATATCTGTTAGTTCTTTCAGGACCTGAGGATGTGGTTGATCTGGACCAGGTGACTTAGGAAAAGCTAAGTCTTCTGCCTCCTTGTCTTGAGTATCAACTTCCTGTTAGTCATTTTTGCCCTGTCATTTCCAGGGTAAAGGTCGTTTTTCTTTGTAGACAGAATGGAAGCAAAATTAAGAATTGAGCAGCTCTGCCTTCTCTCTGTGATTAGTTTTCATTGTCCCATCCATCCCAAGCAAAGATCCTGGCCCTTCTTTGATCCTCATTTTTCTTCCGCTGTAATTGGAAAAACCCTTTTTGTTGTCCTTAGCTTCTCTTATTAGCTCCAGCTCATTCTAAGCTTTAGCATTTTTGTGCTATTTTTATAGGATCACCATGCCATACTCTTGTGTTCATTTTCTGTTACATGGTCTTGCTTACATTTTCTCTATATTTCCTTTTGAAATCTGAGTTGCTGAGTTACCTGTGCATCCACAGAGGTCTCTTTAGACGTATCCATTCTTCTTTCTTATTGGAATTCTTTCCCTTTGTGTCTTCAACATTTCAATTTTGAGCATCTCCTATCCCTCCTCAACTGACTTCTCCAGAAGTATTTTATCTTGGGATTCTATCCGTTTTTCCTCTGAACCCAGTGATATTTGGTTTCCTAAAATCCAGGGTGCATGTTAGACTGTGCCCAATTTTCCTTTCCTTTTCTATCATAAAGTAAGATGGAGTGGTAACTTCCACCAAGGTTCTATCAACCAGTTGCTCCCTGTTAGTGAGAATCAGATTCAGAATAAGTTTCCTTTTGTTGGTTCTTCTACTTTTTGAAGGATGAAATTATTAAAAGGCAAGTCAAGAAGTTATTTCCTGCTTTGCTTTTGGCACAGGGCCAGCAAATATCTAGATAATTCAAGTCTCCCATCACTTTTCTATCATGCCTCTGTGCCTGGTTTGTGTTCTGTTTCTTAAATTCCTATTTCTTCTTCCTGTCTCAGGGATCTTAAGTATACTGTACTGACAACGTCACTCCTATTTCTCCCTCCTTTGACCTTCACCTGTTGTAACTTCTGTCATGCTTCCCCCTCCTCTGGTTTCTTGATTTTTTTTTTTCACGTGAATATCTTCTTGCCTTTTTTTTTTTTTCTTGTAAGGCAGTTGGGGTTAAGTGACTTGCCTAGGGACACACAGCTAGTAAGTGTTAAGTTTCTGAGGCTAGATTTGAACTCAGGTCCTTCTGACTCCAAAGCCAGAGCTCTATCCATGGTGCCACCTAGCTGCCCCTATGAATATCTTTTTAATTATATGCTACTCCACTCCCACTTTTACCTTTCCTGTTTCTTTTCAATGAGGTATATTCATCCTGAGCAATGGTCCAGTCATGAGTTTCATCTTATAAATACTTGGTGATAACTCAGTCAGAATTGTCCCCTCATGTTAGAACGTTTAGGTCTTCTTGTTTGCCCAAACATGGAACATTTGTATGTAGATTCTTGAGGCTATGGATTTTACTACGGGCTGTTTTCTTGGATTTTGTCTTCTATGAATTTTTGACACTCAGCTGTTATTCTTCCTTTTTTTAAAGCTACTCTGTAGGATCTAACTTTGGGAATATGTAGTTATTCTTCTCTGTTCCCCATGCTTTTTTAGTTTAAAGCACTTGTTGACAGTGAATTTTTGGGAGAACATAGTTGACTCCATTTTGTTTTTTATTTTTTATTTGCCATTTTGCTGTGTAATGACCCCTTTATGAACTGTCAGACCATCTGCAGCAGCTGGTTTCCTTCAGTGTCTTCTGTAATTTGTATTAAAAAAAACTAAATTGCTTTAAAAAAAAAAAAGAGAATTTCAGAGTCTCTGGAATGTTCCCTTCCTTTATTTAGCCTGACAGATGATTCCTTTTGATTTAATGAAATTAGCTATACTAACAGGGACACATCACTTATCTGTCTCCTATAGCTAATGATATACATTTTTTTAATCAAGCATACTTTTCCTTTGTGTGGCTAGCGGTACTGTAATGAGCAGCCCTGTCTTTTTTTATCCCCCCATGTCATGTAATATGTAAATACTGCTAGGGAATTGTGAAAGACACATTCCCTATCAGCTGCTAGTGGGGTATGTCACACTCTAAGTGTAATAAAACCTCTTCTGATTAATGCTGGCTTGACTAGCATTAGCTAGTCAACCTGATAACAAAATTCATGCAATACATTTTTGATTAGTTTTACAAGACACTTGTCAAATACATTATTACTAACCTTTGCTAGGTGTATTTAATCTTTAACCAGAAATCTGTTAGCCCTTTGCTGTAAGCTGTGATAGAGAAATCCATTCTCAAATTCCACTTTTATAGCCAGCTATTCACTTTCCAAGTTAATTTTTCTTTTGCATTTCTTGCCTACATAACCTGTGCTCCTGTGATTTTTCAGTCTTCTTACTGAAGACTTCATAGTCATTGGCAAAACTTTTTAGGTTTCTGCTTGCAGTAGATCACCCCAAGTGGGTACTGCCCATTCATTTCAGTAAGTCTTGTCAGATTCTCTTCCATGTTTTGAAGGTAATAGATCTCTCCTATTGTTAGCAGGTTAGCAAATAGCTGTCTCAGTACTCCTAAGTTGGGAATCACCAACTATAAATGCTCTGCTTTTCTTTCTCTGTGCCTTAGTAGATAATCTCTCAGCAGATAACTTCAGTTGTAACACTCTTGGGAGGACTAGCATCTTCATCCTTGGTGCTTCCAGCTTTCTCCTCTTCAGGAAGAGCCTTACGTTTGCTATTAGGCTCACTTGTTCAATTGCCCTTTTACTTCCTCTTCTTTTCTGAGTAAACACTCTTCCATGTTCAGTTATCCTGACAAGGGTCAGGTCTCCCCTTTATAACTTAGATACCTTTTTTCCTATTGAAGCCTTAGAGTTGTTTTCTTTAGGAGCCCTGCATTCTCCCTAATTATCTGGAATATGGACAGGTACTCTTTGAGGACCTTCTTTTCTAAGATCTTCTTCTCTAAGATGGATATTAGTTTACACACATGTCATTTGAATGTGGTAGAAATACAAACATTTCATACCCTGTATAAATCGCTATGTAGTTTCCCCTCTTCTTAGTATGTGGTTGATATTTCCAGCCATTTCTTGTGAATGTTTATACCTCAACCCTAAGCCTCTGTTTAAAAATGTTTATAGCCACTTATCAGGTCTTAATGCCTCAACTATGTCACTCAGATTCCTTTACTTCTTCTAAGTAACATCATAGCCATGGCTGCAGCCACTTCTTCACTTTTATAAAACCAATCCTCTTATCTATGTTTCACCAGTTTGTCCCATCACTAATTCACTCATCGATTTGCTTGACCCATTTATTATTCCATTTACCTTATCTCTTTTATTTTGCCTGATTTCCTCACCTACTGTCTTCTTATTCTTGAGTCGACCTCTTCAGGTTCTGCTCCTTACAACTCCCTGATCATCCTTAATTTTCCTTAGTCTTTTATATATAGTCCATTTAGAAACTGAAGTCTACTCCTTCTCCCAAAGCCTTCTCTTCTGGAAGCCAGAGGTAAAAACATACACTGATGAGGACACGGTTAGTTAGGACATGTAGTCAGTAAAGCAAAAGCACTAAATTCTGACAACATGTAGATGATCATTAAGGTACATTCCTGGCCAGAATAAAGATAAGGATATTTTAGGGATGGAGAACAAAGTGAGGTTTATGGCTGAGGTAAAGATGAACAAATAGCCATATGAGTGTGTGCCACTTAGGGATGTAGCTACAAAGAAACTGTACTAATTAATGTAGCCATGAGGACATCATAGAAATAATAATACTTTTTAAAATTAAAATTTATTTTTTTCAATCAGCGAAAATTCAGCCTGTCTTCCCCACCCTAAGTAAGAATGAAAGAAAAACAAAATCCCTGTTGCAAATATAAATAGTAAAGCAAGACACATTTCTGCATTGGCCAATTGTAAAGCAGTGGGCAAATATTTCATCGTTAGTCTTCTGTAATTGTGGTTGGTCATCATGCTGATAAGACTTTCCAGATCTTTTAAAGCTATTTGTCTTTATATAGTATTACTCTCATTGTATAAATTGTTCTCCTGGCTGTGCTCATTTCACCGTTCTGAAACCATCCCTTTCATCATTTCCTGTATCACAATAGTGTTCCATCACGTTTATATATCATAACTTGTTCAGCTTTTCTTCAGTTGATGGAAACTTGTTCAGATTCACGTTCTTTTCCACAAAAGTTATGTAAATATTTGTGTATATCCTTAGTTTGCTTTGCTTAGGACCAGTCTGTCCATTAAACTCCCCTTCCTGTTCTCTCCTTTTCCTTCTTGTTCCCTGAATGAAATGTATTTTTGTACCTGACTCTGAGTATGCATGATGAGAATGAGGTTCAAGTGTCAGTTGTTCCCCTGGCTCTTCCTCCTTGTTTGCATAGATTTCTACGTGTGCACCCTGATTATTTACGATAACTTACCTAACAGTACACTTCCTCCCTCCTGTTGTTCCCCTCCCTTCCAGTCCCCTGTGTGTTTCATTTCCCTTCCATTTCTCTTCTTCTTTTAAGATCATCAAGATATAACAGAACCATTCCCAGGCCCTCTTTCTAATTAGGTTCCCTCTATGACCCCTGAGGATGTTAGGGTTCATAGGGGACACATGTGTCATCTCCCCATATTTGAATGTAAGCAGTTAAATACTTTATCATTTTTTGTTCACGTTTACCTTTTTTACATTTCTCTTAACCTTCTGTGTTTGTACTTCAAAGTTCTATGCTCTCTGGCCTTTTCATCAGGAATGCTTAGAAGTCCTCTATTTCATTAAATATCAATTTTTCCCTTTTATGATTACATTTGGTTTTACAAGTAATATATTTTTAGCTGCAGGCCTATATCCTTTACCTTTTGGAATATTCTTTTCCATTGTCTCTGATCCTTTAGAGTGATGGCTGCTAAATACCAACTGTGGCTTCTTAGTACTTGAATTCTTTATTTCTGGTGGCTTACGGTATTTTTTTTCTTTAACCTAGAAGCTCTGAATTTTGGCTGTAATATTTCTGGGAGTTTTCATTTTGGATTTCTTTCAGGAGGTGACCAGTGGGTTCTTTCTATTTCCTAGCATTCTAGTTCTCAGAAATTTGGGCAATTTTCCTTTAAGATTTATTCAGATATGTTAACTGGGGGTTTTTTTGGTCATGGCTTTCAGGTAGTTTGGTGATTATTATTATTTTTACCATTCATCTATTGTTCAAATATGTGCTGAGCATAGTATGATTAAGAAATGCTTATTGACTATGAATTACATTACAGTTCTTATATTTTTTTTTTCAGTCTTTTGACTTTGAATATTTCTTTTTGTTTTGTGGAGTCATAGACTGCTATTTAGTCCATTCTAATTTTTAGGGAGTTTGTTACTTGGAAAAGGTTTTGTACCTCTTGTTCTAAGGTGTTAATTCCTTTCTAATTCTTTCTTCAATAGCTGTTATTTCTTTTTCATTTTTTTCTAGCACTTTCACTTAATTTATAAAAATAGTTTTCGACTCATTTAGAAGCCTTGCTTCATTTCCTCCAAGAATTCTAGTTGAAGTTGTGTCTAAGCTGTGTTTTTCTTTGAGGCTTTGCTGTAAATTTTTGGAGTCATTCTCTGATTCTTGGTTTGTGTCTTAAGGGTCCCTGGTGCCATAGTAGTTATTTATGGTGGAATTTTTTTGTTTGTTTACTCATCCTTCCAGCCTCCTTTCTCACTTTGGACTTTATGTTAAGGCTAGGTTCTGTGGCACTTCTATAGGGAAGGTCCAGGCTAGTCCTATTGTTGATTTTGTAGGGTATTGAGTGTTGTGCTATTTCAGGATCTCAGGGAAAGCTCAGGCTGGGAACTTGTAAATTTTAAGTGCTCCTAAGTGGTTGAACCCGAGGCAGATTCTGATTACTGCTCATCCTGGTTTGAACTCATAAGTTCCTTACCTGGGTTTGGGTTTGAGCATTAAAAGACTTCTGTAGCAACTTTCATGGTTTAGAGTGAAACATCAAATTTAGTGGTTTTGATGCTTTTTTTTTTTAACATCACTATTAGCTCTGTGACTAGTCTTTCCACTGGTAGAAAAAATAGTTATAAAGCAGAACAAACTAATATATCAACATGTCTGATGACATAGGAAATATTACATTCCTGTAGTCTACCCTCCCTCTGTTAAGTGGAAGGAAGTGTGTTTCATCATTTGTCTTCCACAATTCAGATTAGTTATTGCATTAGTTCAAATTCTGCAACCTTTTAGTTCTATTTTCCTTCATATTATTTTTATCATTTGATATTTAATTCTCTTGGTTCTACTTTTTTTTGGAATGCATTGGTTCCTAGAGATCTTTTAAAGTTTCTCTGAATTCATCATATTCACTTTTATGGTATATTACATTGTAGTCATTATCACAATTTGTTCATCCATTCTTCTGCTTTATTTCCAGGTTTTTTGTTTGTTTTATTTTTCGCTACCACAAAAAAAAATGCTACAACAAATCTTTTGGCATATAAAAGACCTTAGACCTCCTCAGGGAATATGCCTAGTATTGGGGCAAATTTTATGAGAAATTTAGTTTCTGTTTTGACATAACTGCAAATTATTTTCTAGAAAGGTTGGATCAGTTCTAACCTCCACTTTGGTAGTAGTGTGCTTTTCTTACATAGTCACTCCTACATGTACTGTTTCTATCTTGTGGCAAGAGATGGCCTTGGGAGATGGAGGACCACAAGTCTCTGTCCTCTTTAGTACATTCTCTGCTTGGCTACCAAAGTAGCTGATCTTCCTAATCAACACAGGTCTGATCATGTCACCTCTCTATTCAGTAAACTCCTGTGGTTCCCTATCACCTCTGTTGAAAGCCCTTCATAACTTGGCCCTTCTTGCACATCTCCCTTTTCTTGCACCTTACTCCCACATTCTCTGCAGTCCAATTACATGGATCTCTTTTCTGTTCCTTGTACAAACTTGTCAGTGTCTCTTAACTCCAGGCATTTTCGTTGACTGTCCCCCATGCCTGCATGCTTACTTTCCCTCTTCATTTCTTCCTCCTGGCTTCCTTGGCTTTTTTAAAGTCCCAGCTAAAATCTCACGTTTTAGAGAAAGCCTTTCCATATTGTTCTTAATTCTTTTGTCTTTCCTTGAGTGATCATTTCTAGTTTATCCTGTATATAAATAGCTTGTTTGTACATGTTGTTTACATATTGTCTTCCCCATTAGACAATGAGCTCCTTGAGAGTAGGGGCAATCTTTTCTTTGTCTCCCCAGAGCTTAGCACATAGTAGATACTTAATAAATATTTATTTTCTGGCCATGGAGTTAGATCAGGATTTAAGTACTGCAACTAGTTGTGGTTTTTGTTGAGTTGTTTGTCATAATGTCAGATTCTTCATGACCCCATTTGAGGTTTTCTTGGCAAAGTTACTGAAGTGGTTTGCCACTTCCTTCTCCAGATTGTTTTACAGATGGGAAACTGAGGCAAACAGGATTAAGTGACTTGTCCAGGGTCACCCAACTATTAAGTGTCTGAGGCAGGATTTGAACTCACAAAGACGAAATTAGTCTTCCGGACTCCAGGCCCAGGGCTCTATCCGCTGTGCCACCTAGCTGCCCCTAGTTGTGTGGCAATGGGCAAATCACTTAACTTGCAACTAAGACTATTAGTTACAGATGAAGTGAAGAAATTTCTTCACTGGAATATCCATAGGTCTATTGTCCCCTCCTACTGGCTCCCCCCCCCAAAAAAAGTTTCTTCTAGTTTGCTGATGTGAAGCATAACTTTAATCATTTTCCTCATGTTCCTCTAACCATAGTTTTTGCTTTCCTCTTCTTGTGTTGTCTCATTGCAAATCTGTGTTGACTCTTTGCCCTTTCTTCCTAGGTATTAATAAATCTGGGTAAATGGGAATTCTAGACAGATAATTTTTTAAAATCATATTAAAACTTTCTATACCTGTGTTCTGTAGGACTTTTAATCATACGTGAGTGTTCTATTTTGTCAGAATAATTGAGGTTTGAATTTTTTGCCTTTAATATGATTATTGTTGTCTTATCACTGGACCATCCCTATTTCCTTGGCATTAATCCAGCTTGATCAGTGATTAATTTTTTTTTTGATAAATTAATACAATCTTTTTGCTAGAATTTTGTTTAAAATCTAAATTAATGGTATTGTTCTCTTTCTTTGCTTTATCCTTCCATTCTTTAGGTATCAGGACTATACCTCTTTCCTAAAAGGAGTTGAGTAGAATGTTTCCTTTACCAATTTTTAAGGCTAATTTATATAGTATTGATATTAATTGCTCTTTTAAAAGTTTGATAGAATTCTCCTTTAAATGTATCTGAAGCAGAGATTTTTCTTTGGCATTTTCTTATAACTAGTTAAAGTGAGAGTTTTGTTTTTCTTATTTTGAGTGATATAGTTCATCTTTATTTAGCATTTTAATGTTTACAGAGCACTTATCTTACAGCAACACTATGTTGGTAGATGGTGTATTAGCTTATCTATTTTGCAGATGGAAGGACTGAGACTGAGAGATTCTAGATGATTTGCCTGAAGTCTTAAAGCTGGTAAATGTTAATTATGACTCAGAACCAAGTATTGTGACTCTTAAGACTAGTGGAGTAATGCTTCCATTACAACATGCTGCCTCTCCTAAATATAAACATAAAAAAAGTTTTGTTTTTTACCATTGAATTTTATGCAGGCAAGCTTTTTTCACATTTTAAACTCTGGGAAGTGAGGAGGGGAAAGGAAACAAACATTATCTCTACTCCTAAATTGTAAGTCGTGTTTGCTTTATATAGTCACTTCCTTATTAAAAAAATTTGGCTTTGATTCCTAAGGCCCATAACCTTGAAGCTAGTTTTTGATGTTCCAGCATAACTAGCCAGCCATAAAATGCAAGTATTCACTGAAATATCACTTAGATTTTATCACCTTTCTCCACTTTCTCCACTTTCCATAATTCTAGTCGATGTACTCATCACCTAATACCTGGATTGCTGTGGCATTCTCCTACTTAATTTCCTTAAATTCAGTTTCAGTTCTTTTATTAATTAAATTTTTTTTAACATTTTTATTTATTTATTTATTTTTTGGGTGAGGCAATTGGCGTTAAGTGACTTGCCCAGAGTCACACAACTAATGAGTATTATGTGTTGGAGGCTGCATTTGAACTCAGGTCCTCCTGACTCCAGGGCCAGTTCTCTATCCACTGCGCCACCTAGCTGCCCCTTAATTAAATATTTTAAAGCACATATATACTATTATAACTTAAATTTATGTTTACAAAGTGCTTTCTTCACACCAACCCTATGAAGTAGATATCATGTAACTATCCTTGCTTTACAGATGAGGAAACTGAGTCTCAGAGATTATGATTTTCTATAGGTTGCAAAACTCTAACACACTAAGTGTCAGAAGTATGATTTAAACTCAGGTCTACAGACTCCAAGGGTAGCACTCTCCACTGTCCTCTGCTGCCTTTGTGTGAAGACGCTGGAATTGTTGGGAAGCAGAATGATGCAAGAGAAATGAGACCCAGTTTAATTATTGTAAAGATTGTATAGTCTGGTAGGAGAGATAGTATATGTATCTAAATATCTGTAACATAGAATAGAATTGCAAGATAGTGGGTCATAGTGGGTAGAAAGATGGCCTGAAACCCTGAAGTCCTGGATAGAAGGGCAGCTGCCTCTGAGACATCCTGGCTGCCTGAACTTGGGCAGCTCACCTAAACTTTCAGGGCTCTAGGCAACTCTCTAAGGCTGTGGATTGTAGAGAAGGTGCAAACCTGTACCGGTGGAGGCAGCTTCTTTAACCAAGACCTGGCTAGTCCTGCCCCTGTAGGAGAGATGATGGGTTAGAAATGTGAACCTGCCACCCCCATTGGGGATGGTACTGCCTCCGTGGGGGCTGGGAGGATCCAAGGAGCTGACCCTTGTGAAGCGCCTACTTGGTGCAGGGCCTGGCAGAGTACATGCTGTGTACATGTTAGCTATTAGTGTGTGTGTGTGTGTGTGTGTGTGTGTGTGTATACAGACATGTCTGTAGCTATATGTCACCCCTCTTTTGAGGCTGCTTCCCCAGATCCCCATCCCATTAGTGAGCTGCCCACCCAGAGGGTGGCCAGCCGGCTGCCGCTCTCAGGATCCTAGGGCAGTCCTGAGCCGTTGGAGTTTTAATTCTGTCGCTTACTGCCCTAACACTGTGCTTCCTGTTACAAAGAAGCCATGTTTAGTCACTAGCTTTTTATTTTTTCCGCAGAGATGTTACTAAGGATAGCATAGTGAGAACAGTAGTGATGTGTCCTGCCACAAATGCATGTGGGATGGACGTGCTCTTAAACCACAAAGACGTGCAGATCAAGAGCGTGCGTGGTCATGGGCTCCCTCAGAGTTCCAGCTTACTAGAAGTTGTTTCTCTTATTGTAGAGTCCTCATGAAGTTCCCCTTCCCTAGGTATAGTTCTCTGCTGGATTCTGAGGGTGGGTGCTTTTGTTGAGTCTGTAGGCAGCACCCTTCTCTACTTGAGGAGCCACATTACCTAAAACTGCCTTTCTTCTAGTGACTCTTGCTCTTAGCCGACTGCGTTGTCTCCTATTGGTTCAGCTTCTTATGATCCTCCTTGGATGCACTAGCTGCTGCTTGACTGCTCTCTGATGATGATGGGTAGATGAGGGATGGGGGAGGGAGAAGAGGAAGAACAGGTTTTCTCTCAGGGTCTTGACTTCCAGCTCTCAAACTGGGTGTCTTCACAAAAGAACTGGTTCACTACTTGACTGTGATGAACTTTAACTTAGCTTGCTGCACTTATACATAGTCCAAGAGGTGTGATTTGACCTTTTCAACAGATGTTTCCTGTGTGGCATCATCTGCCTTTTTCCCCTATGGCCAAAATTCTGTAGTCTTCTCAAATTGATTAAGTATTTGTTCATACTTATTTTATATATTTGATTGAATCAAGGTTAACTGGGCCTTCTCTGATTTTATTAATTGGGGTGGGAATGGAACTTCACCCTTACATCAGTGTCATAGAATTTGATAAATGGAAAAAACCTCAGTGTCCAGCTAGTCCAGCCTGTTTAGGAGAGGTGTCTCTACTATAGCACATTGGACAAGTGATTATGCAGCCTTTCCACTTTTGGGCCATGGAATTGTCGAAAGTTTTTCCTGACATTAAGCCTAAACGTGCTCTTTGAAATTTCTGCACATTGTTCCTGGTTTCTGCCTTTTGGGGTCAAACGGAATGTGTGTGTGTGTGTGTGTGTGTGTGTGTGTGTGTGTGTGTGTGTGT
>NW_020948983.1:17662930-17852789 GCF_900497805.2 Vombatus ursinus
TGTGTGTGTGTGTGTGTGTGTGTGTGTGTGTGTGTGTGTGTGTGTGTGTATCTATGTTTCTGCTCAGGTTTGGAGTCTTTAAATTTTGAAACTTATTTTCTTTTTTTAAAATTTATTAAATTGTTTTTAGTTTTCAACAATCGCTTCCATAAGCTTTTGAGTTTTAAATTTTTCCCTCCTCCTTCCCCCCCTCCCCCCCAAGATGGCATGCAATCTGATATAGGCTTTACATATACACTCCTGTTAAACATATTTTCACATTAGTCATGTTGTAAGGAAAAATTAGAACCAGTAGGAGGAACCACAAGAAAGGGGAAACAAAACAAAACAAAAGAAAAAAATAGCAAATAGTATGCTTCAATCTGCGTTCAGACTCCACAGTTCTTTTTCTGGATGTGGATAGCATTTTCCATCATGAGACTTTTAGAGATGTCTTAGATCCTTGCATTGCTGAGAAGGGTTAGTAGTTGCTGTTACAGCTGTTGCTGTAACAGTGTGGCCGTTAGTGTGTACAGTGTTCTTCTGGTTCAGCTCTCTTCACTCAGAATCAGACCATACAAGTCTTTCTAGGTTTTTCTAAAGTTCACCTGCTCATCATTTCTTACAGCACAATAGTATTCCATTCATATACCACAACTTGTTCAGCCATTCCCTAATTGATGGGCATCCCTTCAATTTCCAGTTCTTTGCCACTACAGAAAGAGCTGCTATAAATATTTTTGTACATGTGGGTCCTTTTCCCATTTTTATGATCTCTTTGGGATACAGCCCTAGAAGTGGTATTGCTGGGTCAAAGGATATGCACATTTTTATAGCCCTTGGGCATAGTTCCAAATTGCTCTCCAGAATGGTTGGATCAGTTCACAACTCCACCAACAATGTATTAATGTTTCAATTTTCCCATATCTTCTTCAATATTTATCATTTTCCTGTTTTGTCATGTTGGCCAGTCTGATAGGTGTGATGTGATACCTCAGAATCATTTTGATTTGCATTTCTCTAATCAGTAGTGATGTAGAACATTTCTTCATATGACTGTAGATAGCTTTAATTTCTTCATCTGAGAACTGCCCGTTCATATCCTTTGACCATTTATCAATTGGGGAATGACTTGTAATAACCTAAAATTCTGAAGTGTTTAAACCAAATAGAGAATTGTACTTTTCAAGGCTGTGAATGGAACAAATAAGCTTTTTGCCAGTTATCAACATTGATTGGGTCCAAGATGCTAAAATTGGGTGTTTTATTTTACATTTTGACTCATGGTGGTTGTTGGTTAGTAAAAATATTTCTTGAAGGTTGTGAAGTTGGCTTTTTCTTCATGAACACAGTTTGTAAGATTAATAATGGCTAACACTTCTGTAGCTCTTACTATATGCTAAACACTTTGCAATTATAATCTCATTTGAGCTTCACTACAGTTCTGGGTTAGGTGCTATTATTCTCATTTTACAGATGAGGAAACTAAAGCAGACAGAGTTCAAATGACTTGCCCAAGGTCACAACTAGTGTCTGAAGCTGGAAACTCAGGTCTTCCTGATTCCAGACCTAGTGCTCTATCCACTGAAATTTGAAATGTAACTTAACCTTTTTTTTTTTTTTAAACTGAAATATGTTTTACCTGGTTTAATGTTTTGGTTGCAAGGTCTCAGAAGTCCATGTCTGTGGATCTTGGTATAGTTTTTACAGTCTAAAGCAAGGATCAAGGTGCCCAAGAGACCTTGTGGCTTGTCAGACTCCACATTTTTAAGATGCTTGTTAGCAATTATATAACTGCCTCTCCCATCTGAGCGAATTGGGCACACTTGTTTAAAGCCCTAAAATAGACTTGACCGTGTGTAGTGGCACCATGGTGCATAAAGTGCCAGTCGTTGGGAAGTTCATTCGTTTTCAGTCATGTCTGACTCTTCGTGACCCTGTTTGGGGTTTTCTTGGCAAAGATACTGGAGTGGTTTTCCTTTTCTTCTCTAGCTCATTTTATAGATGAGGAAACTAAAGCTAAATGAGGCTGAGTTACTTGCCCAGGGTCCCACAGCTAGTGTCTGAGGCCAGATTTGAACTCAGGAAGACTCATCTTCCTGATTCCAGGCCCAGTACTGTCTCCACTTGTGCTCCAGTTGGGAGTTGGGAAGACATGCATTCAAATCTGGTTGTGTGAAGGACCCTGGGCAAGTCACTTAGCCTCATTTAGCTTCAGTTTCCTCATCTGTAAAATGGGAATAATAAGAGTACTTGCCTCCCAGGGTTGTTGTAAGGATCAAATGAGCTAATATTTGTAAAGTGCTTTGCATACTTTGAAGTGCTATATAAATGCTAGCTATTAACTATATGAAACCAAAAATATGGTACATGTAAATTGGCAGTAATTCTTTAAACTTATTTTTAATTGATGGTTTTTGCTTTTATATCACATAATATAGTATTTTTGGCTTTAAAATTTAAGTCCATAGGATTTGAGTTTGAGGTTTGTGCAGAAAAAGACTGATTTGTATTTTTAAAATCTCCTTTTTTTTTGGCAGTTGGGGTTAAGTGACTTGCCCAGGGTCACACAGCAAGTAAGTGTCGAGTGTTTGGTCTGAGGCCAGATTTGAACTCAGATCCTCCTGACTTCAGGGCCAGTGCTGTATCCACTGTGCCTCATAGCTGCCCCTAAAATCTCCTTTAGGTTTTCAGTTTTGGATGTTACATTGGCTATAGTAAACCAGTTTTGCCTTTTTATGTTGGTTCTGGATAGAATCCACGTTTAGCCTGTGTTATAGTTTAGTGTATGGCTGTTCTTAGAGAGAACTCACATTTATAGAGTCCTTTAAGGTTTCGTTGCCTCAGCTCCCAGAGGTAGATAGTATAAGTGTTATTATGACCATTTTTAAACCAACAAGCATTTATTAAGTACCGGGTAGAGTACTAGGTGCTGGGAGTACAGAGACAAAACTGAAGCACGTCCTACCTACCCATAAAGAACTTATGTTTTTTCAGAGGAAGTAACATATCCACATAAAAGTAGATTGAACATATGTACAAAGTAAATACAAGGTAATTTTGGAGAGGGACCCACCAGTATTTGGGGTGTTGAGAGGCTTTATTCAGGAGGAAGTGCTTGACCTGAGATTTGATTCAGATCTGTGGATGGGGGTGTAGTCCAGGCCCTGGGGTCACTTGTGCAGAGGTAGAGAGAAGGGAGAAGGAATGTGATGTCAGGGGGACAAAGAGGCAACCAGTTTAGCTGGCTTGTATGGTATGTAAAGGGAAATAATGTGTGATCAGTCTTGAAAGAGAAGGTGAGGCCAGTTTGTGAAGGCCTTTGAATGCCAAATAGAGGAGTTTGTAGTTGACCTTAGTGGCAACAGGGAGCATCAAAGGTTCTTGAGAAGGTGAGTGACATGGTCAGACTTGTATATTAAGAATATTACTTTGGCAACTATGTAAATTGGAGAGGGGCTAGATTGGAGGCAGGGAGATAAATTAGGAGGCTACTGCAATAGTTTAGACAAGTGGTGGTGAGGTCTTGAACTGAGATGGTGACTGAGAGGAAAGAAAGGGATGGATACAAGAGACGTAGAGTTAGAAACAATAAAATGTGGTACCTGATTGGATGGGGATAGAGGTTGAGCGACAATGAAGGTTGAGGATGACTATTTGGTTTCAAAGCTAGGTGACTGAATGGGTGTTGGCGCCCTAAACAGTAATGTGGAAAATTAAGAAATAAGAGAAGACTATGGCTCAGAAATTATTTGCCTGTGATCACACATCCAGTAAGTGAACCCAGATCTCCAGCATGCTGTGACAGTTTTATGTGGGACTGGGATATCACTGTCAGAATAACAAAGGGCATTAGAAATTAACAGGTGTCAGTGAGTTAGATGTTTTTGTTTGTATGTCATTCAAATGCTTTCATTTGGTGTCAGCATTCCCAAACAGTGGCAGGTGAAGATACAGGGTCTGGGCAAATATAAGATAGTTTTAGTCTACTTAGACTCATGGGATTATTGATTTAGACCTGGAAAAGACCTCCCTTTGAGGTCATATAGTCTAACCCCCTTCTTTTGACACATGAGGATCCTGAAGCCTAGAAAGGTTAAGTGACTTCCCTTCCAAATGTTTTATCAGTATAATATATTATTCTACTCCTTGCCCCTCTGTCTTTTCCTGACATTTCATGTTTTATATTAAAAGGGATCGGGACTGGACTTATAATTTTATTAAGATGAGCAACTCCCAGATGAAACTTTCATCATCATTGGTAGTCACATTATTCACAATTTAACTGTTATTAATATTCCTTCAAAAATCATATTCTGAAGAGGCAAGAAGGTGGCACAGTGGATAGAGCACCAGTCCTGGAATAAGGAGGACCTGAGTTCAAATGTGATCTCAGACATTGAGAAGTTATGTGATCCTGGGCAAGTCATTTAAGCACCATTACCTCCAAAAAAACAAAAAATATGTCCTGAGCAAAAAGAGTATCCTCAACCGTTGTCATTTTTGCCACCATGACTCCACTAAGGGAATAGTTCCTGTCAAACAAATATGTTTATTATTAATACATTGAACTATATTAACATTTTCATTTTATGTCTTAGGAGTGAATCCTTGTTTCCTGTTAACTTCCATTATGGTTAGAAATATGTTCCTATGTGGAAAAATCTCTAATATACTGCATTGAAAACTTTTAATAATGAATCTTAATTGATGGTCAGATTCATTCTAGTGATTGTACTGTCAAATCATAGAGCTTTAGAAAGCAGAGGCAACATTTTATCCTGGATAAGGAGCTGTCCTTGGAATCACGGAGAGGTCCAAGGTCAAATCTTACCTCTTACTCATACTGACTTGGTGACTCTGGGCAACTTAACCTCTCAGTGTGTGAGGTAACTCTCTTAGACTTTAAGTTTCAGAGAAGCTGCTGACCTGCGCTGATAGAAGGAGTTTCTTCATCTATGAGTTCCTTGCCTCACTGAAAACAGAGGATCTAGTCCTTATCCCTGGGTAGCTAGGTGACTTAATAGATAAAGTAATGGGCCTGGAGTCAGAAAGATCTGAGTTTGAATCCAGCCTTAGACACTTACTAGCTGGGTGACCTGGGCAAGTCATTCGCCCTGTTTGTCTCAGTTTCCTGTAAAATGAGCTGGAGAAAGAAATAGCAACACTCCAGTATCTTTGCCAAGAGAATCTCAAATGGGGTCACAAAGAGTTGAACATAATTGAAATGACTGAACAACAACCCGTTGTATAAGCTTGCCATCAACAAATATTTGTTAAATCAAGTTAGCAGGCTTTCTCAACCAATGGAATATATATATATATATATGTATATATGTAACTCAAAATATTTTCTTTAGAAGTAGTTGATGAATTAAGAAAATGACATCTTTCAATGTAGAAATAATTCAGGGTCCTCTTGTAATTTTATCAGCACATATAATACTTTTCCCTTGTCCTTTCCCTCATACAACATAAGAGGAAATATTAAATGAAGCTAAGCACAAAGTATTTGCTTCATCTATTTCTTTTCAGAGCCAGCTAATGGAAAAATGATTTAAATTGGGTCAGGACCACTTGTCTGCAAAACTAATAACATTGTTTGATTATTATTCGAGGGCCTTGTTGGGGGATAAATTTGCTTTGCCTTTTTCTGTGTGTTTGCCAGTCCAGATTCCTTTACAGAAACTGGCAGTTTAGTTTGTATGTTTCCCAAACCGGTCAGCCAGTCTTAATGAGTTCTGAATTTTGATTGTCTCTCTTCTTCCATTCCTCTTTATTGTTGCTGAGTTTTCAAGCATTTACAACTGAGGCTGTTGGTCACCCAGTCACTTCCCAGTTAGGGTTCGGCCTTGTGCCAGAATTTGTTGGGGACTCTCAGGGACTGAGTTTTCTGTGCTAACAAGTGAGCGACGGTTCTCAAGCAGTCTCAAGCTACAAGTGTAGCTTGTTGATCCAGTATTCTTGTCCAGGGGAAATAAATCATTGAGGATGTCCAAAGAGGGGTGAGTTTATTTTTCCTTTTCCTTCCACTTCTTCATTCATCCAAGATGTCATCTGTGTTGAATAGCAAGATAATTAGATGTGTTGTCAGAATGTTAATGTAGGGAAAGGCCGTGATGGAAGGAATCTTAGCCTAAAACTGACAACATTTCTTACGTGGGTTACAGCACATACTACTGATATCATTTTGAAAGAAAACATGGAGGATAGAGAAACAGAAAGGAATATAATTAGATACAAGCATGGCTCTTCAAAAACAGTGCAAACATTTGCTTGTGCTCCAGGAATCCAGTATAATCATTGGAAACATTCAGGGTAAGCTCTCCAGTGAATTTAGCAGAGGAAAAACGGGTATCAGAACATTTAAATTCAGTGTAGTTATAGTACATTTGCTACTGGAGGAAAAAAAAATAATGGTTGAATGTTGTAGAGTTTATGTATTTTTTTTATTCCTTCTGGGCAGATTGAAAATCCTTTATAAAGGAATTCCAAATTCCCCCTGCTTTGGAATATAAAGCATTTCTGTGGTTTTATGTTATTTTATAACTTTTTTTTCTTTTATGCTTCCAAGTCTTCTTGAATATACACTTCTTCTGCTCTCAGTGAACACCATAAATGAAAGTAGAATGTAACGCACTATCTCTTGTTATTTTTCCGTGAATTTTTGCCCTCGAGATATATTTTGATTTTATCTCCAGACAAATATTGCCCTGATTACATTGGACAAAACACTCTTAAATTCTCTTCATGTAGCAAAAATGTTTATGATTTAGCAGGGGTGTTTCTTGTAATCTTAGTTTTGTTTCTGTGAGGTATTTGAAAATTAAAATTATTAAATTTTGGATCAAAATAATTAAAATTCAGCATTATTTTTGGCCTCCATGACATGCATAAAGCATCATTTTGAGGGTTCTTTATTGCTAATATTGTCTTTTACTATTGTTTTTTGGGTTCTTTACTGCTGAATATAAATCTGCAGGTCATAATCCTTGTTGCAAAAATTATTAATCAAAGTTCTTGCTGTTGTACACATTTTCTTCTTGGTTTAGTAAATGTGATGTAAGTTTAGGAACAACTATATTTATATTCAGCTGCAGTCAGAATTCATGGGAAATGTTCAGTTTTTGCCTGATAAAAAACAGGCTTATCTAATTTTTAAAATATCTATTTTGAGGACTAGCAAGGATCATCTTTAGCTACAGTTTTAGAAGTTTTCATATTGTTTCTGATTATATAGCATTATTCACCGCAAGATTTAAGTCATTATCTTCAGATGCTTAGAAGATGCAGCTACTTGTTGAAGTGAAAACAATGTATTAGAAACCTCTAATAAGCAAGAGAGAGCTAAAGGGACCTATGTGAGCAAAGGGACAACATGTGGAGTTAGAGGCATTAGATTTTTCTTTCAGGTTCTTAGATTTTTATTTAGTAATGTGCTTTTTTCAGCTGTATCTTTGAATTGTAAGGACCATCATTTGATCACTTTGGGTTCTTCATTACTTTTTAAAAAGAGAGTTAGTGGTTCATTTTATGTTTTGGGATGAAAGGAATTTTTGTCTCTTTTTTCTGCTCTGAATTTACATCTAAGCTATTTTACCATGAAACAAATAGTACCATTTGACACCTTTGAAATGTTTTCTTTATATTAATTGGCAACTGTAGTTATTTAAAGTTGAGTTAGTAAAAATGATTCTAATTTTATGATGTTAACTCTCTAAATTTCATAAATCATAACTAAACAATGTCTTGAATTAGTACTCTTGTGGGAGGTATTGGGGAAATAGGGGTATTTCACTGCATGGAACTAGTAATGTGGTTTTGAAAAAAATTCAACTGTGTCTGAACTAGTCCTTTAGAATTGTTAGGTGACATATTTTAAAAGTTCTGTATTTTAGATAAGAGGTAAAATAGATGTGCACTATTTACCATAATTAGAATTTCTAGGGTTTTTTGGTTTTTTTTTTTTTGTATTGGTGGTAGGCATTGGAATATTGTTAGCCATGGTGTACTGGCAGATTTATGATTTAGGTAATAAAATTTTATGCCCTAATTCCTGTCACACAGAGTACAGTTTGTGTGGTTCTGTTATGAAGATTGTGCTACGTTTTAGAAACCTATTACTTTATCCTGGCTCTTGATTGTGAGATTATAGAAGAGAAAAGCAAGAATTTAGAGGGGGGCAGGGAGAGAAAAGCAAGGGGTGGGGAAACCTATACATACTAGAAGAAGGTAGGTAGGTTTTAGAGAAGTGAACTTCTCCCGTAGAAGTGTCAGTTTTGTCTTTCGTTTCTCCCCTAATTCATCATTGAGTTTCTCTGTATCCACCCAAGTTCTGCCTGTTCTCCTTCCCTCTATTCCCATGTTTAACTTTTTGAAAATTAAGGTTAATGGTACTATTCTAACAGTATAGTTAGAATTTCTTTAAAGAATTTCATGTAATTGGATAAAATGTCCCTCAAGATTGTGATGAGTTGTAGAGATATTTGAAGTTCTTATATCAATATCGTGTTAAATGAATTTATTTTAATTTTCTTCCAGATTTCTCTCCGAAGTAGAAAATAATATGTTACTAACATTCACAGTTTCCTGACTGCTTTGAATTCATTTTAAATGAATGGAATTAACAGAACTATTTCATATTTTCTTCTGTATTATTGATGATATATTATGGGATGTTTTGACTCTTATACTAGAGACTCTTGCAACATCTGAGTATGGCTTCAGTTCTCCTGGGACACTCAGATAAACAAGATGCATTTCTCCTGAGTATGTCCGCCTGAGAAAATTGCAAAAGAAATTTTTATAAGAATGGTATGCTAGGACAAATGAAATCAAAGCCTGATGGTTTACCCTTATGCTGTTGAAAGATTTTGAGTTTTATATCCTAGATAAATCCTTTTTGTTGCTTAAATGATAGTATTATAAAGAATTTTTTTTAAAAAAATGTGTTTTATTCCTCTTATTTTTAAATTATTATTTCTTTGAATAGTCATCTCTGATTTCCATACTCTTTCAAGGCATTTTATAGAAGTTATACCTCTGAATCATAGTGATTCCAAAATATTAAAAAGATTTGTCTTTCTCTTCCAAACTCACATTGTTGTATTTTGCCTATTACCAAGCATTTATTTAATAATATAGTCAGTCTCAGCATAACCTCTCAGCGTAAAAACTTAGTTTTTCTTTTAGTTTATCATCATCATCTCTGAATTTATAACTGCCCAATTCCTTCAGCCACTATAAAAGGCCAAGAAGACTTTCTCCTTCTTACACTGTTATTTTCATTTGTTGTTGTAATTACTGTTTTTGGGCTCTTTGCCAGGAAATTGTGACTCCTGGGCCAGTGGGAGGGGCTAAGGGTAAAAGTATATCATTGCCAAAGATATTCCATTCCAAATGGATTTATGTGGAGCAACAGTGATATCCAGTGACAAGTTAAATTAGCCACAGAGGTGTTTTCTCCAACTCTCTCAGTAGATTAATATTGAGGGCCCTGATTCAGACCAGAGACTTCTGAAGTTAGATCAAAGCAACAAAAAAAATTATATATTGTAGGGAAATTTAAAAAAATTTTGTAATGTGACTTCTAGAACTAAATGAACCAGACGACTTTCAAGAAGACAACCAGTGACAGATGAGGTAATGCTGTTTGAATTGTCATTTAAATCTTCGTACCATTAGGAGTTTGCTTCTTTAGTTTCAATTTAATAAATGGCATGTTGATATTTCAAGGAGAAAATACCTAGAACCCCTGCTTTATAAACAGATTGTCAACGAACTCATTATTTTTATTATGAATAGATGTATTTCTTTAGTTACAGTCTCCTATTTCCTTAAACTGCATGGAGATATGTTACTAAAAATATAACAGTCAAATAAGCTGTTCAATTTTGAATTTATTTGCCTTTATTGGCAGTGCAAAGTTTTATAGTGCTTGTGCATCTCCTGTAGGTCTTACAAATGTCTCTTTTTAAACAATTAGTTTTTTAGCTGTGAATTCCTGAGCCTCTGATGTTGTGCTTTATAGTTGAACATATTAGCGAGATAAGAATTTTCACTAGGACAGAAGCTGGGTTTTTTATTTTAAGAAACATTTTTCTAAAAGTAGTTACACTTAACATAACTGCATGGAAGTTTTAGCAGTTAGTGAAGTGGCATAAATGGGCTGGCATCAATAATAGTTGCTTTTGGTTCCATGTCTGAGGACTAAAGAAACCTTTGACTCCTCCAAGTGGGCATTAAAGGACAACAAACCGATCTTTAGTGTTCCACCATGGCAGTATTTACATTATAGTACAGTATCTACCACTCCTTTTTTTGCCATACTTAGGCATTACTTAAGACCAGGAAATTTTTAGCGTTACCAAAATTTGTATTCCAGATCTGCAGAGAACACAGGCTTTTGGTCAAGGTTACCCCCTTGTCTGACGCATTTTGGTACTTTTATATTCATAATCTTTTTGAGTCTTAGTTTGTGGAATTACTTTGTTTATTGCTATTCACTAGGCCAAAGCTATTTAAACATTTTTTTCATTTTATGTCTTTGTGTCTTAATTTAGGACACATTACCTGAATGGTAGTTTTGATTATCCTTTTCACACCATCCTTACTTTGGTGGTGGTGGGTGGGTGGGGGTGTGTGTGTGTATGTGTGTGTGAGTGTGAGTGTGTGGGTGTGGGTGTGGGTATGTGTGTGTTTAAGAAGCAGGAGTGGATTCACTTTTTGTTTCTTAGGTATGAAAACAAAAGTAACTTAGTTCTCAAAAATTCTATGAGTGAAGGTATTCAAGAATGAAAACCAAGCTGGTGTTGGACACTTGCTTCTAGACAGACCTTTATAAAAAAAAAGTCTTATTTCTGAACTCAAAGACCCCCTCAAAGCCTCAACACCCAAAGCTACTCTAGGATTTAAAAAAAGTTTATTGATAGCTTTTGTTTTTTTATATTACAGTCATTTGCTAATAAATAACTGTTCCCAAGCCCCCAAGTGAAATAAAGTGAAAAAACTAAAATATTACCAGGACAACTTCAGAGGGCAGAACAAGAGTATTTCAAAAAATGCAACGAGTAAGACAAAAATGAAAATCATGTGAAGTATAGTAGATATGTAGCAATGATGTCCACTTTTGAGAAAAAAATGTTTTCATACTCCTGAAATGTTTATGTTTATCATTAATAGAGTTAATAAAGTACATAGTAACTTGAAATGTGTATATTTATAACTTGGTTGCATTAAATACTTCTTTAGGAAGTTGATACCAGAAACTGTCCTGTTGGGTTCACTAATGACTTCTCTTTTTTTAGTTAAGCTACCTGAATGTACTTTAGTAAAGTTCCTTTATTTTTGCCCCCTATACTCCTGGTTATGCCTGCTGAGACTGGCTTTCATATTTCCACCCTCAGAAGGTTGAAGCTGATCTGTTAATTATATGATTTCATGACCCTCTTGCCAGATCATACCACAAGAAAGAAAAATCTTCAACTTTTTCCAGGCTCTTATTCCAAGTCTCGATCCCTGAATATTTTAAGAACATCAGCTGTTTAGTGTCTGATTAAGGATTTCATCCAGTTGGCTCCCTAGCCCATGTTTAAGAATCCCAAACTTCAGTCCTGACATTCACTGTGTCTCACTAGGGTTAGAATCTATTACCTTACGTTGAGTGATTATGTCACCTGTGTCATGTGTCCAGGGGAATTTGTGTGACTGAGAAGGAATGGTATTGATTATCAGTGCTGGTTGGATGGAGTTAAATGAACTACAGAGTTGTGTGATACCATGTATCTGTAAAGGAACAATTAGAGCCCTGACTTTTCTCTGAATAATTATTTTGGCTATTTAAAAACATTTGTAAGGGTGGGTCTCCATTGATTATCCCATCTCTTAAAAATAATTACCTTAGTTAGATAAGAGCACTTATTGATTGAACCAGTCAATCAGAATCAAGTATGAAAAGGGTCCTTGAATCATTCAAAGCCATCGTGAGAGAGACTTGTTCACAGCCTAAGAAATTTATTTTAAGAGAAAGAACTGTCTCAGAACTAGTTAGAGATCTTAAGAGTGTGAATTCAAGGGACTGGAGTATGCATGGCCTTATAGAACATCTCTGAGGAGCAGTGGTAGGGCTAAATTGTGGCAGAGGAAGGTCAATGGCACTATAAGCATCTCAAAGCATAAGAACCAGGCTGAGGGGAAAGCCTGAAGAAAAAGGTCAACTCGTTCTCAAACTTCCTCTCCCAGGGCCTGTTAATCCTCAGACCCTATGATATAAACTGTTGTTTCATTTCTAGTAAAGTGAATTTTGCCTCTAGCAAAGTGGCTGGAAGTTAACTAGAAATAGATACGAAAATAAAGTTAGGCAGAGAACCCAACCTCTACCTGAATGTTAGAAATTTTCCTAATTGGGGGCTCAGAGCTGTTGTGACTGAACTCATAACTTTTCATCTAAAATAAACTCTATCATTCCCTAGGCTTAATAGGATCTAATTACTATACCCATTTATCTCACTAAACAATGCAAATCTCCCTATTTAAACTAGCCATTACCTCTCTTCTGATGTAGAATTGAAAAACAAAGCAAAAAAGTAGGCTAAAAGGCCAGCCTTTGCTTGGGGTATAATATATGTTATAAAGGGTGTCTCAAAAGTCCTAGGTCAGGGGGGCAGCTAGGTGGCGCAGTGGATAGAGCACCAGCCCTGAAGTCAGGAGGACCTGAGTTCAAATGTGGCCTCAGACCAAACACTTGACACTTACTAGCTGTGTGACCCTGGGCAAGTCACTTAAGCCCAATGGCCTAAAAAAAATAATAAAAAAAAAAAGTACTAGGTCAGTTTTTAAGTTTAATAGCTTAAACTGCCCTAAGACTTTTGGGACACCTTGTATAAAATGACTTACTGGGCACTATTATTCTCTACAGGTATATGTACATATATGTGTATGTTAGTATGTATATATGTTTGTGTATATATATGTGTATGTGTGTGTGTGTATAAAACAAGGCACGTTATTAATATGAGGTAACACATATATGTTCTATATAATTCGATGTCCTGCATTTTTACATATATGTACATTGCATATGCATATATGTATAAATAATAGGTATATTGTTATTACATGAGATTGCAGATATATATAAATTTATACTTGTGTATAATCTATGTATATCTGAACTCTCCTATATAATGTATATATATCTATGTATGTATATCTATGTGTATGTGTATATATACACATGCATATACATATATGTTACATAACTATAATAATGATTATATCATATAATATATAAAATTATAATAATACAAAATATATGAATGTATATAAATCTTATATGAGTAATATGTTTGTAAGTTATGGGTATTGTTTTCCCTGCAGTTTTTTAAACCGTAGGCACAGGTAAGTTAGTCAGTTCTGAATTATAGAAAATTTACTTATGACAAGCTTTTTTGTCAAGGCAATTGAATGGGATTATTGGCTAATAGGTTTAGAACTAGAAGAAACGTTAGAGATTATCTAGTTCAGTCCTTTCATCTAGTTCAGTCCTTTCATTTTTAAGGGTGGGAAATGGTGGGCCATTGAATTGCCCAAAGTCACGCAACTAATAACTAGCAGAGCTAGGATTTAAACCCAAGTCCAGTGAGGCTTCTGTTGTGCCATACAGTCCTTTATTTCATGTATTTATTGTGTTCAGATTATTCTGTTGGGATACTTTGCTGAGACATGCTTTATACTCAGAGGAAAGGGAGATGGAACCAGTCACTAAAGGACAGTCTTCTATTTGATGTGCTTGATTTAATGCTTGTCCATAGAGACTGTTGTGGTTGATATTTGACATATGAGAATAGCTGGGTCATAGATTTAGGAGCTGGAAGAAAGGTCTTCTAGTGCAATCCCCTCATTCTGTAGGTGAGAAACCTGGGGCTTAGAAAGTGAAGCAGTTTGTTTAAGGTCACAAAACTAAAGTAGAGCCAAGACTCACTTCCATATCTCATGAGCCCAAAGCCAGTGGTCTTTTTACTGTATCATGTATCTCCTGATGGGTTAGTTTTCTTTGTGCCTTTAAAGTAACCTTCACAAGGTGGGGAACACAGAAATAGTCATGTGTTAACAGGTTTGGAGCTTGAGATAAAGAGCAGCCATACCCATATGAGACATGGCATTGATATTAGTCTGCCCCCTAAAATCCCTGATCAAATTCCTGTTCATTTATTTTTCAGTAATATTTTATTCATTGTATGAACGAGATCTGGATATTTTAAGTGTAGGATCTGAATTGTGTGACCTTAAATAATTTGTAGAAGCAGCTCCATAACAGTTTAGACATTTTAGTTGCAAAGCTAATTGACATAGATCTCTTTTTACTTCTTGTAGGGTGTTTGTGAACCGGAGTTTAGCCATGGAAAAGATAAAATGTTTTGGTTTTGATATGGATTACACACTTGCTGGTGAGTACCATTTTATATTTGTTTAGCAATTGGCATCTTGAAAACTAGTGTTAGCTTAGTGCTATGCTAATGCCAGGTAGTTTAATAAATTCTTAATTATTTAACATACCCATGTGACTTGACAAATGCTTTGTCACCATGTTAAAAGATTCCCTGTTTGAATCAGGTTACTTCAATAGAAACTTTTGAACTATAATATTTACTACATAAAACTGAGATTTAGTCCTTGAATAAAGATAGATAAAACAGATAAAAACTGGTTTCATTTTAGTCTAATGTTTGTGGTACTTTTAATACTGTACCTAAAGCTAAAGATAAATCTAAATTTTCTGCTTTTCTCTATGAAGCTGTCTTTCAGGGATGGACTTTGTTTACTCTTATTGTGCAAATAAAGATAAACTTTGCTTTATTAATTGAATTAAGCAAAAGAAAAATTGTTTCAGAGCTTATTGAGTTTTTCTCTTAAAATGTTTACAAGTTAATGAAACTTCTCATCTGGCAATTGAAATGGTACAGATAAGATTAATCTGTTGCTCTATGGTTATGACATACAGAAAGGAACCCCTTACCTTTGATATGTCTTCCCTGAGAAATTTTTCTCTGGTTAACCAAAAACATTACATGTAAATTTGTTCAAAGTTCAATCGAACAAATATTTAGAATGATAACACATTTCTGTAGCACTTGAAGATTTATCAGGTGCTTTCCTCATCTCTGTGATACGTTTTTGTCCAGAGTGGTAGTGTGGTAGAGTGGAGAGAAAGCTAGCCTGGAAGTCGAAAGACCTAGGTTTTTGTGACTTTGGATGAGTCATTTAAGTTTCAGTTGCCTTAGCATACTTTCTAAGTTGCAAGGCAGGTGCTGATTGGTAGAGGAAGTTCCTCATTGGGAATTTCCAATACTGGTCAAATCACAGACTTGGTCAAAAAAAAAGATTATTGTTCCCATTTTATAAATGAGGAAATCGAAACTTAGGGAGGGGAATCAAGAATGATAATGTATTCTGTGTAGATCAAAGCATACTATTTTTACTTTGTTTTTTTTTCTTTTGGTCTGTTTTTTCTTTTACAACATAACTAATATGGAAATATATTTTACATGATTGCCCACATATAACTTATATCAAATGGCTTACCATTTTATGGGGGGGATGTAAGGGAGGGAGAAAAATTTGGAACTCAAAAAATTTTTTAAATGAATGTTAAAAATTGTCTTTACATGTAAAATGAAATATTATTATACTATTTTTAAAAAGAATGATATTGTGTTCTGAAGATCTTATTTTCAGAAATAAGATAGAGAATAGGGAGAATTTTGACCCATATACTATGTATGATGTTTTTCTTTCTACTCTGACTAGTTAATTGACATCTAATGCAGGTTGGTTTCTCTTCTATAAGAACAGGTAAAAGTGCTTAAAAAACACTTCTGCTCTTCAAATTATCAGGGAGAATAAAATGTCCTTTAAATACACACATACACACACCACATGAAGTTTCATTGTTTTAAAAAATGAAGAAAAAGGATTTAGAGGGAGAGGGGAAGCCTGAATTGTGTTAGGAAGTTGGGGGGGCGGCGGCACTGTGTGTAAAAATATATTTAACCCATAAAAGAATGGGAAGAAGAAGAATCTACTAAACATTTGGAATGAAGCATTGGGATAGTCTTGAACTTTTGAGGAGGAATTAGGTACTTGTCTTTCAAGGAACGTGGTTATGGATCCACAGGGGCTATTATACAAGAGGTTATCCAGAAATAGTCAGAGGAAGCTTGGTGACTCACCATTGGAGGTTACTGAGGTAGATATTTGTCTCCCTGATAACAGTAGAGAGATCATATATTTATCCAGGGCGTATATTCAGGATGTCAACGGGAAACTCTAAAGATTTGTCAAACCTGATAATCATTTCCTACTTTTGATAATTTACATAGTTATCAGTGATCCTTCCAGAAGAAATATACTATTGCCATAAGGATTAGGAAGTTGTAGACAAGAAATTAGAAACCTTAGGAAGAGATCTGCTATTTCCATCACTTCTAATGATGAGAGGCAAAGGATTCAGTAGAGAAAATTCAGATTTGGTAGTAAACAGCTAGTTGTTGTTGTTGTTGTTGTTGTTGTTGTTGTTGTTGTTGTTTTTAATGGTGTTTGAAAATGAGATTTAGATTTCTGGACGACATCTGAAAATGTAAGAATAACTATCTCCTGGCCAGGGATGGAGAATACCTAACATGGTTGGTAAGGCTATATTTTCATCTATCTTAATACATCTAATCAAAAGGGCTTTAAACTGAAAAGAAATAAATGTAAAAATTGCTTACTTACATTCACCAAGCTAGATACCATTGAGTCTTCTAGAAAGAAGAATATCAGTAGAGATGACCAGAAATTCACAAGAAATTAAAGAGAGAGCTCTAGAACTAAACCTGTGACTTCAGATGTCTATTTAGAGATGCACCAGATATGGACAACAGACATGGTGCACTAGAGATCTTAATGAAAAGAAGCAAATTTGAACTGATAGACATCACTAAGATTTGGCAGTCTAGTATTCATTAGTATTCATGATTGGAATATTGGTCAACCACAGGCGTACCTTATTTTAAAGGAACAGGATATATGAAAGTTATGGGGATCATGTATAGCAATGTCTATCATGATATTTCCTTGTATGAAAAAATCCAGGATCAAGAGAGAGGGAAGAAGAGTAGAGAACATTGGAGTAAAGATATGTAGGGACAGAAACAAAAATGACATGTTCATTGGAATATATTATAGAAAACCAAGACAGAAAAAATAAATAAATCACAATCCTAGCACAGAGGCATGTTATACTCATGATGGGGGCGAGGGGGAGAGATTTCAGTTATCTAGGCATCTACTAAAAGCAGATTATTATATTATTTCTGGGCTTGCTTTACTGATAATTTAATTTAATAATTTAATCACTTGAAAGATTGAGAAACAAGGGGCACTAATATCTTGGATTTGATTCTTACAAAAAGGAAGGAATTATTATGGTAGAAATGCTGGAAACCTAAATGGGGAGTGATTGACCAATCCGTCTTAGAATTCATGATAGAAAAGGAGAAGGAGACATAGCCCAGCATGCATCTGTGTTTGGGGAGAGTATATTTTAAAGTCCTCAGAGGAGATTTTTGAGTGCTAGGATTTTAGTGTGTCTTGTGTCTAATAAATCTTCAGGTTATAATTATATTCTGGTCATTTAATGAATATCTGAGGCATACACCTTTATAATAAGCCTGTTCATGGGCTGAATGAAGAGGGCAGCTAAAGGTTAGGGCTAACTGGACAGCAACAATTTCATCATGGGCATGAGACTAACAACTATTTCCAAATAATGCCTAGCAATATCAGTAGAGAAACTGACACTGCTTCACAGAAATTTATACTACTATTTTCCACCATGCTGGCTTCAGAGACTTTGCCAAGACTTCCCATGTTGAAGTCACATGTGTTTTTGAAGGGATTGGAGGGAAGGGAATAAAATTGTATTCATAGTGCCTGGCACATAGTTGGCACTTAATAAATGCTTATTGAATTGAATCAAATTGAATTTCTTTTGCTTTATTTTTCAATTCTGTTATGAATAAATGTTTTTGTTACAATACCAATGGGAGTCTTGGTTGACTAGCCAATTAGTCAACTGGTTTGCTAAACCAGTTTGCTAGAGCTTTTAAGTGTTGGGGGGTAACAGGGAGGAAATAATCTAAAAGAAATATCAATTATTTTTTAAAAGCGTTTTTATTTAAAGTTTTGAATTCCAAATTCTATCCTTTCTTCCCTCCTCTCTCCCTCTCTGTGAGATGGTAAGCAATCAGATATAGGTTATACGTGTATGATCATGCAAAACATTTCCATGCTAGTCATTTTGTACAAGAAGACTCTAATAAAAGAAAAAAAGTGAAAGAAAGAAAGTCGAAAATAGCATGCTTCAGTCTGTATTCAAACAATATCAGTTCTTTCTCTGGAGGTGGGTAGTATGCTTCATCGTTACTCCCTTGGGATTGTCTTGGATCATTGCATTGCTGAGAATAGCCAACGCATTTACAGTTCTTCATCGAGTAATATTGCTGTTGCTGTGTACGACATTCTCCTGTTTCTGTTCATTTCACTATGCATCAGTTCATGTAAGTCTTTCCAGGTTTTTCTGAAATCATCCTGCTTGTCATTTCTTGTTTTGTTTTGTTTTTTGGCTAGGCAGTGGGGTTAAGTGACTTGCCCGGGGTCACACAGCTAGTAAGTGTCAAATGTCAAGTGAGGCTGGATTTGGACTCGGGTTCCCCCTGATTCCAGGGCTGGTGCTCTGTCCACTGTGCCACCTAACTGCCCTCTGCTTGTCATATCTTATAGCACAATAATATTCTATTACAATCATATGCCATAGCTTGTTAGGCATTCCCCAATTGATGGACATCCCTTCAATTTCCAGTTCTTAGCCACCATAAAAAGACTGCTATAAATATTTTTATATGAATACATCCTTTTCCCTCTTTTGGATGTCTTTGGGGTATAGACCTAGCAGTGGTATTTCTGGATCAAAGGGTATGCACAGTTTTATAGCCCTTTGGGCATAGTTCCAAATTGCTCTCCAGAATGATTGGATCAGTTCACAACTCCCCTAGCAGTGCTTTAGTGTTCTACTTTTCCCACATCCCTCCAACATCCAACATTTTCCATTTTGTCAAATAAGCCAATCTGATAGGTTTGAGGTGGTACCTCAGAGATGTTTTAAATTCCATTTCTCTAATCAATAGTGATTTAGAGCATTTTTTCATATGACTTTAGATCTGAAAACTTAATCTGAAAACTGCCTGTTCATATCTTTTGACCATTTATCAGTTGGGGAATGACTTGTATTTTTATAAATTTGACACAGTTCTCTATATATTTGAGAAATGAGGCCTTTTTCAGAAATACTTGTTGCAAAATTTTCACTCCAGTTTTCTGCTTTCTTTCTAATTTTCGTTGCATTGGTTTTGTTTGTGCAAAAACTTTTAAATTATATATAATCAGAATGATTTGTTCTATGTTTTGTAATGTTCTCTATATTTTCTTGCATCCTGAGTACTTCTCTTATCCATAAATCTGACAGATAAACTATTTCATGCTCTCTTAATTTGCTTATGGTATCAGTCTTTTTGTGTAAATCATGTACCCATTTTGACCTTATCTTGGTATACAGTATGAAATATGAAAAATACCTAGTTTCTGCCATGCTGTTTTCCACTTTTCATCAAATAATGAGTTTTTATTACAAAAGCTTAGCTCTTTGGGTTTATCGATATGCTAGATCATTTAGGGAATGTTAATTATTGAGGGAGTGCTAATTATAGCCAAGCTGTTCCTATAATATTTTCTCTAACTGGGGGGGTGGGGCAGAGGTTGACTGATACAGATATCTAGGAAGTCATTTAGAATAATCCAGCAACTAACAGGGAGAGAAGTATGGGATATCAAAGGTCATTATAGCTACCAAATAAGTTGAGATTGCAGATGACTTGGGTCATTGATGGCAAATTCTGGCAATGCTAAAGCAAGAGGAGTTTGGGGGAGTATTTGGTAGAGTATCTCATATTCATTCTTTTTGTTCAGTTTGTTACTAAATTATGGTCCGCAGGGTCTGATCTTGCTTAAATGTGTTATATAACTAATAATTAGAATTTCTCACTGTTTGCTTATGATCCAGTAATTCAACATGTCAAAAAAGAAACCGTATGATCTATATGTAGCACACAAGCTCCTCTTTTTATCTAAAACATTTGTTCTTTATATAGTATTTAGTTATTATGTATGTATTTATGTATATACGTATATGTGTGTCTGATACGTATATATATACACTATATATGTACACACATATATTTATGTTTGTTGGCTTATCTTTGTTCAAGACAATATCCTTAATTGAATATAAACTGAGAGAAGTATAACCCTAGCTTAAGCTTTGGGTTTAACCATGTGCCTTACTCTGACTCTGTGACCTCTGAAAGAAAAGAATGCTTTTGTGTCTTTAACCTACCCTTTGTTTTATGTACAGACATTCTTTTTCTTTGAATTATTATTTATTGGGCGTAACTCTTTCAGTTTCTCTAACTCATCTAAGAAGAAACAGGGATTACAAAAAACCTGCATAGCTTCATCAAAAGTAGGTCGTGCCAGACTGTTTGTTTCCTTTTTTGACAGGGTTACCAAACTGATACATTAGGGGAATGATGTGGACTGTATAACTATCTTTAAACAACAGGTTTGGTAAAGTATCTCATACTATTCTTGTGGAAAAGGTGGAAAGATGTGGCTTCATCACAGTACAATAATTAGATGGGTTCAAAACTGAATGGTTTGACTTGGAGTAGTTAATGATTCATTTTCACCTTGGCAGGAGGTCGTCTGTGGAGTGGCACTGTGTTGTTGTTCAGTCGTGTCCAATTCTTTGTGACCCCATTTGGGCTTTCTTGGCAAAGATACCGGAGAGATTTGCCATCTCCTTCTCCAGCTCATTTTACAGATGAGGAAATTGAGGCAAACAGGATTAAGTGACTTGCCCAAGGTCACACTGCTAGTAAAGATCTGAGGCCAGATTTGAAGTCGGGTCTTCCTGACTCCAGGCCTGATATGCTATCCACTGTGCCACCTAGCTGCTGGAGATCTGTGACCCTTGGCTTTTTTTTTTTTTTATCAGTCACTTGAATAAAGGCATAGATGATGTGCCATATTTACAGATAACTCCAAGTCAGCAGGGATAGCTAACACAGGGAAATGACAGTTAGAATCCAACAAGGTCTTGACAGGCTAGAACAACATTGGGCTGAATCCCAGAAGATAAAATTTAATAGGGACACATTTAAAGTCTTAAATGTATATTTAAACAAAATAACTTCACAAGCATAAGATGGAGGTAGTAGAGTTTTCATTCAGTTTTTCTGGGTGTTTTAATTATTTGAAAGCTCAATAGGTGGCAGCCATGTGATGTAGCAACCAAAAAAGTTAATTCAGCTTTAGGCTCCATTGGGAAAAGCACAACTTCCAGGCTGTAAGGAGGTGAGGAGCTTGCTGTAGTTGACCAGGTCATTCCACATCTGAGTGTTGTCTTTGGTTCTGGGCCTCCCAGTTTAGAAAGAACATTGATAAACTGGAAGGCATCTAGAGGTAGACAACCAGGATGGGGAAAAGCCTTGAGCCTTATCATGTGAAGATGAGTTGGAAAAAATAGGGAGATTATTAGCCAATACTTACCCTAGTGCTTAGCACATAGTAGTCATTGAATAAATGCTTGTCAAATGAATATATGAATGAGTCAGGAGACTGGAGAGGTGTGAGAAAAGTTTGAAGAGTTTGTCATGTTCAAGAGGTATTAAACTGGTTCTGTTTGTTTGGTTCTAGAGGCAGAACCACAAGTTGGAGGGCGGGGTGCAGAAGTGGCCAAGAGGCAAATTTAGCTTGGAGCTTAGGAAAGATGTCTACTCAGTACTATCCAAGAGTGGAACTGACTGCTTCATTAGGTAATAGATTCTTCCTTATTTGGAGGTCTTACCACAGCTTGTTGAGCATGTTGGAATGAGTAGATTGCTTTTCAGTGGTAGATTAGACTAGACTGCTGATGTCCCATCTAACTATGAAATTAAGTGATTGTATTATAATTGGTGATAGTATTACTTTATTATTGTTATTGTAGCCTGATTTTCAGGGTAAATGATAAGGTGAAGATATATATCTTTACAGATTAATAGTAAATAATCATTTAAAATTCTTTAAATTTCCTATGAGGAAGGGAGTTACTGAAGACAGTGTATTATTAGACTCTTAGGAATAAAAATCTTTTTTAACTTCTGTTATTTAAAAAAACTATTTAAAAATATGATAGCATATGGCTGTAGGACAAGTAAGTTGATATAATTAGGAAAGTTTTCATATTTTTTTAATTTGGGAAAGGAGAAATTATAATGGTTACTTATGTTAAGAAATTTTCTATTATTTCTACTGTAATTTTAACAAATATCAGTTATTTCTGAATAAAGAATGTTATAATGTTTAGTAATATAACTGAACAGTCTGATAGACATTAAGTACCTATTATGTGCAAGACACTGCTAAGGAAGATGCTGGAGATAATAAAGACAAAATGAAATAGCCCTTCCCTGCCCTTAGGGAGCCTCCATTTTACTAAGTGGAGATGAAGGGTATCTGGCATGTAAATAATTTTCTTGTTATACTGCCTACCTTGCTTGGAGAGTAAGACACATTTCAAATTATATATAATACATATGTATATTAGAGGGTTTTTGGTGGGGGGGTGGGGAGAGAAGAAGCTAGATATAGGGATTTCTAAGTTTCTTCAAATTTGCCATATTTGTTTTTCCTTATGATGCAGTATTACTGCATTCATATGCCATCATATGTTCAGCCCTTCACCAATTGACAGGCACATACTTTGTTTCCAAGTTTTTGCTACTATAAAATGCTCCTATGAATATTTTGGTTTATTATGTGAGGGGCCTTTCTGTCATTGACTTTCTTAGGGTTTATTGTCAATAATGGGATCCCTGGGTTAAAGGATATGGATAGGTACCTGTTTTGCTGCTTTGTTTTGTAGTGTTATGTCCAGAAACCTGTTATTAAAATTTCAAATGGAAAAATGTCTTCTGATTAAATGAATGACAGGGCTCTTGTATCACTAACACATAAACATAAATCATCATCTGACAGACTGCTAATCTGTAAAACATGGTTTCTTAAGGAGCAGAATGTTAGCCAACAGCTGTTGAGAAAGTGAGAACAAGCCTGGGTATAAGAGGTGTTGGAACCATAATGCTTCTTTCTCTTTTGAAGGAATCCTATATCATTAGGCCCAATCTTAATGGCACCTCTAAATCATCACTGTCCCTTTCTTGCTGCTTATATTAAGGAGAATGAAGAAATACTGTCCTGAACTTTGTATCAAATGGAAAATGTGAAAAATATGGAGAAAAACACAAATCTATTTCAGTCGAACTAAGAAATTGGGTCTTTGTATTGTTGATGATGACCTTGATAAATGCAAGATTGCGTGGAGTGAAAAATTAATATTCTAAATTAGGAATGTAAAATTTACAGAAATCTTGATGCCATGACAAAATATTTGCAACTCTAGTAGGGTGAGTGAGGAAAGGAGAGAATGCACTTTGGGGAAATTTGTGGTATATGCAACACTTTTTAAAGCATGCCCTTTTCTTTTCCATGCCATTTTTATCAGTGTAGGAGCATTAAAATGCTTTACTTATAACATAGTTTTTGATAAAATTAACATATTATTTTTTCACGAAGTATATAAAAATAATTCTAGCTCCTTTTGTGGATCTTAATATATCAAGGGCAGAAGAATCAAGATTCCAATTTTCTTTGAAATCTAAATCATATTTCGATTTTCTCATTCTTCTTTGTTCTGAGGCTTTTGAGCATGTAGCAAGCAAGCACCTTGTTTCCAATAGAAATATATATTTTCCATAGGAATAAATAGCTACTATTGATGGTGTTCACAGTTGAGTCCTCTAAAGTCTCTCTGAGAGGAAAGAACATAGCTACCAAACTCTAGGGTTTTTGTTTTTTTTTTTGTTAAAGGTGAGAACTTACAAATAAGGAAGCAGTGATTCCTTTGTTCTGTTATAGAAATAGCAGTAATCTCTGAAAGCCAGATGCTTCTTTCTCTTTTTGGCAACTTTTGTTCTTGCATTTGAGCATTATACTGTAAAAATTTTTTCCTTATACATAAACATTGTTATGACCTGATTTTGATAGAATTTTAGAGTTAATACCAAAGATTGTAGTCCTTTTCTTCTTTTTTTAATATTTTATTGATGGTATTTTTTTTTTATCTTGCTATCATTTCTCAGTGACTCTTTTAATCCTGAGATAATTCTTTTTTGTAATAATTAAGTACAGTTGAGCAAAACAAATCACATTAGCCTTGTCTGGATAGAGAGAGCCCATTCTTTACCTTTCTGCATAGAGATAGAAGGCATGTTTCACCAGCCAGTGTGCTCAAGTCACGATTCAGTAGTGCTGAGAGTCCTAAAAACTTTCATGTTGTTTTTCTTTGCATTGTTGTGGTCATTGTGTAAATTGTTCCAGATCTTCTTACTTTATTCTTCTTTAATTCATACAGGCCTTGTTAAGTTTCTCCAAATTCTTCATACTTGTAATTTGTAATGGTATAATAATATTTTATTGCATTCATGTACCACAATTTCTTTAGTTATTCCCCTGTTGAGGGGCACCCATTTTCTTTCTCTTCTTTGCTACTATAATTATATATGTATGTATGTGTATATGTGTGTGCCCACAGTATTTTCTTTTGTCATTGAACTTACTGTAGTATATATTCCCAGGAATAGTATTGCTGTGCCCCTTCATTTTCAGAGTTGAGGAAAATGAGCACTGTCTACTTTTTAAAAAATCACCTTATTGTATAACTTTTTCTTTTAAAAAAGTGTTGATATCTTTTCCCTTCCATACCCAGGGAAGCACATCAAAGAATAAAAAAGGAAGACAAAAATGCAATTCAGTAAAACTTACTAGTATATGCAACACTTCATACCTATAGTCTTCTACTTTTTCAAAGATGAGAAGAGGAAGTGTATTGTATGACATTTAGCATCTTGAAAACTAAAGGTTGAGTAGCATCGTATGAATAACTTGTGTTATTTTCGTTATTAATTATTACATCAAAATATATCATTTTTAAAAGTTTTTCAAGTCCTTGGAAAAACACACAAAAAAAGTCTAGATTCAAATATTTTTCTTCTGGGCCAAAGGGAATAAAATGAAAAATATAATTTTTAAAAGCGTATCCACTTATGGTTCAAAAGTAGTTTGTATAAACATACCCAAGAAACTGATAAGGCCTGTGCTGGGGGAACAGAAAAAGAGAAAGAAGGCCCTGCCCCAAAGCGAGTGTTATTGTTATTTAGAAAGCTGTGGTTGGCACCAAGTCTCAGGGTCTGCTTGCTGGCAGAACTAGTGGTCTGGCACTTGCTTATTAGCCTCTCGTGCCTGGTACACACTGACCATGTTTTATTAGACTTGGAATTGACTCAACGAACTTGACATTTAAATGAACATTTTTTGCATGGTGTGCTTACTTTGACAGAAAGCTTGGACGCTTTGACCAGTTGTCTGTCAGCATCTTAAATCCTCACCAGATTCGCTGGCATTAAAGGCACTTGAATAACTCAGTGCTGAGGGTAGCTGTCTGTAATAAGACCTGGAATATTTTATCATCTATAGGAAATTAATATCAGTGCAAATTTGTCTTTTCCATGTTTCTTTTTTGTCTATGAATGGTTTGCTGATGCTTTTCCTTTTGTTACTTATGCTTATTGTTACTATTCTTGTCTCCCCTTCACCAAACCATCCCCAACAAATAAGTAAGGTCAAGCAAAATAAGTCGCAGCATTAGTCAGTTTGAGAGTGGACACTTCACTCCATGCCCACTGGTGCCCTCTCTACACTGAGAGGCAGGAGTGCTTCCCGTCCCCATCAGGGCTTCTGAAGTCACCATTGGTCACTGAAATGAAAGCTTCAGTCCCATAGAATTAGTTTCCACGTTCTGTGCTGGCTATCCCAGGTTTCTCAGTGGCGTAATAATGTTCTGTCAGGAGGCTCCTGGGCCAGGCAATCCACTCCCCTTTCAGTTCTCTTCTCTCGCAAAGAGTACAGCTACAAACATTTTTTTTTTGTGTGTGGGGGACCTTCCTTCTATTATTTATGTCCTTGGGGTACATGCCTCGTAACTGTGAGGTAAAAAGTTATTGTACTTTTAAGGAAGAAGAATATTGTTACCATGTTCAACTATCTGCAGGATTGTCCTGTGGAAGAGGGATTGGAATTTATCTGCTTGACCCCAACAGGCAAAACTAAGACTTATGAATGGATGTTGTAGGGAAATAGATTTTGACTCAGCAAAAGAAAGAACTTTATATGCATATTACTTTTTAAAAATGTTTTATTAAAAACAGTAGTGAATGTCAGTACAACCAATAACCTTGCTTAGTAACTCTTTACATTTTAATTAATTTCAATGCATAAATCACCACAACTTTTCCTTCTTTTCCCTCATAAGTCTCCATTAGTATTCTTTGTCCGTTTATTCTTACTTAGTTTTCCTCCTATGTGGTTCTAGCTTTGAGATCTGCTTTTAAAATTTTGCATTTCATAAAGGTCTTTGCTAATTACTTTGCATTCCTTATTTTTTAGTCTTAATATTTTTACATTGTTTCTTTACATTAATGAATCATAGTTTATTTAACCATTCCCTTGTTTTTGGAAATTTAGGTGGCTCCAAGTTTTTTCCTATTACCATATAATGCTCCTAAGAAAATCTTTGGACAAAACCTTTTAAAAAATTCTCACTGTAACTCATGTGTATATTTTTTATAAGTCAGAGTATATTCCCAACAGTGGATTAAGTCAAAGTATATGTTAAGTTTTCTAACATATTATTTCCATGTTATTTTCTTTTTTCCTTTTTTAAAATTGATTTATTTTCTTTTGCTAAATTTTAAGTTCCAACCTCTCTCCTTCCCTTTCTTCCCACTTTGCACCTAGAGAATGCCACTATTTCACACACAAATTTATATACACACAATATGTGTGTATATAAACATATGTACATATATATAAAGCTATACTTACACATACTAATATTTATTGGTTCTTTCTCTCAAGGTGTATAATAGCTTCCTTCATTGGGTCCTTTGTAGATGATTTGAGTATTTATAATACTCAGAATAACTTAGTGGTTCACAGTTATTCTTTGAACAATATTGCTGTTACTGTATACAGTGTTCTCTTGGTTCTGCTCATTTCACTCTTCATTATTTCATGTAAATCTTTTCATGGTTTTCTAAAATCAACCTTTCTTACAGCACAGTAGTATTCCATCACAGTCCTATACCACAACTTGCTTAGCCTCAATTTCTAGTTCTTTGCTACCACCAAGGAGAGCCACTATAAATATTTTAGAACATGGTCCATAATAATTTCAAGAAGGAACTCTGACAATTAAGAGTTGTCCTAGTGGGTTCCTTATTGTTGGAGGTTTTCAAAAAGAGACTGATATTAGGAATAATGAAGAGGGACATGCTTTAGTTTGGAATTGATCTGTATTAGTACCCTTGCAGCCTTTTTGCGTATGAAATTTTCTTTTAATGTAAAAAGTCTCGTGGATATTTCATGGTAAGTTGCAATATGATATCTGTTATTTGAGAAAACACATGACTGGATATGGACGCTTTGCAAATGACATCTGAAAGCCTTTTCAAACTCTGAGATACTTCATGTAGGAATGATGACTGACTTGGCATGCTGACTTAATTTCCTACGGAAAGTGTGAGGTCAGCTCAAGGCCCAGTCTATCTGACGTTTTCAGTCTAATAGGAAATCTCCTGAAGGTAAGCATAGTGCAAAAAGTAGCCTAAACAATCAGTGTGGGTCAGCATCTTCAGAGAAGACCAAGAAAGTCCTTAAGACACCATGGCCACTATCTGTTTCTCTTGCTGCCTGGAAGATGTAAAAAATTTTTTTAAAAAATTACCTCTCAGGTCACTAAGTACGTTGTCTTCTTTATTTTTGAGTTTTGTATATGAGGCATGAGTTACCTCCAGTAAAAGGTATTGAATATTAGGTGAGATGTGAAAGTATTCTGCTTTTTGAGGAGTTTGTCAGATTGCTATTGGTGGATTCATAGAAATGTATACAATTAAATTCTAAGGGGAAACATTCATCTTATAAGAAAAATTTTATCATATTATCTTAATTTGCTGCCATATTTCTGAACAAAAGGGGTTTTATTTTCTCTTACCAAAATGGAATAAGATAGATAAGTTGACTTGTTTAAGCAAACTTGAGTAAACTGTTAGATTAAAAATCAACCAAAAATATCTCAGGGCACAGCATCAAAGGGAAAGGAGTGTGAAGAGATTGAGAAATTATATTGGTGCTAGATTCCAAATCTCTCTTTTTTTTTTTTAAGTCCGTCTGTGAAGGGGGCTAACATGTCACTTATCCTTATGATGAATAACTTCACAAAGCTGATAAGGTAATAATTATGTAGTGTGACTGTTAAGTAATGAAGCTATTAAAAAAATACCCAATATATCAGAATTTATACATCCAAATGAACATGTCCCTCGAAAACATTTCTCATAGCGTCATGGGAATAAATATAAAGCTAACCAAGGTGACTCTGAATTCTGACATAAACTGTTGGACTACGTGCAAGTCATTCAACCCTTCTGACCTTCAGTTTCTGCCTATGTAAAAATGGCAGGAATACTTCATTTCCTACCTTTAGGGTCAGTTTGGATTAATTTTTTTTAATAAAACCTCAAGGATTTTGTAATTATGAATTATTGTTTTGAAACAATATTCGCCTAGTACTGGAAATCCTGGTGTGTTGGTTTAAAAAAAACATCAGTTATCTAACTAAGTCAGTCAACAAGCTTTATTAAATACCTACAACATGCCGGACACTGTGATCTTTGTTGTTTTTTAATTCATTTCTTAATTCTTTAGTTTTGGAGTAGTTAGCTCTTTAGAATGAGAATCATATTTTGAAATGCATTGCCTATTTTATCAGACTATGTTTCTTGAGTTGTACTAAGATATTAGTGATTATTTTTTTGTTGTTGTTCAGTCATTTTGCAGTTGTGTTCAACTCTTCATGACCTTATTTGGGGTTTTCTTGGCAAAGATACTGGAGTGGTTTGTCATTTCCTTCTGTAGCTCATTTTACAGATGAGGAAACAGAGGCAAACAGGATTAAATGACTTGCCCAGGGACACACAGCAAGAAGGTGTCTGAGGCCAGAGGTGAACTCAGGTTTTCCTGATTCCAAGCCCAGCACACCAGCTGTTGTGCCACTTAGGTGATGGTTTTACCTGCTTTAATATTATCTTTTGTTACGTTTTTATCTCCCATGTTTACGGTTTATATTTTAATTTCCTTGACCCAACCTGCCACTCTCCATATTTCCTCCCAAAATTTTTTTAAACAAGAACAGTAATGCTTTTTAGGAATTGACTCTTTATTCAGGACACTTAATTTGTAATCTTTTTATGCAAGTTATTGCTAATCAAGTACTCTTCTACTTTATTGCATTTGTCTCAAAATGTGTGGAAAGTGTTTAAGCAGTAGCTTGGGGATTATTTGAAACCATCCATGAAGTAAGTATATATTCTTCTATACATGGTACTTATATGTACTTTTGTTGTTTTAAAAATTAAGAACACATTACAAAAAGCCAGATAAAAATCTGTCCTATATAGTTCCCAAATTAAAGCACAGAATTTCTGTATAGCAGAATTTACAAAAAAAAATTGGTTGTAGAGGCAAAATACAAATGAAGTATGATCAATTTTTAAAAGGGGCAAAACATTAGAAGCTCAGTATTTTCATCCCACAGTTTACTGATGGTCCTGGAATCAAAGAAAGAAAACTCTGTGTCTTGGTAGCCAATGGAAAATTTTTTCTACTTATACTTCCCCTCATCCATTTGAGAAGGGTAACTGTACTACTTACCCCTTTGTCTATTAGCCTTTTCTTAATCATTTGGTGTTAAAATCCTTTGGAAGTACTGAATTATCTTTGTAAAATTAGTCACTGTTGTTCTTTAATGTCTCTAGTTTCTTTCTTCATTGGATCATAAGTTTGTAGATTTAGAGTTGAAGGGACCTTAGAAATTATCTAGTCCAGCCTGTTATTTTTACAGATGAGAAAACTTAGGCCCAGACAAGTTCAGTACCTTCCCCAAGATCATACATGTAACCAAGCGACAGAGCTGGCATTCAAACCTCAAACCCACATCCTTGGACTACAAACCCAAGACGTTTTTCCATTTTCTACTTTTTTCAGGCAGTTGTAAACTACTTTTGTTATTGTAACCAAATAAAATATTTTAAGAGAATTTTCTTACACCTGCTTGAAAAGATTAATAAAAATATTTTATGGAATGGGGGCCATTTGTAAGTAGGTGGTACTTCGGTACTCATTATACTGAGAAAGAAGTTAGTCCTTTGCAACGTGGAATACTAAATATTGGAAAACTGATTTGTTTCCAAGTTCTTTAACTCTCTTTGTATTCTATTTGACGTCTTCCAATAGCCTTTTTTCAGTGTTGTATCAGTGTGTAGCATACTTTTTCAGGGCATTTCAAAATTAGGAAGAATTGCTTAAGAAACCTGGCTTTCCCTTATGCTCAGTGCCTAACTGGGTACGTGGCTACCTTTCATTCATATTTATGAATTTATCTGTCTGCTAGCTACTAATCCATGGAACCATATTCAACATCCAAGCTTGTCATGACTTGTGAATAAAGTAGCATGTGATTTTTAAAAAATCTTTAGCAAATTTAAATTTATTCTGTTGCTTTGCATCTCACAGAAAACTTTCCAAATACATTTTTTTTATTAAAATGGCTTTTTTTATACCATGGCTTTCCTTTATTCTTTTTATTTTATATGCTTATAGAGTTTCTTCTTACTGTTTATTTTGGGGATGATGGTCATTGAAGAAACAAGTAATTACAGTGCAATCAAACTGTTAAGCAAAAAAGCTTTAGGTAAAGCCTTGGGGATCAAACTTGATGTGTCAAGGATGATGTAAAGAGTTACTTGGAAAGGCTGTGGAAGGGTGAGATTTTGAGAAAGATGTGGTGGTGCACGTTACTACTGTAATTTTGAACATTTATTTTTTGGGATTAGTCTAAGGTTATTCAAATTGTTATTGCATTACAATAGGAGATTGGGTCAGAGTGACCTTCCAACTCTTTACGTTTTATATTTCTTTGCTATGATTTTCTTTTATTTCCTTGAGATGCATGTTTTAGCAGCAACATTTTCCAGGATACTTTGTGGTTATTAAAACGTGAGTACCTCTTTGGATTTCCACTTGAATTGCCTTCTCATTTCTTCAAGACTTGTCTTAAATGGTGGTCAGGAACTCAGTAAGTTTTAGTTAACTATCACAGTGCTCCAAGATGTTGGTTATAACAGTGTGCCAATCCATCTGTACCAATCCCTTTACCATTTTAGTCAAACATTTCACAGACATTTATTGAGCTTCTATTACATTTTAAAAAATCTAACAGCTACTTTATTTTTGAATTTTCTTGTTAGTTGAAAAACACAGTATTAATTACATTAGTAATTTTAGTTTGTCAGTTTTGCTTATTCAGACACTGCTGATGTGTTGTGCTCTTTTGGTTCACCAAAATAATCTGCATTAGAGAAAAATTTAAATTTTTAAAAATGTAAATCTGATATTTATACATAATTTGAAAATCTGCATTTTAAATTTTCCTTTTGTGCTTAACTTAGGCATGACATTCATTTTCTAGTTAGTTTTTATTAATGTGTGCTACAACTCTTTAGACCTTCCTGGATGTTGTGGTGTCATGATAGACACCTTTGGTGGTCTGATTTTGTTATTCTGATCCCAGCAAATTAATATTAATCTGGTTGTTAAGGACCAGTATATTCAAATATAATATCTTCAACCTGATTATTTGATGTTATAAATTTCTCTAATTTCACAAATTAATTAGTGATAGCTTCTTTTTGATAATTTGAAACATGGTAGAACGTTATAAAATCAGAGTTAAAAATTACTATTCTAGGTCTATGTTTACTGCATTCCATGTTGGTAAAGAATGAAACCTGTTCATGTTGAAAACTTTTTTTTTAAAGATTCTTGAGATAGGAGAGGGAAGAGTAAATACATCATGAAAAATGTATGCTTAAAAACCCATAGCTGGGTCCTAATCTGCATTTAAGTGTGCCTTTGAATCTCTGAACAGAGACATACAGTCCAATAACTGTATTAATGAGTAGGATTTGTTTGTTTTTTTATGCTTCATTCCGTGCTCAAATATTTATTGAGCACTTGCTGTTATATACAGCCTTGGGCTAGGTCCTGGAGAGAGAAAGACGTAATTCCTACTCTCATGTAACTTAGAGTCTAGTAGGGACTCTAAAAAAGATGCAATGGCCATTTAAAGGTAGAGTTTGAAAGTGCAGTGAGAGGTGCAAAGGCCTGGAGATGATTTGTGGATTTCTTATTATCTGTTTTACAACAAATTCTTTAAAACACAAATCATCATATTTGTTCTCTTTTGTTTTTCCACTGGTATCAGATTCCCTCCCAGCAAGATCTGTGATGGAGGAGCCAAACAATAGGGTTTGTGTATCCAAGCACACACACAGATACAAGGCCTACCTGGTCATGGGTTTCTTTGAAGAAGATAACTTTGTTCTTTTGAGAAGTTAATTCATGCGGCTGTAACAATTTTAGAAACTGGTATAGTTAAGTGTGTTATGTTTTAAACTTGTTTTCTTCTAACTAGAATATTGAATGCTTTAACTTTGCATAGGTAAAATTAATCACTGTCAAGTACAATGTAATAAAATAGCTGCTTAATAATATTTTTAGTTACCAAATAGAGAAACAAAACAAACCATTTTGGTATTATTGTTCAAATTTTGCTTAATGCTTACAAGTACAAAGCCACTAACATATCCTGTCCCTTTCATTTTACTTCTAGTGTAATCTTTTTCTTTTCCATGCTGAATGTCCTGTAAACTCAGAATTTAAGAGTTTAGGAAGGACCTTAGGGGCCATCTAGAATATCCAATTCATGAAAGGAAAGGAAACCTAAAAATTCTTTACAAGAGGAAAGTTCCCAGTGACAGAATTGGGCCTTGAGTGAAATTTCTTTTTTTACTGATCAAGCTCGATGGGAAATAGTTTTTACAAATACAATCCTCTCAAATCGATTTCATTCTCTATTTTAAGCTTAGGCATCTGGACAGAGTATGCCAATGTTAACTTTCCATGCCAAAGGTATGAAATTGTGGTGGGGAGAAGCAGGGACAGGTTAACATTGTGATTTCTTTATAGATTACCAGCTTAAATGTTGACTTTGAAGCAAGAAGAGAGTGTATTCTAGTTTGCTCTTATGTCCTTTGAAGTCATCTTTGTTTCACTAGATGCAGTATGATAATTAGTATGATAACTCTTACAAGCTACATTCAGTCCTTGTCATGTTAAAAAAAAAATTAATGTGATAAGACAAATGAAAGGAGTTTCTTTCCATCTTTCTATCTTTTGACTTAATATTTCAGGACCAGGCCTGGAGTGTGTTCCAGATTCAGGGTACAAGAAAAGTAAACAGAACCTACACTATCTTCTACACCTGTATTTTGGAATATCTGATAAGGCTAATTTTAGCAGTTGCAAGCCGGAGGATGTTTACACCAGGATGGCAGCAGCTCCAGTAAACACCCAATTCCCAGATGGTGCCTCCCTGTCCTGGCCCATCACAACAGTTTTAAAACCAGCTTGGTTTTTTTGTTTGTTTTTTTTTAACAGGGGAGCCAGTGTAACTCCTTCAAGACTGGAGTGACACTCTGCATCTGCATCTGCCTCATGTGAGTTATCATTTTGGCAGCAGCACTTTGCTTAGGCTCAAACCTCTATAGAGGTTTGCCTTTTCTTTTTCAGGAAGCCTATAAAACTGCTACACAGTATGTCTTGGCAGCAAAGGTAAAAAGTGCATGAGGGTTCCAAACTTCCCTGCACAACTTCCTGCTCATTCTAAGGGGGCTTTCTCTTCTAACTCAGGTCCTGCCTGTCTATATAATTGGTGACTACTCCTAACAGAGTCTGAGGGTTCACCTCTACAGATTTAGTTGATTTTTTTAGTTCTTTTTTCCCCAAGCACATTATAGAAGAAACAGTATCTTTAATATTAAAATATTTCTAAATTAAGTGCTATCAATAATTATAGAACCAACAGTATCTTTAAGTGCTATCAATAACTTCAGTTTTCAAAGCTTTGGCTGTTCTCTTTATAGTGGAGTTATGTAATCTGAGAACACTGTGTGCTGCTGTAGTGGCAGAAATATTTCTCTCTTTTGGAACTTGGGGCCCTGAAAATAACTTGTCCTTTTGTCTTTGGGATGTGGGCCCATTGGGGTAGGCCTGAGGACCCTCTTTAAAGAAGAAATAAATGAGCAGGGAATCTGTGATGATTATATTTAGCTTTAGGCCTTGGGCTGCGTTTTGGAGGCACAAAAAGGTCAGACCTAACAATTGGGCTTGAGGCTGTACACCATTTACTTGCCCCCAGCCTGTAAGAAGAGTCGAAACTTGAGCCCTGCAGCTGTGCAGAAGCACACATCCCTGCGGTCCATGCATGTCAAGCCCTGAATAGGTGGCATTCCCTGTGCCCTACAAATGGCTAAGGCTGTCTTCCCAGGGACTGGGATGAGAAGGGATTTAAAAATATTTTTAGGAAGGGATTTAAGTGTGTATTTACTTTGTTTCAGGAGTAAAGGGTCTTTTCATTAACATATTCCTGTAACCAGGACAGCAAATTGTGATTTAAACATATTCTCTCTGAAAATAGTAACAGAAGGATAAACTCTTTCCTGTGCTCTGTATTGCTGGACTTGGAGCATATTCCTCCTGCACCCTTCTTGCCCCAAAGCACATTTACACTGTGTGTTTTTCAAGTAGACAGTTTAATGACTAGGTAGTCATATTACTGAAATGACTATCTGGGCAGCTTGTGAGAAAATGTCAATAGCTTGTAGTTCATACTGATTAATATAGCGCTTACTGAAATGAAGAGGGTTGTCAAAATGGAACTTGGACTCTCTACATTCAAAATCTATTCCCACCTGTGACTAATTAAAGTAGAGTTTACTTTGGACAGTGTTAGAGTAATTGGAGAGCTGTATGTTTTCACCACCAGGGATCTAATCTGATGTCTCCACTGTAATAACCTTGTGCAGTCTAGAAATCCTTCTATGGCAATAGTGGACTTCACTGGAAAGACCACTTGATTGAAAATCAGGAGAGCTGGATTCTAGTGCCAACTCTGTTCTCTACTTGCTTTGTGACTTTGGGTCAGTAATTTATCATCACTGAGCTTCATTTTTCTCAATTACAAAAGGGGAAAACTATCACTTGTCCCTTTGAAGTGTGTTGAGTTGGATTGGGAAAAAAGGATCTATATAAATTTAAGGCATTTATATTAAATGACTTTTTCAGGAAAAGTTCTCAGATAGAAAAAATTGCCCTTATGAACAAACCATTCTTTTTATAAAGTGTGCAATGCGTTTCTTCCAATTGTTTCCAGGAATTGTGTTTTAAAATTATGGTTTGAAGGTGGGAGGATTTCTTGTTTTCTTTTGAAATTCCTAAGGAAAGTTACTGGTTCTTATTCCTAACTATTTCAAGAAAGGTCTAGGTTTTAATCAGCAATCATTCCATCATTCGGTACTTAATCCAGCTCCCTAATTTAGGAGCCCTAGTGTTTTTAGATAGTAAATATGGGCAGTGATGTGTAAGATTAGTTGGTTTTTCCTAGGGAGTTTTGAGGTGTATACAGTAATTTATGAAAAGCAGTATTGAAAAATTTTTAGTACAAGTCATATCCTATTAAAATAAACTCCAAAGCATTGCCCAATTTAGGGAAAAAAATCTGTGTTGGAGTTTTGTTGTATCAAAATGGTGTGTTCAAAATAAATGGGTTGTGGGTCAGAGCATTTGTTGTGTAGAAATGTTGCAATGGGATTTATTGTAATGGGATTTGGTCCATATTGGGGGTAGGGTAGGGAGGGATGCCTTATGGTATTAAAACATTTCCCTTAGAGTTTTATCAGTAGTTTCCTGGTACCTTTGACATCAGAGAGGTTAAATATCTTCTAAAGGTAATGTGATGCTAAGGCAAGAGAATCTAACACAAAATGTCAGTCTGATCTACTCAATACCACATAGAGGGCATCAAAAGTTTGAATTTTAGTCAGGGGAAAAAAATCTCAGAGTTAGTCTTGCAAGTGATAGCAAATAATGGGGCACTATTAAGTTCCCACAGCTTGATAGGCACAAAAAGAGTCTAGTGAGTAGTCTGCCTTTTGTCATTGCCCCTTTGAAGAGGAGAGAGACCCAAGGTCTATATAAAAGTTTGAGTTTCCATTTTTTTCAGTGGATAAATAGGAGAACATTTTTTACTCTAGTATGACTTTTGATGTGGTGGGGGGAGGGAAAAAGAGGGAGATAATTTAAAATTTCATCATGATCAAGCAGAATTAACAACTGAAAAATTGGTCAGGAGAGTAGGATGAAATAATGTAGTAGTAATCAAAAGCAATATGTGATCAACAATAACATAAGTAGTGGTATCATGAGACTACATAGAGTTATTTTTCCTTCCTAATACCCACTTAACAAACTGACAGATTTATCTGTTTTTGATATCCTTTCCATTAATCTATTCAAGCTGTTTATGAGGGGAATTAATTTGTTGTACCTTCTCATCCCCTTAGACCATCATTGCATCATGACATCACCTCCTTTCATTGATTATTTTTTAAGTTTACATGCCCATGGGAAACCCAACTCTCCTACCTTTCCCTATTGTATCTATCCCAATTTGCAAAAATTAGATTGTATTTTTATTCATGGTTTATGAAAGGATATCACATGTTTTATCATTTGTTGACTACCTGCTTGTCTGACTCTACTATTTATGTGATGGAGTGATGCCTGCTTAAACATCTCATTTGGAGGAGAGCTATTTAAAGGAGTATCATTTTCTGTGTAATGAACTGAAACCTTTTTCTAATGAAATTTTGATAGATTTAACATTGTAACAGCTGATTAACAAATATATATTCTGTCTAGCAAATGCAGTTGAACACATTGGTGGAAAGTGAATGTAAAACCAACACCAAGCCAAAGACTCCCAGAGAGGAAAAACAAAGTCTGACAAAATCATGGAAGGATTCTTGTCATACCAGAGGTGTGATGAAGCCTTCACTATTTATAAACCTCTGGCCTGATTCCCATCAGTAATATTCTCTTGGAGAATATTGACCATATAAATAGCCATACAATTTAGATTTTATACCTTGATAACGTTGGGCTAGGAAGGGAGAAGGTAGGTAGAAGAAGAAATAATGTTTGGCATAAGTTTCCTCTGAGATAAGGACTTCTGCTGGGCTTTTGGAAGTTTCATCTGTTATTAAAATAGCAGCTGCAGGGGAAAGCTGCATTTCTATAGTTTCATAACAATTCACATATCACAGTGTGCATAAGCACAATAGAACCTGAGTTGGAAGAACAAAAATGACAATCTTAGGGGAGGGGAAGTATGGTAAGAGAAGAGAAGAAATAACTTTCATTTGCCTTCTGCCTTAATTGACTGTTCTTTTGCATTGACTAATTAAGGATTTCTTCTTTGTGCAGTGTATAAGTCCCCGGAGTATGAATCTCTTGGTTTTGACCTGACTGTTGAAAGATTAGTTTCCATTGGATACCCCCAGGAGCTGCTCAGTTTTGTCTATGATTCTACATTCCCTACCAGGTAATTGTAAATGGCATTGGGATAGGACTGTCATTACCAGTGAGAGAAATGATTATCAAATAACCAATTATTGGGGAGACTCAGAATTTTTTCCCTTCCTCATTTGGAGATTAGGTCAAAGTTTAGTTTTAGGGCAGGGCAAATGATGAGATGAAATCTTGGAGTTGTTGCCCCGCAACTAGAAAACCTTACAAAGAATTTAATCTAAGGTGAATTCCAGCCCATTGTGTTCACTCTGGCAGGTTTGGGCAGGGGGGTAGATCCTTTGTCTAGATTGCCTGAGGCTGGGGGTGGTCTGGGAACAAGAGTGATCAGAGTCACATCTCACAGCCCCTCATTGAAATAGGTCCACCTCTCATTATAATATTCATTCTTCTCGTTAATTGTTAACCAATCAGAGTTGATTGCCACCTTCAGGGACGCCCACTCTTCTAAGGGCATATAAGCATTAAGTGGGCCTTTGGCATTCAGGAGTGCCACTGACCCTTTTTATTAATTATCTCCCAGCATGATTAACAAAGCAATTAATTATCCAGAATCTATGTTTCTTTCTCTTTCTCTCTCTCTCTCTTTTTTTTTTTTTTGGTGAAGTTAATCGGGGTTAAATAACTTGCCCAGGGTCACACAACTAGTAAGTGTCAAGTGTCTGAGACTGGATTTGAACTCAGGTCCTCCTGACTCTAAGGCTGGAGCTCTATCCACTGCACTACCTAGCTGCCCCTATATTTTCTAGATTTAACAGGGAGACTGAGGTCTAATAACTTATTTTCATTGCATATCTAGTTGTACATCACTTCCAGAAGGAGGCATCTGCTGCCTGTCTTACAAAATTTTAAAGATTTTATCTATCTAGTCCAACCTCCAATGTTTAGGTTTTTCTGGGACTTACTTATTTGTCTCTACAGTATGATTAGGGTTCATAGTAGTGTTGTGATGATTTTTGCTTCAATTATTTCATACCACTTTTTAAAAAAATTTTCATATAGAGGACTGGTCTTTGACACACTGTATGGGAACTTGCTGAAAGTCGATGCCTACGGAAACCTCCTGGTATGTGCTCATGGATTTAACTTCATAAGGGGGTGAGTATCTGTTCTAGGACATTTCAGCCATCCTGGGACTTGGGGAAACTTTCACAGAAGAGTCAGACAGGAGTGAATGCTAAAAGTGATAAGCCTTTATTAAGTGTATTTTTAATACATACAAGAGAATGCTTGAAACCTAAAATGACCACCTGTGAGCCACCCCCTTCCACCCCTGCCAATCCAGGAGTGTGTGGGAGTATTCCAAGGGTGACCTCTAGAAACACAGGTGTGATGGTCTCTGTCACAAGATCCTGGAGGACTTCCCCATCAAGACAGTGCAGTGTAAGGGTACGAGGTTTTAAAGGGAGGGAGAAAGCTTCTCCCTGAGACTGGTCTGATTGATTGGTTACTTGTCACTGATAGTCTAGGGTTTGGTTAGTAAGACAGATTTCTAGAATGGAAGCTTTCAGGTATAGAAGATTCTAGACAAAGGCAAGAGGAGGAATGATCTAGGAATGCTACAGTATCAAAATTTGATCCTCTTTCTTGCATTATTATGATTAAATGAGAACTGTATAAAGATGGCATTGTCTTCTGAAATACAGGCATCCCTTGGAGATATTGCAGGTTCAGTTCTAGACCACTGGCAACAAAGTGAATATCATGGTAAAGCGAGTCACATGATTTTTTTGGTTTCATTACATTATACTATACTGTAGTCTATTAAGTGTGCAGTAATAGCATTATATCTGAAAAAAAAACCAATGTACATATCTTAATTAAAAAATATTTTATTACTAAAAAATACTAACATCTTCGCCTTCAGTGAGTCATCATCTTTTTGCTGGTGGTGGGTCTTGCCTTGACGTTGATGGCTGCTGACTGATGAGGGTGCTGGTTATTGAAGGTCGGGGTAGCTGTGTCAATTTATTAAAATTAGACAACAAGGAAGTTTTGCTGCATCAGTTGACTCTTCCTTTCACTTGAACACTTTGAGGACATTGTAAGATTATTAATTGGCCTAATTTCATTTTGTTTTGTCTCAAAGGATAGGGAGGCCCAAAGAGAGGGAGAGAGAAGGGAGAATCGTTGGTCAGTGGGACAGTCAGAACACACACAGCATTTATCTGTTAAGTTCACCATCTTTTCTGGGTGCAGTTGGTGGTGTCCCAAAACAATTACAACACTAATATCAAAGATCACTGATCATAGGTTACCATAACAGATATAATAATAATGAAAAAGTTTGAAATATTACGAGAATTTCCAGAATGTGACACAGAGACACCATGCTGTTGGAAAAATGGCACCAGTAGGCTTGCTCAACACAGGGTTACCACAAATCTTTAATTTGTTTAAAAAAAATTGAAATATCTGTGAAGCTGAGTAAAATAAGGTATGCCTGGCTAAATTTTTATAGGATATATGGAACAGTGAAATTTAATTGTTATATTCACCCAGTCTATACTATTTTTAAAAATTTCATCTGTTCATGGGGCCATAGATCTTTTTGCCTCTATAGAATTAATATTCAGTTTTGCAGAGTTCATTATTCTTGGTTATAAGCCTATTTCGTTTGGAATATTACACATTCTAAAATCAACACTGGTTTTTAGTAGAAGTTCCTAGGTCTTATGTGATCCTGACTCTAGTTTCTTGGTATCTGAATTTCTTTTTTCTCGTTGTTGGCTATATTTTTCCTTTGATGTGGGAGCTGTTCATTTTGACTGTGGTGGTCCTGGGGACTTTTCCTTTTAGGGTTCTGAACTTTCAGGTGGTGGATTTTTTCTGACTTCATTTTGCCCTCTGTTTCTAACAGATTTTGGCAGTTTTCATTAATGATTTCTTGAAATACAATGTCTCAACTTTTTTTTATCATGTTTTTCAGGGAGGTCATTGTTTCTTAAATTATCTCATCTTGACTTGTTTGCCGGTTCAGTTGTTTTTGCTCTCAGATATCTTACATTTTCTTCTATTTTTTTCAACTTTTTAATTTTTGTACTAACATTTCTTTCTGTCTCATGGAATCATTGATTTCTCTTGATTTCTTCTAGTTTTCAGGAATTTCATTTCTTGAGTAAGTTTCACCATGGTCTCCTCTAAGCTACTTACTACTCCTTCCCCTTTTTTCCTCCAGAGGTTTTATTTCAAATTTTTAATCTCTTGCTTCATTTCTGCTAGGTATGCAGAAAGTCCATTTTTTTTTTCCTGTGAGTCTCTGCTTACAGTTGTTATGGAGTTAGATTTGTAATAAATTTTGCTACTTGTTAGTGTTTGCAGTAAATTTTGAAACAGGGCCTTTGTGCCAGAGCCAGGCTCTGACCCTGCTATATTTTTTGGGTGGGGTAGTTGGTCTTACTTGGTCTCACTCTAAGTCCTCTGGGTCTTTTTGGAGCTGATCTCTACATCTCAAGGTTAGGGCCCCTGGATTTTTAGCAGTAGATCTTCAGGGCCCTCTCTAATATCTCAGGACAGAATAGTAAAGTCCTCAGAGCCCCTAGGCCTGGGCTGACCTGGTCTGAGTGCTGTGGTACCTACTGGCCACCTACAAAGTAATCCTCCCTGGGACTTCCATGATCCCTACCCTGAGGTTTTCTCAGGGGTGCCTTCTGCTCTTGCTCTAAGCACAGAGGCTTGTTGGCTACGTGTCAGGTCTCTGGTTGTGCTGGCACTTGCTTTGCTCCTACTTGTGGGCTTCTTGCTGACTCTGTATTCTTCTGGGGTGGAAGATATCACTAACTGTTAGTTTCTCATTAGATTTCTTGATCATGTTTTGATTTCATGTGAACTTCAAGATTTCGTTGGAGTTAGATGCAGGGGAACTGGCCAGCAACGTCAGTCCACTTGAAATGTCTGTTCAAGATATATGGACTTAAGGGCCAGCTCAGTTAGTTATCATCTAGCCATATATCAAAATCTAAACAATAAGTATTCTTCATTCACTTGGTTTTTTTTCTGTGAGGACAGTTAAGGTTGTTGTGAGTGATTTTTGGATCTCATTTAGGAAGCTCTGCAGTGTTCTAGGGCTTGATACAATTCACATCATGTCATCCACAAAAAGGAATGTCGGAGAGAGTCCCTCTTCCATTTAGACTGTGCTGGGTGTTCTCTAAGACAGCTGAAAATCCCTTTGAGCTCATGTTTCCCTGTTTTATGCCTTGTTTGCAATGAATAATCAGAGAATCATGTTTAAAAAAGGCTTCTCTCATTGCAACTATCAAGTAATCTTATATATGATCCTAACATATTGAAAGAAAGCCTTTAAGGCTAACATTTTATTCCAGTGAATCAAATACCTTTTTGTAGTCAACAGATAATAAGCATACAAGACAATCTTGTATTTCCTCTACCTTTCATTCAGTTCTGTTTCTAAAGATGTGATCTGCTGTAGAATATTGTCAGAGAAGTCTTGCCCATTCCCTTCACATTTTTTCAAGTATGCCCTCAAAATTAGTATAAATTATTATTATTAATATTTTATAGAGATGGGATAGTAGGCATATTGATTAATAGTTTTCTAATCATTTAATATCTGTTTCTTTTTTAGATGTCTTGAAAATGAGTTTCCTTAACTCTTTTAGAAGTATATCACCTCTAGAATCAGCCTTTCTCAGCATACTTCTTACATTATAATTCTGTCTTCTCTTTTTGTGGTGCCATTTTTTACTTCTTCATGCTTCTTCATACTTCACATCAAGGACTAGGTGTTGTTAGAGGACAATGTGGTAACTCCATTGTCATTGATGGAGAAAACTGTTGTAAAAATCTTGACGGATTTTCCATTGTTTTCATTGGTTTGTTGGCCTTCTACTTTAAATTCCCTTGAGATAATCTGGCATACGTAGGTCCAACATCAAACTTTCTATAAAGGCATTTTTTTTTCCCTCTATATTTTATGTGAGGGTAAACCTCTTCCTCTTCTGTAAGATTTTGCAAATGATTTTATAGTTTAAATTAGTGTTACTCTTGACTACCATGTATCTCCACTTAAGCAAGGAGATCAAATGTTTATTGGATGAGGCAATGTTTTGACCTTTGTATTGTGATGATTGATTTATATCAGTTAAATTTGCATATTATAAATAGTGATGATCTGTATTAGTATCTTTTCCTTTATCTGATTCTCATTTTTGGGGAGCATCAAGAGTTTGTTTAAAATGGACAGTTAGGTAATGTTTTAATTGTATATCCTTATCATCTCATTTTATTCTTTGTTCTGATTGGTATTGATTTTGAACTTTGCTCTAAGAGGTTTATGATTTGATTGCTACACAGACAGCTGATTTGAAAATGACCACCACATTGGTAACTAGTTGTTTCCTGTTGCGATACAGTCCATTTCACTTTTTGTGATGTTACTGTTGTTTCTAGCACCTCTTGACTCTCTTTTTAAAGAAAATATTCATGATAGATAGACTTGCGTTTTCTGTGTAATTGGTGAGCCTTTACCAACTCTCTTGTTCCTTACCGTTGAGCTACATATTTTTCACTCTCTTGGTATAGAACTACCTTTTTTTTGGGTTAAGCCTGACTAAGGCTAGTCCCCTGATAGTTTATTTTTGATGTGGGACAAAATGAGACACTTATCAGTTAACAAAAGAAGATTTACTTAGCCATAGAAGAATATGCAACAAAGATGGTCATTGAGGATGCCTCAAGTTGATACATCTGAGTATAGATTGCTTCCCTGAATTGCCTATCAGTTCAGTATCAGAGAGTGCCTGGGGTTCCTCCAGGCTGTTTTATATTCAGGCAACTAGGAAGTGATGTCAGTAGCCTGAACCTGTAGTCCCCTGAGCCAGTAAAGTCTGGAGGACAGTTTTATATCTTTTAGGAAAAACACATCTAATTTTCATGGGCATAGAAGTTAGAATATTGCTCCCATTTCACTTTTGCATTGAAGTCACCAAGAATTAAAGCTGACTGATTTAGTTTGGAGGGTTAAGGTTCTTCATCAAGTTCTTTGTGTATTTTTTTTTTAATTCTTTTCTTTAATTCTTCACCCTCTACAATGGGCATTGGTTCAGAAGATGTAAATGTCTTCCTGGTGGTCTTTTTGTTTGTGCTTATTGCGAGCACTAAAATGCTAATGAAATAGCCCACAAAATGATGTTTCTTGTTGCCTTTGGAGACACAATTGAACCAATCGATTCCTTAACTGCTTACAATTTATATTTTTCTTTGCTTCATGGGTTGCCATGGCCAAGGAATTCAATACCTTGTGAACAGCTTATTCATGATGAGCTTTTCTGTATTTAACCGGGCTGGTTTTCAGAAAACAGATACAGTCTATTCCTAGGGTCATACTTGAAGCCAGAGCTTAAACTACCCTGGCATAGTTTTTGAGAAACCAGATTCACCTTTATGTGCCAGTGAGACAAAGGAGTCAGTCTTTGGTGGCAGTTTCCTTCCTTAACATTTGTATCCTGGCTTCTAACCCTACCACTCCACGACAGTCTGCTGTCAAAGGTCACTAGTGACTTCTTTTAGTCAAATCCTAAGGCCTTTTCTTTGACCTTGTGTTTGCTTATTTTCCCTTAAAATTCTCTCCTCTCCTCTTGACTGCCCTAGGACACTTTCCTATTCTAGTTTCCCAGTAGTTCTCTTACCATTTCTTTTTCCTCTTTTCCTTCTTTTATTCCCCTTAGCTATACATTTTCCCCTAAGGCTGAGTTCTTGGTTCTCTGCTCACAGGGCTTCAGAGATCACATTTATGCTAGTTTTTATTTTGTGTTTACATTTCTATTTATGTTTACATTTACAACTGAAACTTTTCATCTTCCAACTTGTTTCTTCCCTGGAGCTAGGATCATAGGATCATAAGGCTGAATGCTAGAGGGGAGCTTAGTGATGACCTTGTCAGAACCCTCTAGTTTACAGGTGAGGAAATCGGGGTAGAGGGGAAGTAACTCAAGATTGTAAGTAGGAAACTGCTTCTGACTTCAGTGGCCCAGTGGACATTTTTGCTTAGATGACCTGTTGTTACCTCAAATTCAGCGTGTACAAATCTCAGTTCCTCCTCCTCCCCATTACCATTCATAACCCCTCCATTCTCCAAATTACCCAGGCATGAAAACAGCCATCTCCCCATAGATTGTCAATAAGTACTTCCTCCTAAATTCACTCAAGCATTCAAAAACACCGAGCATTTACTTTGTGTAATGCTGCCACTGTGGAAAAAGAAGAGAGCTGCACAAACTCCAAAAAAAAAAAAAAATCAAAATAAATTTCACGTAGAGGACAGCCCTAAATCCCAATGCATCTGGTGGGTCTGTCATCAGCCTGCAACATATAACCCTGTAACCAATAAGGAACTTTAGAAGAAGAACAGCAGTAAAAGATGCCATTAGGAAAACATACAGCAGGAAGAGATGTTTGGTCACTTGGAGAGAGAGAGGATAACAGCAGGAGGGCTTCACTGGTGTCCTTGCAATGTCAGGAGAAAGTTAGAAAGGTCTCCCCCAATGGAGGGCAGCTTATGGAAGGGCACGGGCAAGAGCTGTTCAAGGCTGGCAGAGGAGGATTATGTGTAAGCTACGTTGTTGGAGGAAACGCCCAGATCAGTGGAATCACAGAAACATTGTAGAACCAAGTACCGAGTGTGGGCGGTACATTCTGTCGGACATTGGGTAAGAGCCAGACTGAAAGCAACTTTTCCAGGAGCCAGGGTGATGAGATGTGTAGACGTATACCTGCCAAATTAAAGTTTCACCACTGCATTCGTTGTTGAAATAGCAGTGGTAGATACTGTTGGGCTTTCAAGGATTCCTCTTCTTTCCCCTGAAGCCTCAGTTGTTGCTTTATTAGTGAAGGACTAACAGTTGCAGAGAAATTGTCAATTGTCCTGTCTGTCGGTAAGTTGGAATTGGGAGACTGTGTAGCAGAGTTGTCAGCACTAAGAAATTGCGAGTGCTGATGGATATGGCCACAGGCTAAAATGAGTGTCATCAGTGGAAATGTTCTGGCTACTGTAGTTATCAGCACATTTCTACATTCTCTCTGTCTGTTACGAAAATTACTCCAGAAAAGGATTCTCTTCCTCATCATCCATTCCTGGGGCCTTTCAGCAAGTTGCAATAGAGTATGAGGTGGAATCTGACTCTCTAAAACCGACATGATTCTTGACCAGTCTGTGAACAACCAAGGTGAAGGGGGTATTTAATAAGGACTTTCAAGTTTCCTATGGACTTTTAAAAAAATACTTTCTTTTTCCCCAGTTAACATGTAAAGACAATTTTTAACATTCATTTAAAAATTTTTTTGAGTTCAAATTTTCTCTGTCCCTTCCTTACCTTTCCCCTTTCTGAGACAGTAAGCAATTTGATATAGGTTATATACATCAATCATGCAAAACATATTACCATATTAGTCATGTGGTGAAAGAAGACACAGACCCAAAGGGGGAAAAAACAGAAAGAAGTACAGAAACTGAAAAATAGTATTACTTGGACTTTTGAGGAAATGTTTAGCTCAGTACAAAGATACAGACATACTATATGACTTCTGTAGTTTGGGAATGTAATTTTTGACAGTACCCTAAAGATACATACACACAAGCAGAAAAGAATTAATTTTAAAAATTGTCTTTTTCACATGGTTCTGTTAGGCATCCTCGATTGAAGGTTACAAACATAGGAGTCACGTACAGAGACAAGAGTCAGTCAACCTTTAACCAGTGAGAATAATAATAAAAATAACTAACATTTATATAGTTTTTCATACGCTAATTCATCTTCAGTTTGAGAAAAGGGTTAGGGTTAGAATTATAGTTATTTTACTTGACCTCAAGAAAAACAAAAGTAACAGAGAGAAGAAGAACCCAAGCTGGGCCAGGACAATGTGACAGTTTCTCCCACTGTTAGTGCTTTGCTACTAAATCGGTAACTGAAGCTTCAGGGGAACAGAAGAGGAATCCCTGAAAACTGAACTAGAATTAGGGCCATGTACTATTTCTGTCTATTTCAATAGCAAATACTATAGTGAGACTGCTCTTTCTTTGTTGAAATGTTTTTACACTGCATATGCCCTTTAAAGTGAAGCATAAAGAAGAGATTGTGTGTGGGTGAGTGTGACAGGGATCTAGAAAGGCCGAGGAAAGGTTTTCTGTGGCTGTGTCTTTTTCCACTTTTTGTATTTTAACCTCTAAGCCACATTTTAGGCTGGGGGGAGGCTGGGGGGAGGCTTAAGGGGATAGGTCAGTTTTAGATGAAGAATGTTCGGCTGCCCTCATAATATCCAAGAACTTGCTCCTCAGGATCCCTTTTCAAAGAACTCTTGAGTCTCCTTTCCGAATCGCTAGACAGTCAAGAGCTAGCAGCTGACAGTAACGCTGCTCAGAGCCCATTAACCCTATGGAAATTACATTGACATGGTTTTACCTTGTTTGGATTTAGAGCTTTTGATTATTTTCTCAGTTTCTTTTAATTTTACCTTTATTGAGAGTCATGTAGCATAGTGAGGAGACAGCTGACCTCAGAGCCATTAAAAACCCACCTCTGACACATACTAGCTGTGTGACCTTGGGCAAGTCACGCAACTTCTTGGCCTCTAGGCAACTCTTAGTTACAGAGAAAGTGACAACCTGTATCAGTAGATGGGTTTCTTCATCCTCAGCATTCCCTCCATCAGTTAAGTCAGTTGTAGTTCCTATCTCTATAAATTTATTGTAAGGAAATGTTATTATGTAGTTAACTAATCAAATTTGAGAGAACTAGACTCCATATTTATTCTCTGGATGATTCTGGAAGATAAGTTTCTGCTTTGTTTTATAAACCATCAGTGGCACAAACTCCACTTGGAACCAGAAAACTACCTTTCTTTTCAATAGTTTTAACCCATTCTGGAGATGGGAGTTTTTAACATGAATAGTGTCGTTGTCAATTTTAAGAGTTCCTTGGTTTCCACAGTGAATTGAGCTCTGTAAAGCTTTCCTGTGGTTATGTTAATTGAGGCAGTAGGGAATATAATCATATTCTAGAATCTCACAGGTTTAGCAAATCTATGTCCTTTTCTCTCTCTCTTCTCTGCAAGCACATATCTACTTCTGACTTTGTAAAACTGAAATATGTTTGGTTTACTGTAACTTTAAGGCATTTTCCCATTTCTCTGACTCCTTTTTAAATGGCAAATTTTTTTTGAGAGAATTCAGTTATTAGCTCCCATAAAATATAGCTTTTACACTGCAATAGGTGATTAAAAGTGACTGGGAAAATGAATTAAAGTTCTAAATTAAGATAAGGAATGTTTACAATATAAACCTTGTCACTTTAATTTCTGTAGTGTTAGGCTCTGAATAGTGTAATTAAACATATATATGTGTGTGTGTGTGTGCATATACATACATATGCACACGCACATATGTACACACACATATTTACTTTGGAGGACATATTCCATATTTTACATGCTGACTACTGAATACCAGTAATATTTTCTTGCTCTTTTCAGACCTGAAACTCGGGAACAGTATCCAAATAAATTCATCCAGCGAGATGACACAGAGAGATTTTACATTCTGAACACACTGTTCAACCTCCCAGGTAGTTCCGCCCTCTGATGACCCATGGTACCGTGTTTCTCTCTTTTCATGAATGTTTCTCTTTGCTCAGGGGAAGAAGGAAATAGGCGTGTGTGTGTGTGTGTGTGTGTGTGTGTGTGTGTGTGTGTGTGTGTGTGAGAGAGAGAGAGAGAGAGAGAGAGAGAGAGAGAGAGATTAGAAAGTCATGTGACTTCTTATTAGCAAACCAACTAGAACTCATTCATCCAAAGAATTAAGGTTCCCTACAAAACCATCCCCTTGGGAAGCTGTACCCTTTTAAAATTCTTTTAAAGGTTACATTTTAAATTCTGAACTGTCTCCCTCTCTCCTCCTCCCTATCCCCCACACTAAAGAAGGCCATCATCATTTGACAGATCTTTTTATATTTGTGTGTGTGTGTGTTTATGTGTCTTTATGTAAAACCATACTATGTATACTTCTGTTTATCAGTTCTTTCTTTGGAGGTGGATAGCATTGTCCTTCATAGGTCCTTTGTAGTTTATTTGAGTATTTATAATACTCACAATAACTTAGTCATTCACAGCTTTCTTCAAACAGTATTGCTGATACTGTATCCAACATTCTCTTGGTTCTGCTGCTCATTTCACTCTTTATTATTTCATTCAAGTTTTTCCATGTTTTTCTAAAATCAACCTGCTTTTTTCTTACAACACAGTAGTATTCCATCACATGAAATAGGCTTTAATCAATGACTTTTCTTGCACCTTAACACAGTCTTTCTTTATTTCCAGAAACCTACCTGTTGGCCTGCTTAGTAGATTTTTTTACTAATTGTGCCAGATATTCCAGGTATGTAAAACCTGTGATTTTGTCATGTTTCAGTTTTTATTTAATGTACAGGGTTTTAGAGAACTGGCCATTGTAGGTTTTTTCTGCTTTTCTGAAGCGAATTTAGTGCTAGTGAGATGCCAGATTGCCAACCTGAGAGATGGGACAGCACCAGGAGCTCCGTGCAGGCGCTCTCACCTCCCACACGGCCCCCTCTCCTTGCCAGTGGCTGCAGCCTTGTTTGGAAGGGACCACTTCTGATTGGCTTCTCCTGGGAATGAAGACGGCCAGCAGAGGTGCTAATTGTGACAACTGAGTGGGAGGTTTGTGTGATGGTCCAGGCAGATTGGCACTAAAACCCCCCAACTCATTTCACAGCAGCTACCCAGGAGCCATTCAGTGATGGCAATTTAATTTCCTTCCCAGGCCCATCATGATTTGATCCAGGAGTAAATCCTATTTCTTCTCCACAGAGTTTAAAAAAAAAAGGGGGGGGGGGAATGAGCTTCAGTTATTCACTCTGTTCAGGGAGAATTGTGCCATTTTGTTTCCTGGACATAACAGCCATAGAAACCAGTGTCGTCTTCCTCTTTCTATCCTGTCTCCAGCTGCTATGAGGCACTTAGTTCTGTGAATTAAGTGACTAAATTAGATTTTTAAATGGTTTGTATTTAGGGACCAGGCCGGAAAAGGCAGGGTGGAGGGGAGACTAAACTGTCAGTTTTCAGAACGCTAAATTAACTTGGTTGGGGACCACTTTGTAAAAAAATTGAAAGAAAAGTATCTGATGTATTTACAACTTTGACTTTTTAGTTGCCATTTAATATCACATACTTGTTTGTTTGTTGGTTCCTTCAAATTAATTGTACTCCATTGAAAAATGTCCATTTCTGGTGACTGGAATGGCTTACATTGGGCAGTAACGTTTTGGAATGAAGCCAGCCCTAACCCGTTGACACAGTCTTTACTTCCCCTAGACTGATGTTTGATGTATATTTTATTCACCTTATTTCCCTGTCCCAACTGTCTTACCTTCCTGCAGCTGCGAGACGGGATTTAAAGATGGAGATCTCTTTATGTCCTTTCGGAGTATGTTTCAGGATGTGAGAGACGCCGTTGATTGGGTTCATTACAAGGTATCCTGGGGCTTCTCTTTACTCCCTCTGTTCTTTAGCACATGTTGTCTTCTGTGAGATTAGCTCTTCTCCAAGTGGACAATGGGACTTTTCCTGAATGAGAAACTTGCATTTGCCATTGATCAAAGGAGCACTGAATTATCTTGTCTCTCCTTCAGCGATATTTCCTCCTCCCTCCCTCTATTTGGGGCTAACTCATTTCTGGTTATCTTAGTTTTCCTTTTTTTTTTTTATTCAGAAGGAATTAAGCACTGATTCAGACTTGTCATATTTTTTGCCTTACACAATTTGTAGATGGTTATAACCCATTAAATTTTGCCAGATAGTTCTCACTTTATTTTCTCCTGCATTAGGTAGTAAATGAAGTTAAAATACTTAAATTAATTACACTGAATAAAACAAGATCTTTCTGATTGCTATTTAAAATAGAAGCAAAGTTTCTTTGTGTAAGCATAAGGAGGTTTTGTATGTTTGTTTGTAACTCAGAAATCCAGTGAGAACCATGACAGTGTAAAGATAGTGAGTAGCCCGAGCGTCAAGAAGAACTAGCTATAAGTCCTGCTTCAGACATACCCCAGGTGAAGGCCTGAGCTGCTCAGTGCTCCATACCGGTCTCTGAGACTACAGGTTGTGGAGCTGGCGCTGATCTCCTTTGGTAGAGGGTTGCCTCAGTGTAATTCCTTCCATATACTAATGACATCACAGGTCTGTCCCCCAAACAAAAACAACAGGCGCTTTAGGCCACAATCTGCATGTCAGCTGCTCTCTTCTTTAGAAAATGCACAAGAAGTCAATTGGGATTGATAGTGGGCAGGATTTTTCTTGTAATAAATGACTGTGTTTTTCCTTATTTCGTTTTGCCTTCCTCTCAGGGTTCCCTCAAGGAAAAGACGGTTGAAAATCTAGAGAAATATGTGGTCAAAGATGTAAGTAGAAATCAGTTGAGAAATACTTTATCAGCATATAGGCAATTGAAAGGCACACTGACTGACTTTCTAAACCAAAAAGCTAATGACTGTACTTATAATTAAATTCCAAAAGGGAAATGTTTCTTTGCCAGGACAGTTATATATGAAATATTTTTTTTTAAAAAAAACCACTTTCAGAGAAAAGTCTTAGTTAATATCATGGTTCTGGTAGTTGTGGGCAAAGAGAATCAGTCATCCATTTATTTCTGTAGTTGCAGATTAGAACTAGAGTTTTGATACCTGATTTATGTAATTTATATTAAAAATAAATAGAAAGTTGTAAGGCAAGATTTAAAATGCTTTTTAAGAATGGCCTTATTGACACCATCTGCAAACAAGGTAACATGAGATACCCTATACCTAATGACTAAAATGTTTCCTACAGCATCTCATTAAAACAAAAGGTAAGCAGGCAGTTGGATCTAATTAGCTTGCTTTATTTCAGGGAAAGCTACCTTTGCTTCTAAGCCGAATGAAGGAAGTAGGAAAAGTATTTCTTGCTACAAACAGTGACTATAAATATACTGATGTAAGTACTGTTTAAATATGACATTGGTTTATTTGTCTAAACAGAAGAATTGGGTATTTTATGCTGGGTTTTCATTACGTGAATTTTGAAGTTAGTTAACTAGCAGTTATCCCAAAGAATATGTTTAACAAATATGTGGTTCTCCTGCAGCAACATGTTTTTCTAACATTTTAACTGGGAAAGAGTGAGGTAGACAAAGGTAGGTTGGCTATGCCTTGGCTGAAGCCTGGTCCAAAGAGACTCTGGAATCTCCAAATTTATTCTCAAAACCTTTGTTTTGGCAGTGATTCTGCTGACATTGTGCTGCTTGAAACACCTTTTTATTTTGGTTATTTTGAGCAGTTATTCTATATAAATGGCTCTTCATTCTCTGCATCATCTAGTTTGAATAAGCTGTGTGGTTGGGTTTGCTGTTCCCTTTATGCACCTTCAAACATTGCCACTGCCAGCTGTTGGAAATCCTAGATTAGGAAATAGTAGTAATAGTTGATTATAAATATCAAAATTAATTAACTCCATTTAAAAAAAAAAGTTTTCTCAATGCTTAATGTACTCAGAAGTGTTTTAGTATGATTTCATTCTGCTTTTGCTTTTTGGTGAGAAAATGTATAATATTTACCTACATTACTACCCAACAATGAAATGCATTAGGCATTTCTGAGGATGTGCTTCTACTCTAGCCCTTACCTCTCCTCCCTCTGTACAATATTATTTTGATTTGGAAAACTGATTATTTGGATTAAGTGCTCCTTCATAAAACCTGTGATCTCAAAATCAAGATAAAAATGTTTCTTTTCACGTGAGCCATTTAGTTCTACTTTATTACAAGGCTTGAGTACCCCTACCCGTAACGTCGGTCAGTTGTTCTTCACATAGTATAAATTAATTGGTGTAAAACCATACCTATTAGTGGAACAACTCCCAAGTGTATGCCCTACTGAGGAAAGGCCAGTATAATTATGGCTTCATAAGACTTTTAGCCAGTGGCTGTCTCTGGGAATAAGTCTGCATCACCATTTGGTGTGGGAAGTAAGGTGTATTTTAGAGGCTTAAAGCTACTGGGAGAATAGGTAAGGATCAAGGACACAGTTGTCACTGACTTTGTAAGAGACTCTTCGTGCCCTAGATCTCAGGCATTTCACAGCCCAGGCCAGTACACAGGATTTCTCCAAGGATTTACACTACTACGACCCTGGGATATACAAAACAGACACACAGGGAAAGATACCCAGGAACCCTAGGATCATACAAATGTAATGTTACCTGGTTATTTTTTTTCTCCTCCTTTTCAAGATATTTGCAACTGTAGCATAATGAGCCAACCTGTGACAAACACAAGCCAAAAGGTTGCTGCTCTCCCTGCTATTAACTATACAAGCTATGGGCAGCTTTGCAGTGGGAGTGAGGCTGGTGGTGCCCTCTGACTCGGCTGCTATGTCTCCCTGGTTTTAGTAAGAGCATTCTCCCTTTGGAAGTGCCTCCTCCCTCTTCGTAGAATGGTGCAGTTGACCTGAATGCCTTACATGTACATGTAGCCCTTAAGCCACCTCCGTCAGCCCCTTTACAGCCCTTTACAGGTACTGTAGGGAGTGGTAGGTTCCAAAGTGCTGGTGTCCCTGTTAAGGTCTCGTGACCTCTGACACGGAAATTTCTAAGAAAACCGGGAAAAGATTAGAAAGTGTTGTACAGGCTGTTGCTATCACTAGCATTGAGACTCATGATTGTCTTTACCCTACCCTTTGGTAGGTAGTGCCTACAACCTTAGCTCATACCACAAAGGAACATAAACATTGATACACAAGAAAAGCCCAGGTATACCAGACTGTCCGAACAGCATTATTCTATCACAGAGAAGTAAAACCTGGCTTTCTTGGTCTTCCTTTCAAGGTCTGCAGCAAGAGCATAAGGGCCAGTCTATAGCAAAGTGGGCCAGAGGTTCTGGCTCTCATTGCTTTTGTCTTCTAGCTATAGCAGTCTTGGTATGGGAGAGAGGCTGCCTTCATTAGGGCTCTCAGCAGCAGCTGCTGCTACTTCTCTGGCTCCCAACTCAACTGGCTTACCTCCATGGTTTTAGTAGCACTATATTGTGATGATAGCTTTTTTCCTGGCCTCACTTGCCACTATTTCAGAAATAAAGCAGGAGGGAGGCAGTGGGAGAGGAAAATTAATGAATCTTATATTAAAAAAGAAATGTTCTTAGTTTTATGAGGGATGTGCATGTTCTCTTGTAAAATTTGTATAATTTTGAGAGAAGTTATTTGGACCTTGTTTCTTTGTTTTCCAGAAAATTATGACTTACTTGTTTGATTTCCCACATGGCCCTAAGGTACTGTATACAACTTAACAGGTCATTACTTTAAAAATAATGAATGTGTTTCAGCAACCCTAAAAAATTGGTGCAGGGAATCGGGCCTATCCAGAGAAGATATTGGATCTGAGATTCTTTCCAATTTTAAGTTCATTGTCTTCTCATGGTTTACATTAGGAGCAATCTTGAAACCAGCCACGTTAAAGAACTTTAGTATCGGGGCTTCCTAGTACATAGACATTCAAGTGGCATTAAATAAGCTGGAATTGACTCTCTGTTTTTATTTCTTAGTAGAACTAAAAGGGATTTAAAAAATTGTAGATATTTATTTGATCTATTTGCTTGTAGAAATAGAGGAAATTTTAAACCAGGTCATCTTAACTGTTACTGGCTACTGCTATCTGACATACTCACTTGCTTGAAGACATTTGACAGAAGAATCCGCATTCCTGATACTCAGCTCTGCTTAGTTCTAGGAATATAGGCTACTTGAATACATATTTGTTGATACTTACTAGCTGTATGTCCAGAGGCCTTGGTCACACAACCTCTCTGTAGCCTTAGTCTCTTGATCTGTAAATAATTCCTCACATGGTTTTGGCTAGTGCTTTTGTAAGCATTAAAGTACTATATTTAACTGGACCTGGACTGTTTGGTGGCAGTAGGAAAGCACAGACTATACAAAATGTGGCCTTTTGAAGTTTATACTTTATTACCGTAGCCCGAGAATCCCACTAATACACCCCCTTCTGGATCAGTATGAGCCCAAGAGAAATGCTACCCTTCTTTTGGAGGATTTATCCAGCAAACGAAATCATTTTTCTGTTCAGTTTGTTCACGTCATTTCTGGCAGTGATCCGCCTTTCGGAGTCAGGTTGTCTAGCTTAGCTATTGATCTACATCTCAGACCCAGAAAATGCATTTCGGTCTGTGATTTTCCTTTGCGTTCTGTCCTAAACTGCTTTGATGTTCCTGTCTTGTAGCTGTTGAATTGCTCCTGGTGACAGAAACCTGCCGTCACATACCCTCAGAAGCACTTTCCACTTGTTTTTCCTTAAACATAAATATAGAGAACTCCTCCTTCCCATGGCAAGACTAGTACTAGGGGCATAGAATCACTTCATTCAGATAGTTGCATCAACCAGGACTTGGCTGTTTTTGCTCTGCAAACTGATGCAGCTCCATGGCGATCAGGACCTGGCACCTTGTGACCAGCTCTGTAGGCAAGAGCCCTTGCCTCTGCCTGGCCTAGAGCCCACTCTCCACGCACGAAGCAAAAGAAGGCTGCTGAGGATCCACATTTGGATGCCTGTCCTCCCACATATTCACTTCCTGATATTCTAGTTGCACTCTGTGAACTTTCCTGAGCCGTACCCATCTAATCTCTCATTCTACCCTTCAATTTCCACTTTAAGATGTCACAAACACACCTAGATTTTGCTTTTACTGGCTCAAAATCAGTTTACATCACAAACATACCCAGGGGCTAGATCTCACTATGTGCCAAGGAATATTAATCACTAGTATCCAGAGAGCCTCCTCAACATACTTCTTTAGCCTGGGAGATAATTAACAATTGTTAGATACATACTCTCTCTTCTCCTAGGTGTTTTCCTTCCCTTAAAAACCAGGTTCCATTCACAATTGATTTTTAGTGGTGGTAATAATGGTAGCTGACATTTATAGATAGTACTTGAAGGTTTGCCAAACACTTGCCTATATTATCTCATTTGGTAGAAGAAAGGGTCATGATTTAAGGGTTTTGGCATCTCCTAGTTGCTCTTAGTAAGATTTCTCATGGACACGTGATTAATTCAAGTGCCACCTCTATGTAGCCTTCCTAATTTCCCAGGCATTAGTGAGCTTTCTCCTTAGGTTATCTGTGTATATGTTATATTGCCTCCAGTGAAGTGTAAGGCCCTCAAGGGCAAAGACTGTCTTGTTTGTTTGTCGTTGGTGTCTCCAGCACCCAGTACTATAGTGCTTAATAAATGGTTGTTAAATTGAATGAGGACAGACAGAGGTTTTGACTTCTAATGTCTGCTTCTTCTCCAGCCAGGGAGCTCACATCGACCATGGCAGTCCTATTTTGATTTAATCCTTGTGGATGCACGAAAACCGCTGTTCTTTGGAGAAGGCACAGTCCTGAGGCAGGTGGACACTGTAAGTCTAAAGGATAATGTGTCTGATAGCATCTCCTGACTGACAGGACAGGTGTTCCTATCTCTGTTTTAAAATTCTTTGAAGAGTTTGAGCATTTTGTGCGATAGAATAAACTCTCTTTGTATTCAGAAGAGTGAGAATTGAAATTGGATTGACAGAGTCTGTAAAGAACTGAGAAGAGGAAGGGGGGTGGTGGTGCAGAGTGGACACTGAGATAGAGGGTAGGTGGAAAAGAATCATAAAGTTTGTTTTTCCACACAGAAAACTGGCAAGCTAAAGATTGGTACTTATACAGGACCCCTCCAGCATGGAATTGTCTATTCCGGAGGTAGGTCATGGATTGTCCTTTTGTTTAATGTAAAAAGCTTTGCTGCAATCCCTCCCACCTTGATCATTTTTAGTTTGTCCCTTGTTTATTGCACTAGTAGTTTCTACTCCCCATTCATTGAGTGGACGTGTGCAGCAGTTGACCACCTACTAGGATTTATAAATTTCTCTATAAAGACAAAGGGAGAAGGGCCTGTGAAGCTGTTGAACAGATCTTGGGCTCTTGGCAGACTTCCTGCCTGGATCACAGACCCACTTCTTCCACTTTCTTGAATCTAATTCTCAATTCAGTAACTCTCTGCTGAGTCCTTACTGTGCACATCTTCATCTTGTGCTTCTCACGGGGATACAGAGACATTTGTGTTGGTTTTCATGGTGCTCCTAAGGAGTGAAGGAAATGTGTACAAGTGAAGACTGGATTACAAGCCACTGAGCAAATCCGTTGCAGCACAAGGTCATTGTCAGGTTGTGGCTGATGGTCTTTTTGAGGGACATAATCATTAAAGCCAAATAACATTGTATCTGGTTTCATTGTTGCTAGTGAATTGTGGTTGTTCTGAATGGTAATCTTAAGATTGGTAGAAGTCCTCCAGGGTAGAGTTTGCTCAGGCACTTCCCATTAAAAGGCCCGTGTCTTTCAGACACGATACTCTTTGGCTCCCTCCTGCATCCTGCCGTCAGTCACTTACAGTTGTCAACGTGTGATTACCTGTCATGCCTGTTGTTTCATCACAGGAATAGGTAGACTTGGTATAACTGGAATCTTGGCTTGGACAAAAAAACATTTTATTTTGTCCCTCATGGTTCTTCTTAATGTTTCCCTTGCTCATCAGGTTCATCTGATACAATCTGCGACCTCTTGGGGGCCAAGGGCAAGGATATTCTGTATATTGGAGACCACATTTTTGGGGATATCTTGAAATCAAAGAAACGACAAGGGTGGCGGACTTTCCTTGTGATTCCTGAATTGGCACAGGAGCTGCACGTCTGGACTGACAAAAGTTGTAAGAAGCCATTCCTTATCCTTTGGGTTTTTTCCTGCCTTAATGGCGCTGAGGTGCTCGCTGTGGGATGATTCCTTTTTTTTGACACACTGCTGTCTGTGGGAGGAAGTTGGTGTTGTAAGTTACTTCGGTCAGGTCCCCTGGTGTTTGCCTTTGAAGGTTAAACTTGGGTTATCCTAGCTCATGTTAAGTGAGCAGCTTCATTAATATTATATTTTCCTTATAAGCTTGAGTTTTAACACTCTTCTGTGTACTATTGTATTATGAAATCCAGGTCTTCGATTCTGGCTTCCTTTGTGCTCTCTGATGTTGATAATAATAGCTTGTGTTTATGAAAAGAGTACTGGACTTTCAGCCAGAAGAATTCTGCATTCTAATCCTGCTTTTGACACTTAGCAGAAGTGTAACTCTTAACTTCTCTGCACCTGAGAACTATTGAACAGCTTAGTGATGCCTGGAGGAATCCAGGACACCTTCGTAAAGGAAGGGAAGGATTCAGAGGAGCCGTGCAGAACAACAGCTTGTCCCAATCAGTGGCAGGATCAAGACTGCGAAATACCTAATAGGATAGTTTAGGTAGAACATAGTTTGTGAAGATGAGTTGCAGAAATAAGTCTGAAAAACTAAGTTGTGTCTGAGTTTAGAGGGATTTAAATGCCAGGATAAGGAGCTCGTATTTTATCCTGTGGGCAAAAGAGAACCCCCAAATGTTTTTGAGCAAGAGATTAGTGTGGTCAGAGCTGTGCCTTGGAAAGCTTATTTTGGCTCTGGAGGATAGATTAGAGAGGGGAGGAGGGTCAGGAATCAAGGAGACCTATTAGGAAGAAAATATTATAGGCCAGGAGAGAGGGGATAAGGGCTTGAATGAGGGGAGTGACCATGGGAAAAGAGAGAAGAGGATGGGTGTGAGAGGTACCTAGGGGACATCCAGGAGGAGAGAAGAAGCAGGCCAGTCTGGAGTCCAGACACACAGTTAAGGCTGAAGATGTGTAGATTTGGAATCATCTGTATACAGATGACACTTGAACTCTGGGAATTTGTTGAGCTTTTCAGCTGGAGACTGACAAGGAATGGTCAGGCTGGAAGAGAACCAAGAGAGAGCATTGTCATGGAGCTAAATGGGGAGCGGACCAACAACCCCATTGGCTGCTGAGAAATTGGGGGGAGGAAAGCTGAGGAAGAAACCCCAGGGGGTAGTCATTCTGAGCAGTGTAGTCCAGAGGCAAGGTTAGAAGCCAGACAGCAAAGGATGAAGGAGTGAAGAGGTAGTGAGGACATGGGAGCATTGAGTAGAGCTAATTCTTTCTGTAAGTTTGTCACAGGAAGGAAAGAGAGACATGAGACAGTTCCTTGAGGGCCAAGTGAGAGTTTTTTAAGGCTAGAGTAGATCTAAGTATGTTTATAGGCTTCAGGGAAGGGGCCAGTAAGTAGGGAAAGAGAAAAGAGGGACGAGAAAGGGAGAATGGAGTCAGAAGCTCAGGTAAAAGTGTTGACCTTGGCATGGAGAAGGGCCACCTCTTCTTCAGAAAAATGCATAAAGTAAAAGAGAATGCATAAAACCTGTCCAGGTTTTTAGATACAGAGTTAGAGAGGAGTAGAAACTTGTATGCACTTTTTTTTTTCTTCAGTAAAATAGGAGGTAAGAGTATTTGCTTAAGTGGTAGGGTGTAGAGGAGATGTTGGCGAGTTGAGAGAAGAGAAGACTTGAAACAACCACCGAAGGAACTGGGATAGAGACTCATTTAATGACAAATGGGCGAGGTCCCAGGTGGGATGAGATGGTTTGAATTTGTAGTGGACCAAATAAGTGAGCAAGGTGTTGAGACTTCCTTTGGTGTGGTTCTGCAGTAAGGATCGTGAGCAGACAAAACAGAAGGCAGGGGGAGTTCTCGAGCGGAGCATTGGCAGTGTCCATCACATGGCAGGACAAGGGGGTCAGAGGAGCTAAGGCAGAGGGCAGTCTGTAGTTAAACTGACCAACTCTAGGGGCTCTGGCCTGGGACACTAGGAGAGGCTGGAAGGACTGGATTCTGTGGGGAGAAAGAATACTACGGTCAGGTTTGAGGCAGTATAGGAGGAAATAGAAGGACAGAAAATTGTGATCAGAGAGGAAAATTTCTAAGTTCAAAATCATGGAGGTGGCATGGTTAAGAATGAAAGTAAGATGTAGAGAAGGACTTGGCAAACTGTGGCCTGCTATTTTTGTAGGGCCCATGAATGACTAAGAATATAGTAGAGTTTTTTGTTTGTTTGTTTGTTTTTACATTTTTAAGTAAGATTTTATTGTATTTTAAAATGTAAAAACCACTCTTAGCTCAAAGGGCCTACAAAAACAGGCTGTCAGAAGAAGTTTGCTGACCCCTGACCTAGAGTATGACCATCCCTCTGGGTGGTCAAGGGGTAGTCTCCAAGTAGGCAGCTGGTGGCACAGTGGAGCACAATGCTCTCATCCCTGTCTGTGCATAGTGAATTTGAGCCAAGGGAACATCAGACTCGTATCTTCATTTCTTCATTCATTCACGCATTCAAAAGAAGCATTTATTGACCATTTATATATTTATATGCCAGGTCCTTAGTTAGACTCTAGATGGCCTAATCCTTGTTCTCAAAGAATTTACAATTTAATAAAGAAAAGGCTTGTAAACAAGTAACTGACCCAAGGGGGGATGTGGTGAGAGTATAGATGGCATCTGGCCAAAGTACTGGGAGAAATTTGATGGGAGAGAGCTTGCTTTCAGCTGAGGGAGATGAGGGAAGGCTTTATGGAGGAGGTGGCCTCTGAACTGGGCCTTAAAGGAGAAACTTCATTGGGTCGAGGTAGAAGGGGAAGACGGGCAGCTAGGTGGCACGGTGGGTAGAGCAGTGGGCCTAGAGTTGGATTCATCTTCATGAGTTCAAATCTGACCTCGGACACTCCAGTATCTTTGCCAAGAAAACCTCAGATGGGGTCATGGAAAGTTGGGCATTACTGAAATGACTCAACAACAACAACAAAAGGAGGGGAATGTGTTCCATTCATGGGATGTGGTATGAATAAAGGGACAGAAACAGGAGGCAGTAGGACAAAATTGGGGGAGAGAGTAGAGTTCAGCTTGAACGGAATAGAGTATGGGAAGAGTAGGAGGAAGAGACAAGGTTGGACTGGACTGGAGCCAGGCTGGAGAGGTTATCCCGGATTACGTAGGGAGGGTAGAACCTCTCAGAGATTTTGAGTAGGCAGGTGATGTGGTATCAGAAGAGTGCACAAGCAGCACTTGGTCTAGAGAGGGCTGGATTGGAGCAGGAAGCAGCAGGTGAGGAGAAGAGATGAGGCCTGAACCCGGACAGTGGCAACAGGATTGGAAAGATAAGGGGACAAATGTGAGAGACCAGGAAGACATTCAACAGGCCTTGGTGACCGTTTGGCTGTGGGAAGGGCAGAAAGGGAGAGCGCTGCAGATGACCGAACTTTAGATGACTGAGGGGTTGGTGGTGTCGTCACCAGACATGGAGAAGCTGGGGAAGAGCACATTTAGAGGGGAGGATGAGTGCCCTTTTGGACATGTTGGTTTTAAACTGCTAAGCAGATATCCAGGTGGACAGGTTGAGCAGGCAGTTGGAGAGGCAGTGCCATAACTTTGAGGGGAAGGGTGGTGGAACATAGGTCGGAGAATGAAACGCATGTAGGTGGTGAACAGAGCCATGGGAATGGTGGGAGTCATCAAGGGGAGTGAATGTAGAGAGAAGACAGGGAAGGATCAAGGACAGGACCTTGGAGCCTCCTCAGGAATAAAGGAAGGGAAGAGGACTAATGAAAAAAACCAGGGAGGGAGAGATGGGGCGTCACTGGTGCCAACTGCTGCAGAAAGAGCACGGAGGATGGCCGTCTGTCCGGGGGCCTCTTGGCAGGGGATGAGAGTGGCCATGCTGCACGTCAGCCCCATGCTTTGTTTTTTGTTCTTTGCTGTGCTTTCTTCATCTCAGTTTTAGCAGCAGCTGGAAAATTGATACTTCTCCTTTTTCTTTGTAAATGATCTAAAATATTTTCCTTTCCTATTCCAACTCTACCTAGCACTTTTTGAGGAGCTGCAGAGCTTGGATATATTTTTGGCAGAACTCTATAAGTGAGTATACTTCCTTATTTCTTGTTAAGAATTTTTTCCCTTTAAGAGAGTCCCTCTGGACAGAAAGAACCTAATTAAAGGAATGTGCATCTAAAGATTTCTGTTGGATTTTTATTTGCTCCCAAGGCACCTGGACAGCAGCAGTAACGAGCGCCCAGATATCAGCTCCATTCAGAGACGAATTAAGGTATAGAGTTGGAGTGTCTTCAGGATTATAATTTTTTTTTAAGTAAATTCATTTACTAGTTTTCATATTCCTTGTATTAAGAGAGTACCCAAGAATGAATCTTGTTTTATGCTTTTAGAAAGTAACTCATGACATGGACATGTGCTACGGGATGATGGGAAGTCTTTTCCGCAGCGGCTCGAGGCAGACGCTCTTTGCCAGTCAGGTGATGCGCTATGCAGACCTCTATGCCGCCTCTTTTATCAACCTCCTGTATTATCCGTTCAGTTACCTCTTCAGAGCTGCTCACGTCCTGGTAAGTTCACATATTTCTAAGGTGTGTTGTTCAACGTATTCGTGTTTTCAGACCAGGGTTTACTACCAGTTTTATTGGATTGAACAGGAGACAGAGTCTGGATTTTAGAACAGAAGGGGACCCTAGACATCGTTTAATTGTAATGCAGTACATAATTGTAATACAAGTAAGGAAACTGAGGCTCAGAGAGGTTATGTGACCTGCCCAAAGTCAAACAGCTGAGAAGTCATAAAACCTGAGACTAGAACCACTTTTCTTAATTGTTAGTTCTGTGATCTTTGATTAATTTCTGCCTTCCAAATAGTCTGTGACCCCAGAAGACCTAAACATAGTGTCGGTTATAACGGCTCTGATCATCCTGGCCTTATCTATGAACATACGTGTGTGTGTGTATAAACGTGTATGTATTTGTGTGTATGTGTGTGTGTGTATAAATGTGTATATATTTGTGTGTGTGTGTATCTTATTCTGGCCTTTATCTAGGACTCTCTATAGTATACACAAATACATATATACGTGTGGAGGTGTGGGGGGTGTCTTTGTGTGTCCCAAAGGAAGCAGATTTCTTCAGCAACCACATTGTTATTGTATTTCAGGGATTGAGCAAGCACACCCTGGTAGCATGGCAGCCAATGAATGGCTAGCCTTGAGCTGGAGTTAGATGGGTTTAAGAAGAAAAATCGTCTGGACCGCAGAGGCCAACTAGTACAGCACCCTTCTTGTGTAGATGAAACTGAGGCCCAAAGAGGTTCAGTGACTTGCCCAAGGTCAAGCAGATACTAAGTGTCACAGCTGGGCTGTGACCCATGTCATCCTCAGATTCCATTGCTCTTTCCATGGCACTACTTATGTCTAAAGAGCAGCCTGTCTCAAGTTGTCTAACGTTATGTAAATAAGGGCCCAGAGGAGGATGTTTCATCATTTTTTTCTTGATCCTTACCTAATGAGTTGCTTGGTAGACTAGAGGGAGATTCTTGATTTGAGTGGGGAGAAAATGACCATGCGATGTATCTGAGGTTTAGTTATTTGGGCCCTGTGGAGATGCTGAATATATCTCTGACTTGAATGAAGATGGACTTCCAAAAATCTCACCTCCAGTCCACCTCTCGAAATGCCTCTTAAGCTAACAGAAGAGAACTAGAACAAGGAATAGACCTTGCAGACAAGGGTCTTCCTTACTAGATGCATTTGAAGAAACTAGTCAAGGAGAATTAAACCCTGTTTGGGGCCAGTTATCCATTTTCAGAGGTCCTGCACACAAAGCTTATTGATCTGTAGTCATGTAGATAAGAAACAAGCCTTCTTTATTCTAGCTGAAGGTTAAAGGTTAGCTGAAGAAAGTCACACGTTTGGGGAAAAGGCATATTTCTACTAGAGAAAAGAATAAAATGTCATGTTATAGATTTTAAAGTTTGGTAAAAAGAGTTTTTATATGGGTGAATTTTGCTTAAAACTCTCAAAAAGGGCCAAAGGGAGGAAAAACAGGATTCCAGTTCTCCAGAGAATATTCTCTTACCGCATGTGATGTTTGGGGGGTGGCAGCATGATGTAGTGAATAAAATACTGGACCTGGAGTTAGGGAGATAAAGTCACTTAGATTCTCTCTTCCTTAGTTTTCATCTACAAAATGGGGATAATAAAGTGCTTTGCATTTCAGGTGTTAACATACATGTCTGTTGTGTCAGTAGTAGTGGCAGTCATTGTGATTGTAAAGTGAGCTCAGAAGGTTCCAGCCATTGAGGATTGATAGTGAAGGAACAGAGGAGCCCTGGGGAGAGATACTCTTGCCTTGCCCAGTGGAGGAAGAAGCTGTCCTCTCTTCCAGTGCCAGCCACCAGATAGATCAGGCTTGGGTCTCTGAATCTTGAGAGTCTTAAAGGAGAAAAGTAACATCGGCTAAGAAGGGGACTAGTCTCTGAAAGACCCCTGAAGGAATCTTCTTTGAAACAAACAGAGCCCCAGCCGCCTGAAAGAGGGGGAGAATGCCCCCCTAGCCTTGTTTGCTTCCACTTCCAGGCAGATAGTCTGATGGAACTAGAGAAACTGGTTTGCTGAGACGATGGGGACGAGAGAGTGGTGCACATCTTTGAATAGGTCAGGTCCTATGGAAAAAACATTTTTCAGAACTCTTACTGATGTGGTTGACGTGCCTGCTGTATAGTACCAAGTTTGTGTCCATCTTGAGAATTTCACTGTGCAATGACAACTTACTTGCGTGGCTGTAGCCCAAGGGACCAGGCCACGTTAGAAGGTCTTTGGAAGTCATGTGTCTGAATGGCAGGAGTCACTGAGAGGAAGGTTTTTCTCACTGATGGCCAAGATGGGCAACCCGCTTGCCCCTGTTTGGGGTGAAATGCAGTAACTTTGTCATCACCAAAGCTGTGTGGCACAAAGCAGGCAGTCTGGGCATCACCACTGATGGTGCAGTCTTGGACAAGTCACATAACCTTGTTAAATCTCAGTTTCCCCTCTATATAAATGGGAATAATCCTCTTTAAATTACCTTTTCCACATGAGGTGAAAGAGGCAATAGTTAGAAATTCCTTTAGCTGTGTAACAGCACTGTTTATATGTATTTTATTATTTTTTCCAAAAGCCACTGTATTACTTGGGTGTATGGGGTCCTCTTCTTTGGCTTTTGAGAGAAATGCAGTCACCACGTGGTGCACCCCAACACCTGGAGCTGATGTTTCCTAGATGGATTTATGCTTAGTACAAAGTGAGCCATTTTTGCCTCTCTCCTTGCCTGTTGGCCTCCCAGTTTCAGTCAGCAGGAGAGCCCTGTTTTTCCCTCAACAGTAGCTTCAGGCCCTCCCCTGTAGGAGTACTTAGAAGTCTCTGCAGTCCATCATCGTGCTGACTGTAGTTGTCATTCTGCGTGGCCAGTGACCGAGGAGAGGGGGGTTGTGGAAGCAGGCACAATACGTTGGCTGCTTTCTGAGCCTTCTGCTTTGATTTAGATGCCTCATGAATCAACAGTGGAGCACACCCATGTGGACATCAATGAGATGGAATCCCCCCTCGCTACGCGGAACCGCACATCTGTAGATTTTAAAGACACTGACTACAAACGGCACCAGTTGACACGCTCCATCAGTGAGATCAAACCTCCCAACCTTTTCCCACTGGCCCCCCAGGAGATTACCCACTGCCATGATGAGGATGATGATGAAGAGGAGGAGGAGGAAGAAGAGGAGTAGTAAGAAGAAAGGAATCAAGAAAACGACGAACTCTCCAGTGAACCAGCTCTGTGGGGGCTCAGCGGGGGGGGTGGGCCCCTGTTTGGGTTCTTGGTGGGCTCTGGGGTGGGGGGACTCCACCAAAGGTACATCTGGAAAGTTTCTGAAGACTTAAAACTATTCTAATCATAGTGAGCCTTGTTTTAGTTTTCTGTATCTGCATTCTGCAGACGGTTCAGATTCCAGCAGAGTCTGTTTGAAAGAACTGAGGGTGAATTCAGAACCAACTGCATGCTGGTAGCTCCCTCCTGGTGCTGGTTATGACACCGCCCCCTCGTCCTTTCCATGAATGATGTGTTACCTTGGTCTCCATCTAAAGAACTAGACAGCAGTGGAGGATTGTGGGGGAGGGTGAGCCACAGCAGGGAGGCGGCCAGTCTGAAGACGCTGCATGGGAGCACGTGGTGCTGCCGCTCCAGACCCGTCCTTCTCAGTGCATTACACAGTATTGTATATCAGTGGGGAAATGTATTTTTTTCCAATACCAAATTTAGTCCTTTGCGAAGCACAAGTTTTCCTTTCTAAGCTTTTCAGCGTCCTGAATGGCTCCGAGCCAGTAGCTTAGAAATGCTTTTGGTCTGTGTTTTAGGTTTGGTTTGGTAGGAGCTTCCCAGTTTTCAGCACCTGACATGGGCTGCATGGATCCTCTTCTCCTTCCAATAGTGCAAGCTGCTGCACGCTCACATTTGCACCCTGACAGCACATAAGCCGACTCTTTCTCCAAAGATATTTTACAGAGTCAGTCTGAAAACCCCCCAGCCCAGCCCAAAGACTTGAATAAACAACAGCCCCTAGAAATGGGCAGGGAGGATTCCTTTTCTATCCCAACATGTGAAATCAGTGATGTTAGCGGTAGATGTAGCCCAGGGCACGATCAGTGTAGACATACTCCGCTATTCCAGAATGAAACCTTTAGTTATTGATTTGTAGAACAAGTGTAAATCACTGCTTACTGCACCCTCAGGGTCCACCCCCACAGCAGCTCGCTGGCCCCAGCAGATACAGGAGGGCTTGTCCACAGTGAGAGTCTGCTTTTTGTTTTAATATTTTCTGCTTTTATTTTTCTTCCAATCTTCTGTCAGTGGTCAGCAGGGGAGGGTAATGGGGTTAGCATCTCTAGAATTCAATAAAGTGTAATGTTTCTAATAATGACTGTGACCCTTTTATATAGTAACAACTGAATGTCTCCAGGCACATTTTAGCTTTGACGTGGCGACATCCATTTTTTGACACAACCAGATTCCAAAGGGTTTGTGTGACAAAGGAAATGCCAAATGTGTAACAAAGATGTGCTGCTGTCCTTTTGATTGATCCAGTAGAACATCTGTTGCCACAGGCCATACTTGTTGACCAAGAACATGCTCTTTGCTGGTAACCAACGTGGATTATGTTGAACCTTTGTGAATTTTTAGAAAAATAAGCAGATTAGAAAAACTGTCAATCACCAATGTGAAAGTAGGCAGCAGTGAATGGTGAGAACATGCAACAGCAAGCCGCCGTCCACGTTTTCTCATTTTGGTGAGGGTATGTTGTTGGTCAGTAGTTTTCAGTCCCGTCTGACTCTTCGTGACCCCATTTGGGGTTTTCTTGGCATTTCTTTGCCATTTCCTTCTCCAGCTTATTTTACAAATGAGGAACCTGAGGCAAACAGGGAAGTGACTTGCCCAGGGTCACACAGCTAGGAAGTGTATGAGGCCAGATTTGAACTCGGGAAGATGAGTCTATCTTCTCTGTCCACTGCGCCACCTAGCTGCCCCATTAGTGAGTGTATATGAGTCACCAAAGCCAGACGGTTTCTGTAAATAACAATAGAGGAGTACAAGAGTGACTCCAGTTTTATACTAGAATTGCATTTCTGCATTTATAGCTTATCTTATTCTGTTCACTAGAACAAGAGCTCATTACCTTCCTTTTGCCTTTTAACTTCTTACCCTGTATATTAGAGCATTCGTTATTAGTGTTAAGCTCTCCTGTTTGTTTTCACCAAACGTATTACGGATTCAGATGAGCCCTTGGCAGCCAGTCCCTATCCTGGGTTGAGAAATGGAAACAGTCAGGATAATTAAATGTCCTGGGTCAGGGAGTCTGAAGCAGGATTCTGCAGAATCTCTGTCCCCTAACAGCTCGATGCCACTTCTGTCCGTGCGTCCTTGTGGTGGAGGGTAAAGGACCCACAGAGGGAGGCTGGATTTCTGCATTATCCTCCTCTCTGCTGTCTCTTAAGGAACCCGAACCTTTAATTCCTCATCATCTGGTTTCTTTAGCAGGGAAAAAGGACTGCAAGGTGAACGTGTGTAGTTTTTTGTTTTTTTTTCTCCCAATTTGGAGGTTTCCAATTTTCCTCTTTGGAGGTGGCAGCCCTTTCACTTGAGAATCAGACTGAGGCTTCTGAGAACATAGCTAGCTGGTTATTTTGAAGCTGTTGCTTGAACATTTAACTGGAATCTCAGGCACCCCTTTCTCTAACAAGAAAACCAAAGATGCTAGACTGAACACATCGCAGCAGCGTATCTCATACCTACCAAATATTTCTGAAATCTCCAGCAGCTGCTTAGAAGAAAAAAAAAACTTCCTGCACTTGTCAGGAGATGGTTACCTCTGAGTGGTGAAAAGTGGTTGGGTTCTGTGCTTTTCTTTCCAGGTGACCAAAGCAATTATTGAATATTATTGTGGTTGGTTTATTTCAACAAAGTCCTTAATTTATTAAACTAAGAAAATTAATGCCACAGTTGCCCTTCTTCAGAGCTCTCTTGCTCTAATCACAACTATTTATTAATACAAAAGGCTACAGTGTGGGATGGTGGAAGGAACCCCAAAGGTATAGACAAAAGATCTTGGCTCAACTCTGACCTCTGTCACTATGTCTGTGGCCTATCACTCAACTTCTCTGATCCTCATTTTCCTCATCTGTGAAATGAGTGGACTGAATTATGTGATCTATCTTCTAAGCCCCTTTCTAAACACTAAACCTAGAGTGCTATACCATAAGGATTAGGTTCAGACCTCCTTGACAGATACGCTAATGCTGCTCAGAGGAAAAGTTAGACTTGATGTTCAGAAAGTCCTTTGACCATGTTTAGTGATTTCCAACTCAAGTTTATTTAAGAAATACTTTGTCGACAACTCTGAAGTCTCCACAGTTTTTATAGGACCAACAGGGAATCTTAAAATACTCTCTCTTTGACCACAAATAGCCCAATTGCAAACAAATAATATATTTAGGACTGTGCCAATGAGGTTGGGACTTTGTCTGGATTCTGAATTATGGAAACTATTTAACCGCAATTTGGTGGTGGATGGGAAAGTGGCATCCATGACCCAGAAAATATATGCAGTTCTTGTTGTAATGTTACAGAACAAATCCCTCAAGGAAAAGGAAGGATGGACTTGTTCTTGGTGGACATGATGATTACAGTCAATTTCATGTGACCATTCTTGTCTCCCCCACCCCCCTGTTGGCAGCATTAAGGATGAATGGTCTCATGGCCTGTAAGTCTGGTCTCTATTTTTATTTTCTCTCTAAGTCAAAATCATGTACAGTAAAGACTTCAGTAAAGTTTTGTGTTTAATAGAATTTTACAAGGTTTCTTGATACTAGACATAGATCTAGAAGATAACCTTATCATTTCTTGGAAGAAGAGATAATCTTTTAAAGAAAAACCTAAATCTTAAAGGACAGACCAAAGTATATTGATCTCTAATCAGACCTACAAACATGAGTTGGTAGTTTAGCCACTAGTTCTGTTATCAGACAGTGGAAACTCATGAGCAGAGGGTTTGAATTAATGAGGCTGCCTGCCCCACATACTTAGGGTGGCTTGAGGCACAGAATGTTGCTGGGAGAGAAAAGGTGCATACTGATTCTAGCAGAGCCAGAGCAATGACACCCAAAACTGAGCCCCCCTCGTCAACTGCCCAGTAGGATCCATGAAGGCAGCACAGCATCTCACTATCCCCTACTGCCAGGCCACGTGGAAGGGCTATGGAACAGCCAAAGCAGTTTTGTGTATTCCTACGGTCCAATCTGTTTCGTCCAGGCAAAAGTATCCTCTAAAGATCACCAAACAGAAATCTGTTAAATACTGAATTTGTTCAACATGAGAAAGAAGCAACAGTTATTTGTTTACAAGCCAGAGGATTTCACCATTTCTGTACCGTTTGTGCTGCAGTCCTCCATGCTCCAACATACAACTGTTCAAAACAATATGATCCTCCCTTTTCTCTGACTTTAATTTCTCATACACTAAGGCTTTACCCTAGGAAATAGCGTTTCTGATTTTAAATTAGATACACATAGTTCTCCAGATGCTCTGTCCTCTCAGGGTCCCCTTCCCTACATTGTGTCTAGACAAACTGTATAAGTACTGTCTAGAGGCTAGGCAAGGTTAGTCTTCCCACACACTCTGGATATTAAGCTGTGCAGAACAAATTCTTTCCATGGAAGATGGCATCACAGGCTTTCCTAAGTCACGTGAGTTACTGAGCTATTTCCAACGAGGACTTTTTTAAGTAAAACTTAAGGAATGAAAAGATATTTGTGACCATTCCGAAAGCTGTCTCCCCCTTTCGCCCATGAGGTCCCTTCTCAGGGACTGGTACAAAGGTGGCTATTTTAAAACAAGCCCTGTGGTTCCATCTTAAGATCTCCATCACCATTTTCTCTGACTTACTCAAGAGTGCTGTTCGGGAGACATTGTGGGAAGAAATGTGGCTCAGCCTAACCTAACACTTCATAGCTGTCATACTGGCCTATATATAAGTACTTAATATAGAGTGCTTTAAGGTTGGCAAATCTCTTTCCTCCCTACAACTGGTAGGCAGTACAAAAGGAGCATTTCCATTTTATGGGCACTGAAGGCCTTGACATGATTTACTGTGGTAACATTGTGGAGTTAGATTCCAGTGCTGTCTGCTCTCTGAAGTTAACAGAACCTTAGATAAGGCCACTGCTTACAGAACATCCTCCCTAGCATTTCCTCAAAACTTAGATTGCTGGGATCTGAGATCTGTCTACCCCAGTCATGTTTTGACACAATCAGCTATCAGAATTTTGCCATGCAGCCTTGGCTTTTACATTTCCTAGGCTTTCCTGGAAAGCTCTATTCTCTGACCTGCAAACATGAGGAATCCTGCCCATTTACTGAGACCACTTAGCCTCCAAGGTGAATTGGAAAGTGAAAACGAGTAGAAATCAATGTTTGTGGAAGTCCTGTTGGAGGAAAATGATGAAACCAGGATACAAAGAAAGCAAAAGTATTTATTAGCCATTCAACATAATTCAACTGTTTTCGGCTTTTTAATTAGGAATCATCTCTTTATTAAAGTCAATACCTTTCAAAAAGTATAAAAGGACAATTTCCAGAAACCAACTGTAGTCAATCTTTTTGCTCTGATCACTTTCACCAAAGAATCTTTTGATTGATTTGGGTTCCATCATTAGACATGCTGAGATGAAAAGATGTGCTGGGAGGGCATCTGGTCTACTGAACCAACCTCGTCTCTCCCCCTCCTCAAAAGCACATGATAAAGCTTAAAAAGGAACTGACAACCACGGTGCACCCCTGGATGCAAAGAGACATCACAGGCATCAAAGTAGTTGTCCTCACAAGTTAAAAAACCACTTCCTCTACTTCCCTTGACACATTTCCTGAGTCGATCTTGGAACCAGACAAAATAAATGACTGGGAAAGCACCGGCCAGATGAGGCAGGTTCACCGTGAAAAGGGAGAAGGGGGACAACAATTAACCTTCAGAAAAGAAGATTTCATTGGTGCACAAATCTGCTTCCAGAAGTGATTGGGGACAAGGCTGGGGTATGGGGCTCAATCAAACTGAGGCAAGGCCACTAGCTCTTCCTTAAGAAGAGGTCTCCAACCACAGGACAAATGGAAATCAAATGTAGCAGACTGCAAAGAGCAGAAATGTACATCAATACATGACAGTAGGAAAAGGAAAGGACTGAGCAACAAGAAATTGGATTCATAGGGAGAATGTCATTCGAAACCCCAGACAGATGAAAAGAGCCAGAGCAGAGGATGCCAGGAAGGTGAGCTCCATAGTCAGGTTCATGGGGGCTCTTGAAGACACAAACAGGAAAACCTTCAGGCTTAAGTTATGAGAGCAGTAAGAGTGTAAGGAGGCAGTTTAAGAAACATAAAAGGAGAGATGAAACAAGATGAGGTCAGACAGCATGTGACAGGATTATGAAGACCACAAGGGCTGATGACCTGGGGAATTGCTTTCTATTCTGATTTCCCAAAGTGTCTGAGTGCCCCCCATCACATGCTGCTGCCCTGCCCTGGTTCTAATTCAGTAAGTGAGCCTCAGGGTACAGCCTTCTTCCTTCCTCTGCACAGATGGTTCTGAGGGAGGGGGCCGTTTGAATCAGGTCTAAGTTCAGCTCCTGAAAACAATCTTGGGCTCTTGGGCAGTCCAGTGCTCTGCTCGGGATACAAAGTGGCTCAGCAGAGCTAGGGGTTGTGTAGAACTCTGAAAAGCTCAAGCAGAGCCACACATCCAGATCAGCGTGCTGGGGGTGGGGGTGGGTGCTGGAGCAAGAGAGCAGGATGGATTCTGTAACGTTACTAGGAGAAGGGAAGCACTAGACTGGAATCACATTCACCAGACTTGAAGTTAGAGGCAGGTGAGTAGCACTACTCAAGCCAGGAAACTGCCCAGCTGACTGGCTGTCAGGAAAGCTGAGCAGAACATGGAGAGGAGTTGGGATGAAAAAGACATGGTTTTAGCATCCTGTGGAACAGGCAACAATACATAGCCACCAGAAAATTGAACAGAAAATCACCATTTTATCTAAAAAGAATAAAACCCTTTTTAAACAAATCACAAAATATACAAATAAATCAGTACAAAATAAATAGGAGAGATTGTAAATCTACAACATCATTTGAATTATAAAATGCATTCATTATGACAATCAGCTTATGACATGTATACACATCATCCGACACTGTCATTGTGCTTAGTCAGGTTTATGGATACAGTCCCAAATACTGGATTCAGAAGCCTCCATCTCAGCAAAGCACATAATATACACTATGATACAATAAACAAAGACCAGAGTATGAAAATCAGACCCTAAGAAGGGTCCTCTCTAAAGGCCAAGGCAGCCTGCACTGGCCACCCTGAGCTGGCAAGGGAATGGTCATTGTGTGGGAAAATGGGGGCCTCAAAATCAAAGAAAAAAGGCATTTTAAGATCCCAGATAGGGCAAGGCAGCTTCCATGGTCCAGACAGATTCTACAATCTGAGATCAGAAAATGGAGGCAATGTTGGTTTGGGGGCTTGGCACTAGGCAGAGAAAATTAAAGGTAAGCTTGTCCAGCACAGCCAAGACGGGTGAGGCAGAGATTGCCTGATGTGCCATTTTTACAACTGCCAATATCCCTAGGGCCTAGGCTTGTTGGTTATCCATTGAATAAAGCATCATAATTTATCTTCCACCTCCACCCCACCATACACCACTAGGTCATTCCCCCACCAGCCTTTCAACTCCTAACATATTCCAAGCTAAGTCACCTTGATTGTAACGTCAGAGCTTTTTCCACTGAGCCTCAATTCACCCCACCCCTAGACTCTGAAAGCAGCCCTAATGACATGTTGAGATTCTCTTAAGTTTGAGGTCTCTCTGAGAAACATAAACCTAAAAGCAACTCCCTGAAGGGGAAGAGGGAAAGCACAGACCCTGAACCATCTCTGCAGCCAGGGGAAGACTCCTAGGAATTGCCTCATTAGTAGCCAACGGGAGACAATTCCCCACTTTGCCAAAAGGTTGCTACCAATCACTACCGACGTCTCCTAATGAGGCAAGCGTAGCCTGCAAGGTCAAGGCATAGTCTCCATCCTCAACCTCTACTCCTAGAAGAAAGGGTGTAAGAAGATCCTGGGGTCAAGTTGATGGGTACAAAATTAGGGTCTGACTTCCCTTCCTGTCTAATGAGATAGCAAAATCCTAGACTCAAGATGTAAGGGCTACAAATCAGATAGGATTTCTCACCTTCGAGTGTGTAAGAAAATAGGAAGGATGTATTTACATGATAATAAATAATAATAATTATAATAATTATATAAAATAAAATAAAGCATGTACAGTTGAGGATTTAAAGGATTCCAGAATAAGAGAAGTCATTACTCCACCCCCACCCTCCAAGGGTCTAAAGTTTAAACTTTAGAAAGGGTTTGAAACCCTTTCACAACTGACCTTGGCAACACGAAGCAATGACAACATTTGAAGATGAAGCTGAAGCCAGGCAGTATGTAAGGCTATCCATGGGAATAAAAGGACAAGGACCTCATTCACTATTCTCACCTCCCGTCTTTGGGGACATCTTAGATACCAACAGTTTAAAGGCAAAGTAGTGGTGAGAGCAAACTCCCTGCTTCCTAGTGACCTTCCAAAGGACTCCATTGATGTTATCCAGTTCCATCTGGAGAAGTCACAGTGCTCAGGTGCCCCATGATTCTCCCCACTCCCTTTCCCTTCCTGGCATTATTCACTAGTTTTGCTCAGGCAAATTCTTGGGAGGATAGGTAAGAACTGGGTCTCTAGAAATCCCAAATCACTCCATTCAGGTCTGGTTCCAGAAGGGTACCTATCAGCACTCCCTATATATCCTACCAACTGTGCAGCTCTGACTACAATGCATTGCACCATTAGTCAGATCTTGTGAGATGGTACAGATGTCTGCATGAACACAGATACATCCCAAAACATCAGCTATCTCAGATTATAGACTGTTTCCATCTGATAATTAAAACAGAATTCTGATAGTGTAGGCAGCTCCAGCATATGATGGAGAGCACAGCCGAGCTAACATCCCACAAACCAGAGTAGCAAGTGAATTCCCTAGATGAGAGAGAAGGGAGGAGATAGTCTATGTGCTGCAGTCAAGTTTCTTTTCTTGGAAAAGCTACCAGGAGGTAATGCCTCCTTTTCTGGGACTTCAGAACTTCAGAAGTCCAACTGCCTCCTCTCAGCTAATGGACTAGCACTGGCAGTCTGGAAAGATGGTTGACAGCAGTTGTCTGGGAAGTGAACCTTGAGGCAGATGCACATAGAGGGTGAAAAGTGGCTGAAGGGGATCCAACATTTACTCCTCCCCACTCTATCCCTTCTTCCAGAGAGAAATCTAGAAAGCACCAGAGCTGCACACCTAATGGGTTCTTCCATTCAGAGCCTTGGGAAAAGGCTGTTTACAGGAATGGGAAGCCTCTCCTAAGAAGGAAAGTAGGGTAGAGGTAACCCCTGCATTGAATTATGGGAAGTTCCTTGCTAATGTAGGCTTGGCAGGTGGATAACTTTTACTCCTCAAAAGGAGGGGTGCAGAATAAACTTTAATTTCGATTTCTCTAAATTTAGCTTCCAGTTTGCTGAAGAGAATGGAAATCGTGATTAAAATCAGGAGTTATAAATCTGAGGTATGAGAAATCCATCCAAGTAGGATCCAATGACTAATCAAGTAAAAAGAAAATCTGATTCTGTGAATCTCCTTCCTATCCATGTTATGATCTTATAGTATGCCAAGAATCTGTAGCAACTTAACCCAAACCCAAGACTCTGGAGAGAGAGTTAAAGTGAGTGGGGAAAACCTAATGGAGGGAAACTTGTTTACGCAGAGCTTAATGGTTTAGTGAAAAGTTCAAGGCAGGAGGATTTTCTCAGTAATGAATCAGAAGACTTGGAAGTCCTACCACACTAGCCTTGAGAGTCTAGGGTCCCCCTCTGCCTAAACAGACATTCATTGATTTCTCTCTCTCTCTTTAGGCAATTGGGGTTAAGTGACTTGCCCAGGGTCACACAGCTATATAAGTGTCAAGTGTTTGGTATGAGGCTGGATTTGAACTCAGGTCCTCCTGACCTCAGGGCCGGTGCTCTATCCACTGCGCCACCTAGCTGCCCCCTCCCACACTCCACACACACACACACACACACACACACACACAATATGCTACCAAACCTTTATTTTCTTTTCCTAATTCCTTAAACTTATTTTCATCTAAGAATAATCCCTCTCTGGTACTAGGAGTGGAGCAGAGAAAGGGATTATTATTCCAATCAAAAATTCATTGAGGAGATAACACCAATCCAGGGCAATGCTCTAAACGAGCTTCTATCAACCTCTCCTCACTGGGGACAGAGTGAAGCTCTTTCCATTCCAGACTTTTTGGGCATCTTTACTGCCAGCCCCAGGGAGCAAATCTAGCTGGAATTGTCCTTTTGGTGAACACATTCATGGATGAAATGACAAATGAGATTTGGGGGCCCTACTGCCAGTTCCAGCAGTGCTTGCCTTCCTGGCCCTAACCACAGCTACTTGTCTAAAAAATGTTACTATACGGCTTGGGGAGCTCTGAGCCGGGACCTTGTGTAAATAAGGACTTACGTGGTGGAATTTGAAGGGGACTTTCTGGGTCTCAATTGGATTCAAATTCGCATCTTGAGAAATGTTTGCCAAGTGCTTTGTCTGCTTGATCAAAGAGAAAATCTCACATCTTCACAATTATCTTTTCAGAACGACAGTGCTGGGCCATTAGGTGCAAAAGACTTGTGCATGTTGGAGTGCACCATTTTCCTGGGTCACTCAAACAACCTGGGTACCAAAGTTAGATAAGCAGAGAACAGCCACATACTGGATCCTTTCCTATGGGTACAAACTTAGGAAAAACTAAAACTCAATTTGACTAGCAATTCAACTTTCTAAGACTAAGAGCAGGAGCTAAGTGCAGAGGAAAAGGAGTAAACCCTGAGATTTGCTGAGCATTTGGGATCCTATTCCAGGTAGGGCTTTCACATCATCACAGTGGTTCATTTATGTTGTTTCTAAGTCAGAAAATCATGACCCTTCAAGACTCAGTCCTACCACCTTGCCTTGCTCTGGCTCCCAACCTATCCCCTCCCTCAGGCCTCCTTATTTCAAGGGTTTCTACTGTACATAGCCTGGACTGGGGTAGTAATGAGCCAGTCCACTCCAGTCTTAGGATCCTGAGGCACCCCTTAATAGCTCATGAAGCCAATCTATCTGTTTTTTCATTCTTCTTAGCAGACGATAGCCCAACAGAATAATTCAGGAGTATTATTCCCAGATGTTCTTGACACTATTTACTAACACTGTCCTCCCTTTCTTTGTGTAATTATTTTGTTGAAATAGATCATGGATCCATGTCAACTAACACCCAACAGAAACTGGAGGAGAAAGTCTTAAGCCAAAATAAAACAGTCCTAGGGAGGCACGAACGCTCAACTCAGTTTAAGGTGCCTCCTCTGCATCAGTCTGAGGGATGATTGTGTCAATTCCCAAAGTGGAAATGAAGCCAGAATGGGGATACTGAAGAATCAGACCTCTTAGTATTGTTTACAAGCGTTCAAAATCCCTAGTATATCAGAGGTACTTGTATATTCAAATTTTAGTATAAAAATACTTTCAAAAGCCAAAAAGAAATTACATTTGATTACCTGATCTTTTGTATTAATATTCATGACTGAGTATTGGCTTTCATTTCCAGAAAATGAGTTAGAATGATATCCACAAATACCTGGGACAGAAATTTGTACTGAAGACTTTACTTCCTGGTCATGAGTTCCTTCACACAAGAACACCAACCCAACCAACAGACTGAACTGATCCGAGGTAACAGCAAGACCACTAGACTGTAGGGAAAAGGACTCTCTTTTGGCCATTAATATGTTAAGCTTTCCTCTAGGAAATTGTGCCCAAAAGTTTTGGGCAGGGCTATATTTAGAAGGATAGAAATAGACTAGGGTGAGGTGGGGGAAAGAGCTTTGAGAGCTGGTGAAGCTAAAGTTCCAGGATGTTGGGCAGAGTCAGAAGATCGGAAATCCTCCAGGACCAACAGAGCAGCCTGCCTCTAAGCATTCTATCTTGAAGCTCAGGTCAGTCTCATGAAAGGACATTCCCAGGTGCCTATCCCAATTCCTTCTCTTTTCAGTAACAAACTGTTCTGTTCATCAATCCCCTAAGAGCCCAACAGGAAATGAAATCTTTTGTCTAGGATGGAATTTGTTGTGAGCAGATCTGCCCTCTGCTGAGGGATGTCCTCGGACCCTTTTTCACCTGAAACAGGTGGAGGCATCACATTCTTCCTTTTGCCAACTATGTGTGAAGGTTGAGTATGTCTCTGAGGGCTATCAGCCAAGACAGTGAGGGGAATCCTGGGCTAACAACCCACTTTGGGAGAACACCAAGTCCTTCCACTGGGTCAAGCTCAACTGCTCACCTAGTCAGGCAGTGAAACATTCAATTTCCTGTCACATTTTGTGGCTGAAATGATCCATCTTCTCAGAAAGCCACCCCTCCTCTTCCCCCTACATAAAAGATGAATCCAATATACCAGCTAGGGGCCATTTAGAACCCAAATGAATAGAAATATCCTTAGAGGAGGGGGAAGGCAGCTATTCAGCCCTATCACTTCAAATTGAGGACAATCAGACTTGGAGCTCATTCTGATCAAATGAACAAGGAAAGAAGGAACTGCTACATAGTTTGCTAGTGTCTGGATGCAATATGTACTGAAAGTCAATATGAAAGCCATGGTCAACACTGGTTCATTTCAATATATGGATATTGCCATCAAAAGGCACATTTTCTTTAAGCTAGTACTCCAAAGGTGGACAACTAGAAAGTCTGACCAGTCAAGCAATGCCCATTGGCCTTAATTTGACAACAGATGACGACATTTGGTATTAAATTAGAAGCAACATACATATACTGGCCATAATACACATTTGGTTTCTGGAAACCCATGTGGGGCCCAGGTTGTCCTGTCCCATAGCTCTGCAGACCGTCCATCACAGATGGCCCCAAGCTGCCCGGAGTGCTGGTGGCTCTCCAAACAACATCTAAAAGAACACGAAGAGGGAAAGGAGGGAAAACTGAAGAGCTGCTTCCCTGAAAAGTCCCCAGTGAGTCCCCACCCCCTTAGAAACCTAGACTCGAATACTGCATCTTAAAGAACACAACCCGAAGTGGAGATGCCTTCTCAGACAATCAGACAGACTTCAGTGTGCAGAGGAGACTTGGAGTCCGTGTCATATTTCTATTGAGAAGCCCCAGAGAAGATTTCCTTTTGGCATCAGTATAGCAGCATCTTGGATGAATAACGAGGTTTGGGGAAAGGGAATTAGAGCTCTTTAAAGCTGAGGAATGGGTGGGTGGTCTCCTTGTCCTCTCCCCCTCCTCTGGCAGAGAAGGGATGCCCCAGGGTTGGGAGGAAGGCTGACCTGAACCTGAGATCCCTGCCTAGGCTGAATACCAGTCTGATAGGCTGAATATTCCCCAGGCCCATTGTTCTATTATCCAACGAGTTTAAAATTCAATAAAACACATTTTGTTGTTAAAATTCCCTAGTGCGGGAGCAAACCCATATTTCCAAATCAAATTCTAAGACTTCCTGAGGGAAAGAGGCCCAGCTGACCATCCAATCCCCCTGTGGCCAGCAGACTGCTCTCCAAACCACTCCCGTTCAATAGCAAACTTGGTCGGTCCGGTGGTAGTTAAATCGACCCCCGTTTTCTTCACTGCATCCTTCAGGGTAGAGAGGGACTCACATGGGAATGATGGTGCTGCCTATCCAGGAGGCTGCTGGGAAAAAAATGAGAGATCACAGGGGTGGAGGGGCAAACCCCACCATATCAGGATCAGTTTATGGAATCACAGCAGAGTTCAGACAGAACAAAAACAACTGAAAACTCTGCAAAAGACTTTTAAAAACATGATCTCTTGAAAAAATAAATTGCAACAATTTTAAACTTCTTCATGCTTATCTAAGAAGGAAGCAAATGAACCAGGATAAAAAGTCTGGCCGGAAAAATAAACGTGATTCTATTGGAGCAGGAGGAAGCACGTGTCTGGAATCCGGCTCACTGTTTCTGGGCAGGTGGCTCGGTACCTTTGCCTCCAATGCCATCCCTTGCATTGCTTCCTCTGCTGTTCCCAGGAAGGGCACAAAGTCTTTGGTCTCAGAATGGTGCAGGAGGCAGCATGGCGTATGAGCACATACTAATGGTAGTTGCAGTCAGATGGGGAGAAGGCAGGGGAGAGGGCCAGAGGGGGTCCTGCGAAGGAGACCGAGGAGAGCAGCGACATGGCAAGACACTGCTTCAGACCATGACAATCGAGGGTGAGAGGGCTCAGGAAGAGGTCCTAGATGGCGCCTTCACTATGCAGACTGTGATTGGCTTTACTGTGAGTTACACAATTCTGTTCATTGAGCAGGTTAGCCGTCTCATCTGGCAACCCATCATGCAGCTCTGTAAGAGTCAGTTCAATTTTAGTGTTTTCGCTGTCTGAAGACTGAGGAGTTTTGTCCATCCGGGATGCCATCAAGGCATTTTGGTACTGCTGTCTTGTGATCTAGGATAGAAAGAAAAGGTGGAGTAGAAACACAAATCGGGGCGGGGGGGAGGGGGGGTGCGGCGGGTGGAGAAGCAGGATGAGATAACTCATCCTTTTAGTTCTCTTTTCTATAGAATGTATCACATATGGCCCACCCTAGGAGAGGACTCTCCTCACTTTGTTTTGCCCCTAAGCCCATTTCCTCAATGACTCCCTAGAGGGAAAAGTGGACAGCTCCTCTTTAGTGAAAATATCAAGATGGGCAGATGCCTCAAAGCTTCAGCATAAAAATCGTAATGGGGCAGCTAGGCAGTGCAGGAGATAGAGCATCGGCTCATTGGACATGAGCTCAAATCCGGCTTCAGACACTTACTAGCTGTGTGACTCTGGGCAAGTCACTTAATCTTGATTGCCTCCAAAAAAAAATCATCATCAAGGTCTCATAATTACAAGGACAAGTTCCTAGGCATTTTAAGTCACTCTCTTCAGACAAATACAGGCTATAGTGAAGATTATGTCGGGTAAACATTTAGAGTTGTATTGGGAAAATGTAAGCAGAACACGCAGAAGAAGACTGATACTTGATATGGGACAAATTGGGACTCCTAGATGAAAATTCTCCTTGATTTTGTATCAAAGCACAGCAGTCTTTTAGGTAAAATCAAGTCTATTCTCCCTTCTATATAGCTTCTCTTGGGGAAAAAAAAGGACATCCTGGTAGAGTAATTTTGGGCCATTTTTCCAAGGGAGGCTCAAAGTAATACATCCTTTTAAAAAATGGGTTGTAGGATTTTGAAGAAAAGGGAGAAGAGCCCAATTATATCAGAGAAGGCTGACTTTTCTCCAGATAAAATCATTTCATACATTTGATAGAAGACACAGGAAATTCCTGTCCCATCCTTGATTTAGAGGGAGAGAAGTAGGGCTTTCTTTAACCCACTCTTGACAATGTGGTCACATCCCTAGAGAACCAGCATGCCCTTTACCTCCTACCCAGCCCTACAACATGCCTCCTTAAAGGCTATCTAGGGGGAAAAAAATCAAACCCAAAAAAACCCCCACAGGAACACACATGAAACAGGCCATGCTGGCCTTCATTGTCTCCTGCTCTCTGGGTTCAACAGACACACATTGATGCTTGCAATATATAACGTCAGAGAGCCAGGGCTCCTGGTCCGGTCTTTGTCCCACAAGTCACAGCTCTGGACTGGTGCTAAATAAACATTAACTGAAGTGAACCAACTCCTTAAATGACAAAATGAATGTTTCCTTTGCTAACTCTGGTATCATGGGAAAGGTAAGCAACCAACACATCCTGTCAGTATTATCAGTACTATCAGTGTCAGTATTATTAGAGAAGTTTCCTGCTAAATTTTTGTTTCTTAAGCCAGGTCACTGTTCTCCTACCTTCACAAACTGAATGTCTGAGAGGGCTCTCACTGAGTAATCAGGGACATACACTTGAAGGAAAGACGAATTAAGTTGGTTGTTGCTGTTCCCTAGTGTTGGGGTCACCGCATCAATCCGGTCACTTCGATTGAGAGAATCAGAATGATTCAAGCCACATGGACGAGGAGGTGACTTGTTTTCAGCTGTGAAAGGAGGCAAAACACACAACTTTAATTGGGGTAGAATTAGCCAACGAAATCAGCCCTGTTTTCCAAATGAAACATACCTGTAAATGCATAGACCCATTTAACTGCAGCCAGCCTAGCATGTGTGACTCAATGAGTCACGACTTACAGAACTGGAATCCATTGGTTGGTGTGAGACACAGCAGACTGATGCTGTCTATTTCAGCCAGAGAGTGACATGTTAGGCCCTAATCTAAGGAACAGCTACAATGGCCGCCCAGCCGGCTTCATTAAATGGCTCCAGTGGCTACTTCTCTTAGCAGCAAAGACCTTGAGAATGTTTGTCATAGAAAGAGTACTTTTCTACTTGAATAAAAGCCTAACTTTACGCAAGATGGACAAGAGAAATTATGGACCAAAGATCTTTCAGGATGTTTGCTAGGAATGGGATTCTTAGATATGTGTGTTTGCTGATATTGCAAAATGGGATTGGGAAATGTGTCACTGTTAACCGTTAAAGCTATCCTTCGGAAGGAGAACAGTCAGCTCTTCAGATTTCGCCATCAATTATCCCTTTGTAACTCTGCTTAACCACTAAAGTGCTACTTCATAACCCAATTACCCCCATGCCCTAATCCCATTCATAGTCCCAAAGTTATACACTTACTGCAGACCCTCAGGATTATTATGAAGGCAAGCAAGTAACAAACATTTATTAAGTGCTTACTATGTTCCATGGCATCATGGATATAAATACAAACAAAAAGATAAGCCCTGTTCTCAAGGAGCTTACAATCTAATGGGACAAAAAAATTTACAAAAGGAAACTAGAATTTTGATTATAATCATTATATGATTATATTATATATGTTAAAAAGTTTTGCACAAACAAAGCCAATGCAAGCAAGATTAGAAGGGAAGCAGAAAGCTGGGAAACAATTTTTACAGCCAGTGTCTCTGATAAAGTCCTCATTTCTAAAATATATAGAAAACTGGGTAAAATCTATAAGAACATATATCATTCCCCAGTTGATTAATGGTCAAAGGATATGAACAGGCAGTTTTCAGAGGAAGAAATTAAAATTATCTATAATCATATGAAAAATGCTTTAAATCACTACTGATTGGAAAAATGCAAATTAAAACAACTCTGAGGTACCACCTCATACCTATCAGATTGGTTAACATGGCAAAACAGGAAAATGATAGATGTTGGAGAAGATGTGGGAAAACTGGAACACTAATGCATTGTTGGTGGAGCTGTGAACTGATCCAACCATTTTGGAGAGCAATTTGGAACTATACCCAAAGGGCTATAGAACTGTGCACACCCTGCACAGTTTGACCCAGCAATACCACTACTAGATCTGTATCCAAAAGAGATCATAAAAAAGATAAAAGGACCCACATGCACAAAAATATTTATAGTAGTTCTTTTTGTGGTGGCCAAGAATTAGAAATTGAGGGGATGCCCATCAATTGGGGAATGGCTGAACACACTGTGGTATATGAATATAATGGAATGCTATTGTTTCATAAGAAATGGTGACCAGGCGGACTTCAGAAAAACCTGGAAAGACTTGCATGAACTGATGCTAAGTGAAGTGAGCAGAAACAGAACATTGTACACAGTGGGCTTAGCTCTGAGCAATGCAATGATCTAACACAATTCCAAAAGATTCATGATGGAAAATGCTATCCACATCCAGAGAAAGAACCATGGAGTCTGAATGCAGATCGAAGCACACCATTTTCTCTTTTTTTTTTCGTTTTTTATTTTTTCTTTCTCATAGTTTTCTCCTTTTGTTCTGATTCTTCTTTCACAACATGACTAATGTGGAAATATGTTTAATATGATCATACATGTATATCCTATCTCAGATTGCGTGCTGTCTTGGGGAGGGGGAGTAGAGGAGGGGAATTTAGGACTCAAAATTGTAGAAAAGCGAATGTTGAAAACTAAAAATAAATTAATACATTTTTAAAAAAGGGAACTAGAAAGTGCCAAGGTGGGAGGATGAAGCTGTTGAAGTCCAGAAAGTTAGAAGCACAGTCAGGAGAGGAATGAAGATTGGCCAGACTGGGCCCTTCCACAAAATGGAGGTCCCAAGAGGAACTCACAAATGGGAGAAGGGGGCCAGCTGAGCAGAGGAATGTTCCAGGATGAGAAAGTCTCAGGAGATGATGGATATTCCAGGGTGAGACTGTAGATGAAGCAAGGTGCTGAAGTCCAGAAAGTCAGAAGCAAAGCCAGGAAGGGAATGAAGGTTGAAGATAGGAGAAGAAATCTTCCTTTAAAAAAAGTCTAGTTCTTTTCAGGAGTATAGCTTCTGTAGTTCTGGCAAACTTCTCCCATAACTAAGTGGAGATGGACTGAGTCTAAATGTTCCTTCTCTTACTGAAATGAGGCTCATAATAAATTTTAGTTAAAAAAATTTAATTGTTTCTACTTCAAGAGTTCTTCCACTTTTACATTTCAAATACAATCTAATCAATACATCTTTACTTGCTCCACACATCTTATAAAAAGTCATCAGGCCTAATGACTCATTACAGTGCTCACTGTTAGAAAGTGTTCAGTTATACCACGCCCAAATCTGTCTCCCTCTCTCTTGGGATCCCCTGGCTTTAGAGCTGGAGATCATTTAGTCCAATCTCCTTTTTCAATAGGTGAGGCCTAGAAAGATTAATTGCCTTGTTCAAGGTCACATAGGAAGTAAATCAAAGATCTAGGTTATATACCAGGTCTCTTGACTCCAAACCCAGGCTTCCTCACACCATACTTGTTCTGCCCTCTTCAGCTAAACAGAATACACTAATACTCTTCCACATGATGGCCCTCCAAATGCCTGAGGGCAGTGATCGAATTTTCTTCAAGTCTTCTTTTCTTTATCTTTTCCAGATTAAATATTCCATTTCCTTTTATGATTCTTCACCAATGTTTTCCAGTTCTTTCACCAATCTGGACCCCCTTCCTCTGAACATCTTCCAGTTTGTTAACATTCTTCTTAAAACGTGAAGCCCAGACCTGAATGTAACACTTTAGATAGGCACTGGTTGGTGCAGTGGACAGAAAGGCCCACGATTACAATGAAGTGGTCATTTATTTAGCAGCCACAGTACAACATTAAGCAACTAAGAACTTTTGGCATCTTCCCACACAAAATAGCTGTTAAATGAAGGTTTCCACACTTCATACTTGGGAAATTTGATTTTTTTTAATTTATTTTTTAAACCAAAGGTAGGATTTTATATTCACCGCTATTACATTTCATCTCTCTGGTACGTAAGGTCATTGTTCCAGCCTGATTCAAGATCTCAAATTTTTGTTTCTGGCAACCAACAGAATATCTGCATTTCCCAGTTTTATGGCAACTTCATATTTGGTAATCATGCTTGTTACATCTTCATACATGTCACTGTTGAAGCATTTTTAATGGGATAGTGCCAGGTACCTCCGAGCTCTTTAATATACTACTTTAGGAACCCAGCCTCCCTGTGGAAAATGATCCATTAAGCAATTCAAGTCAATAAGCATTTATTAAGTGTCTGAGGTATACCAGGCACTGTGGGAATATAAAAAATGAAACATTTTTGGCCCTCAGGGAGCTTACATTCAGTGCTCTTTGGCATATCATTGTCCAACCATCTACAAATTCACCTTTATCTACTATTATTCAGCCTATGTTAGTCTACCTTGTCTGCAAGAAGATCACAATAACCTGAAAATGCTTAACCAAAATTAAGATATACGGTATCTGCAGCATTTCCCTGACCTATTAATCTTATTTTTTTTTTAAAGAAGAAGAAGAAATTAAGCACAAGAACACAAGAAATTACTTTGGCACGACTTCTTAGTGAACCCATACTGGTACCTAGTGGTTATTGCATAAACCATTTGTTTAGAAATTCATTTGAGAATATTGTTTGAGAATAACATCAAATTCAGCACTCTACAAGTTGTCAGAATTTACCGTTTTGGGAGAAAATCAAGTAATATGGCCATCTCTAGTATTGTGGTCCCTCTCTTACCACAACGTCTCTTCTCTAAGTTCTTTCAGTTCCCTTTTGTATAATTAGTTTGAGTCTGGAACCTTGAATTACTGATAGGAACTCTCTTACAATCTATGGCTTCCGTTATCTTTTCAACATGTTTTTTTCTTCCCTTTCTATTCTGATTTAAAAAATTTTTTTCTTGATATAGAACAAAAAAGGGAAAGAGGATTTGAGTAGTTTTGCCTTAATAAACATGCCATCTACTCCAAACAGTAGTCCTTTTCCCTTCCTTGTCCGTATCCCTTCTATAATATATATGAATAATTTGTAATCATACAGTCAGAATTTCATTTTTAGCTCCTTCTATGCCTTGAGCCATATTAACTTTTTAGTCTCAGCTATGTAACCATAAGGGAAACTAGGTGATGGAGTGGATAGCACATCAGGTCTAGAGTCAGAAAGACTCATCTTTTTGAGTTCAAATCTGTCCTCAGACACTTACTAGCTATGTGACCCTGGGCAAGTCACTTAACCCTGTTTGCCTCAGTTCTTCATCTGTAAAATGAACTAGAGAAGGAAATGACAAACCACTTCAGTATCTTTGCCAAGAAAACCTCAAATGCGGTCATAGAGAGTCAGACACGACTAAACAACAACAATAAATGTAATCATGTCTATTGTTCCTCTGAATTATCTGACATATGCTTCCCTGACGTCTAAAAAAAACATGTCTGATTATTGTTAACATTCACTTTCCTATGGCAGTATGAATTCTATTATGACACACTCACTTTCTCCTAAGATTCTCACTGTTTTCCCAACCAGCAATTTCCTTTTTTATTAGAATTAACAGAATAGAAACTTTTAGGGCTTCTTTACCTTCTAAGAGTTGAATTATCAGCAAAGTAAGTTAATAATTCATCGGATGCTGTATTTGCACATTTGAAGTTTCCCGCCTCTAAGCTTATCTTTTGATTTTGATGGTTGATTGTTGATTTTGTAATCTGTATTAGAAAGTTATTGGTATATATCCTCCATGCAGATGGATGGTCTATAGTATACCTCAGTTCTTACTTAGGATCATACATGGTCATAGATTTAAAAACTGGAAGCTACCTTAGAGGAAACCTACTCTAACCTTCTCATTTTATAGATGAGGAAACTGAGGCCCACAGAGATTGCCTTGCCCCAAGGTACACTGGTATAACAGAGCCAGGATTCACACCTGGCCCAACACTATTGGTCTATCCCTCTCTTTTATCCTTACACACATGCTTTCTACCATGTTTCTATCTCAGGCTTATGAATTTCTCTACCTTCTTCGCATACAGTGCTACTAACTAATCCTTTTCTATTAAGTGCTTCTTTTGAATAAAGCATATTCTTTCATTGACATATTCTATTCAAGAGTTCTGTTCCCACCAACCACTGGTGATTCCTATGAGATCATATCTTCCTGACATTAAAATTTTACTTGGTTATCTAGGCATCTATCACCATAAAGTCTTCAAGACTATTCCTTTCTTTTACAACCAGTGTCTCTGATAAAGGCCTCATTTCTAAAATATAGAGAGAACTGAGTCATTCCCCAATTTGACTAATGGTCAAAGGATATGAACAGACAGTTCTCAGAGGAAGAAATTAAAACTATCCATAGTCATATGAAAAAATGCTCTAAATCACTATTGATTAGAGAAATGCAAATCAAAACAACTCTGGGGTACCACATCACACCTAAAAGATTGGCTAACATGACAAAACAAGAAAATAATAAATGTTGGAGAAGATGTGGGAAAATTGGAATACTAATACATTGTTAGTGGAGTTGTGAACTGATCCAACCATTCTGAAGAGCAATTTGGAACTATGCCAGAAAGACTGTAAAACTGTGCATACTTCTTGATCGAGCAATACCACTTCTAGGTCTGTATCCCAAAAAGATCATAAAAACGGGAAAAGGACCCACATATGCAAAAATATTTATAGTAGCTCTTTTTTTGTGGTGGCCAAGAATTGGAAATTGAGGGGATGTCCATCAATTGGGGATTGACTAAACAAGCCCTGGTATATGAATGTAATGGAATACTATTGTTCCATTAGAAATGATGAGCAAGTGGACTTCAGAAAAACCTGGAAAGACTTGTATGGACTGATGCTGAGTGAAGTGAGCAGAACCAGGAGAACACTGTACATAGTAACAGCAACATTGTATGATGACTAACTTTAATAGACTTAGCCCTTCTCAGCAATGACAGGATCTAAGATATCTCCAAAAGACTCATGATGGAAAATGCTATCCACATCCAGAAAAAGAACTATGGAGTCTGAATGCAGATGAAAGCATACTATTTGCTCTCTCTCTCTCTCTTTTTTGTTTCTTCTTTCTTGTGTTTCCTCCCATTGGGTCTCATTTTTCACAACATGACTAATGTGAAAATATGTTTAATATGAATGTATATGTAGATCCTATATAAGATTGCACACCATCTTGGGGAGGGAGGAGAGGAGGAAGGGGGAGAAAATTTGGAACTCAAAATCTTATGGAAGTGAATGTTGAAAACTAAAAATTAATTAATTAATTAATTTAAAAAATACAATTCTTTTCTTCTCTGTTATTTTTCCCTTTGAATATCTGGGCACTTCCTCTATTGTTGTTACCATTTTCTGTCAGGCTGGTTCTCCATAGCATTCTAGAATGGGATTATGCTGCTCTGATAAGTAGTCTAGATTTAATTTTTATGGAAAGTATCCGATATCTGTTTTGTAGTCCGAGCAATACAGAGTTTCTTTTTCTTTCTCCTCTGTGTCATATTCATTTATTCACCCGTCTCTTGACTTTGTTTATTCCCCCTGCTTCCTGAGGATCTTCCCCTCTTGAATCATCGATTTCATACCATCTATGAAGTCTCCATCCTCTCTAATCATCTAAAGAACAAGAGGTCTTGCCCTAAGCCCTTTTACCTTCTCTTCTATCAGAAAGACCAGCTTGTAGTCAATGTTAAAAACATGGTATCATCTTTTAGTCTTTCCCAATTCCTAGAAAACTTGTAGGCTGAATTTCCTAAGGAAATTCAGTTGCCTTCAAGAGCAATTTAGTGTCCATCAAAGAGTACTCTAGGGGCTTAGCTCAGAGTCCTTGCACTTGGTTTTATACAAGATGGGTGTTTCAAAAGAAATTCTTTCTTAATGCCTAAAAATTGCATTTCAGTGTTCTGTACAGTAGGCACTTAATAAATGTTTGTGGAATAAATATACAATACATTCAATTCAGCTTTTAAATCCATGGCCAATATATTCAACTCAAGAAGGTGCTCAGATTGCTAACTCATTTTAAAAACCAACCAACTAGATATCTTTGTGTAAAAAAGGGAAGACTCCTTTAGAGAATTCTTAGGCACTATACACACAACACTTGTAAGCATTAAGCATTACTGAGGTCTTTGTAACCCAGAACTATTACTATTGTTGGGAAAATGATCTGGGAGACCAAGAGGCCAAAGTGTTGCATTGCAACTTGAGAGAACAAAGTTAAGAAAACTCCAAGGTCATTAAAATATCAAATTCCAAACAGCATATTCTTTCTACGACCCTGTGGGGAAATAGTAGTGCCTGCTTCTAAACTTGGCTAAGGGAAAGGGCAGAAGCTGCCTGCATGGGGACCATGACCAAAACATGATGTGCAATGATGGCCTGGAAATGGCAGACATGCTACCTGTCTTCACTATATTACTATTTTTACCTTTTCAAGTTAAAAAGAGCTAAGCAAAACAAGAGTCAGTAGTCTTTCTCTAGCATATGGATTCAAAGAGGCCGTGGATCAAATTGCCATGCTCCCAAATATACCAAACTCTAGCAACAAAGGCTTTATAAATACATGAACTTCTAGGGCCGGAGTGTTTAATTTTGCCCCCCCTCCCCATCAATATTAAGCATCTTACTGGACAAGGAACAAGTGGAGCATAAGAAATAAGTATAAGTTAATATTTTTGCCAGCTCTAAAATTCTAGAATTTAAAGGAAAGCCATGTCATTTTAATTAAAGAAAGATTAAGTCTTTTCTTTTCTTTTCTTTAGCTGGGGCATGACCAGTCTCCCCTGCAGGCCCCTAATCAGCCCTTTGTTAGGAATGTGCCCAATGCTAATTTCAGAACAAAGTTGGAGAGCCGAAGGGACGTGAGGGGCACCTGGCCAGCAGACAGAGCACTGATGCTAGGAAACATGTTCATCCTTTTCTTCTGAATGCCAGAAAAAAGGGCAGAGAAAACAGTCATCATGACTCACGTACAGTCTATAGGATACTGCTCTCTCAGCACAGAAGCACCTTGTTTCCTCAAGTTTGAGTTTGCTTTTACCAAGTCAGTGCAATGTAACAATAAGAGCTCACATTTCTGTAGCACTTTAAGGTTTCCACATTTCTTGGGTCTGGTGGACCTTCAGGTTCCTGCACATTCCCCATATGCCATCCATGCCCTTCCCAGAGTCAGGGCTGGATCTGCCCCTCACTGCTGCTCTGGGAAACAGAATAAGCTAGGGCATCCATTCAGATCGAACAAATTTTCAAAAGGCTTTTCATTCCCTTTCATGTCATACTCCTTTGCAGAAATTCCCTCCCCTCTCCTCTGCCCAAGCCCAGCCTGTGTGTTTGCCTGTGGGTGCGCTGCTCCCTCCCTGGCTAGCTGGGGCCTTTCCTAGAGAGCTCTCTGCACTGTCACAACATCAGGCAAGGCGGAAGCAGGGCCAGGAAAGGCGGGGGACCCATCAAGGGCATTAACGAAAAGAAGCATGCAGAATTACCTGGAGAACCTGCTGCTAACAGTTCTGTTCTGTTGACAACAAAGGTACGAGACAGGGACAAAGGAACTGAAAAAGGGAGAGAACAAGGGTGAGATTCTGTCAAAAGTTGAGGAAGGAAATTTATACTGTTAGGGGAGAAAAGCTGGTTCCTGCTCTCTAGGAATTCAGAAGCATTAATAATCTCCAGAAACACAAAGGACTATAGTTTCTATAATAAAGAAGAAACACACACGCTGCTTTCAAAGAGGAGAAGGAAGAGGAGAAAAAAGCATTCCTTTTCCTCTTCACTAACCCAGAAATCTCTTAAGCTATTCAAGACCCAATTCCAGTTTACATTTCAAAACATGCTGTTCTGAAGGACTTACAAACACACATGGCAGTGCAAGAGGGTAACAGTTAGTCCAGCCAACAAAAGACCATAAAGTGAACAAGTGCCAAACTGGGACTGGGGACATGTTCAACTCAAGAAAGAAAAAAACAAGCATTTGACCCACAAACTTGGCAGTATCACTGTCTTCAGCAAGCACTTTGCTGCTGCTGTCTTCATTTCCATTTTTAATTGGTCCAATTATAAATGATCAGACCTACCACCACTTCAAATCCTTTTCAGAAGGAGGCAGGTTATAAATCCTAAATAAACAAACAAATGTTACGATCTATTTGCATTTTCCTTTTGTTAAAAACTAAAGCATTCATATGGAAAGATAACTTGGCCAGCTGGCCAGTGGCATCAGCACTGAGTAACTGAAAAAGGCCTTTTACAGTGGTCCCAGTGATGGGAACCATCCTTTCCCAATGCACTTTGGATAGGTCTTGTGGAATATTTATTATCTATTTATGTTTATCAGTCATTGGAATGAGAATCTCAGACAGAAGTTGCATCTGATTAAAAAAAATTAAGGGATGGTTATTTTGAAATTCATGTTCTAAGTGATGTATTTGCAATTGACCCTTGACATTTAAAACCCTAGGCCTGCCTGTAAAGGAGACTATGAGAGTGGAAAGCATCATGGGACCCCAGAAAGGCCCCACACACCTGGGTTCTAGAGCCGGCTGGTCCGGTCATTAACTCACGTGACCTTGGGCAAGTTTTGGCCCTTAGGTGGCTTTGTCTTGTGTGCTGGAAGGGCTGGATTAAAATGACTTCTAACATTCCTTGAAACATTCTCCGAACCTGGGACAAGCAGCGAGGCGCTGAGGGACAACGGGATTTCCCTGCACCTGCCTCCCTTCCCATGACCCAGCCGGGTGCAAGACTGCTCGTTCCCCCACGCGGATTTCATCGCTTTTCGCTCTGGGCCAGAGCCGTTGCAGGAGGAGCTGTCCTAAGGCTGGGTGGTTGGGATAGGCTCTCTCCAAGAGCACAGAAACCAGTCTGGAGGAAGAGGGCTGCAGGGCGCCCGGGCTGCAGGGCCCCCCAGCAGAGCGCCCCCGGAGATCGCCCAGGTCACACACGCTGGTCTCCCGAGCGCGAAGTTCTGGCCAAGGTCCGCACGGTGGCGCCCTAGCACCACCTCTAGGACAGCGAACGCACTGGAGGTGGCTCCGCTGGCCAGGGCTGCTGCGGAGCGGGCAGAGCCCGGAGCCGGCGGAGCAGAGCCCGGAGCGGACGCTACGGGGTGGGGGAGGCTGCGGCTGCTGCCCGCACCTACCTGGAGCTGCCGTGAGCGCCATCACGCCGTAGTAGGAAAAAGCGCTCGCTTCAAACTTCATCCCTTCTTTCCCAGCTTCCACTTCCACTTTCCCCTGTGGGGGAAACACAACAGGACAGTCTCACAGCCCCGCTGGGCCCCCACGCGGCTTGGCGGGCAGATTGGAGCCGCCTCCCCCACCCCTACCTCAACCCCGACCCGACCCCTCCCCCAGGGGGGCCAGGCGCGTCCTCACACAACCACGAAAACCTGTGCTCCCAACCCAGGGTCTTCATAGTGAGCGCAGTGAGACCCCGCCCCGCCCCCAACTGTTCTATAGGCCACTTTCTAGCTGTGTGACTCTGGGCATGCCAGCAGAACACTTAACCTCTGTCTGCCTCTGTGTCCTTATCTGTAAAATGGGAATAACAGCGACCACCCAGAAGAGTTGTCTCTTCCTTTCCTGTCCCCTCTCCCATCTCTCCACTTAGAAAAAGGTCAAAGTTAAGCGTTTTTAAAAATGAAATTTAGTTTTGGCTACTGTTGTTTGAACTACATAATGAAAGGATCTTCCACTTCTGGCCATGGTCACTACATATATAAATATATACAGATATATAACTATGTACATATATGTGTATCTGTATAACTGTATACAACTATACATCTATATCTATATATTGATCCTACTTCCAATCATGTCTTTATTTATTCATCATTTTAAAGAGAAAGAAAGCCCTAATTTAAAATAATCCACATAAAAATGTCCTTTCCAAGCAAAAACGACATTCTCAATTCACTGTTGGTTTTGAACAGCATTGTCCCTATTCTTATAGCACCATAGGTTTAGAGCAGGAAAAACCCCTGGACCTTTTCATTGTATAGACAATGTAAATAAGGCTCATTGAAATGAAATTACTTGTCAAAAATCACACTGGAATGAAAGGAAGTGCTGGAATTTTAACCCAGGCTCTCCAATTTTAAGCTTGATGTTCTTTCTACTTAAACCATAAAAAGATACTCTTTGCCAGGAGTCTCTTGGGAATGAGACATACACTTTGTAAGTTATGACATAACATGAGGCTATAGAGTAAAGCAAACATATTTGATTGGGCACAAAGCCGACATTTCGGCTTTGCTACGACCCAGTGAGTGGTGTTCTGATCCCTGAGCAAATGATGTCTCCAAACTAAGGCTTTGTAGTCCCTCCTCTCCCAGACATCCATGTGCGTCCTAACTTGGTGCCAACACCATCAGGACCTCCCTCTCCTCACAACCAAGGATTGGTAACTTGAGACTGGATCCTTCTGGCAAATGAAGCTTGGCTGAAATGACTCAGCCCTTCTCTTCCCTACCTCCTTCTTTGCCCCTGCTACCTCTCTGCTATGGACCTATCTAAACTTCATTTGGGTGAAAGTTAAATTCTGGGCCGTTTAAAGGATCAAAAAGATCACTGCAACCAATGTCATCTGCAAAAGAAACAGTTATCCACGAAAGAGGGACTTTCTGGAGTGAGCAGCCCTGACACACACATGCACATACCTTCCTCTTTAAATCTTTCCCCTCTCCCAAGCCCATTCTCAAAAAAACATTTCCAGTTCTGCTTTCTCAAAGTCTTTCTCACTTAGTGACAAGCATCCCTCACTGGAGCTCTACTCATATAGCCTCTGTCACAAAAGATAAGAGAGTTGGAGAACTGCAGAGTTAGAAGGGATCTCAGATTGATTTTATATTACAGGCAGAATAGATTCAAACAATAAATATTAATGGCATGCCTACCATTAAGGGGGAGAAGTAAAGGCAAACCCTTAACTTCAAGGTACTTAGAATCTCACTGACAAGAATTGTTTTTCCTTCTGGACTCTATATATTTGTTTGTTTGTTTTGGGGGGGGGTTGGGCAATGGGGTTAAGTGACTTGCCCAGGGTCACACAGCTAGTAAGTGTTATGTGTCTGAGGCCGGATTTGAACTCAGATCCTCCTGAATCCAGGGCCGATGCTCTATCTACTGCACCACTTAGCTGCCCCTGGACTCTATATTTTAAGAAGGACATTGACAAGGTGGAGCATGGCAAGAGGAAGAATGGCAGGATGATGCAGAGGTCAATGGGCTCTATGTAGTATATATACTATCAAACTCAACTGATCTATTGGTTAATTTTGCTCAATTGATTTTTTTTCTTTTTTTAACAAGGGGTGTGCAAAGGGATATATTTGGCAATAAAACATAAAAACAAAAGATAATAATTTTTAAAAATAAGCATTTATTAAGCACCTACTATATGTCAGGTACTGTGCCAATTCTGGGAACACAAAGGCAAAAACAAATAGTCCCTGTCCTCAAAAATATTCTGTTGGGGGGGGAGGAACAACATATACTCAGAAAAATAAATATATATGAAGTAGATAAGGAACAATTTCTAAGGGGGAGGGCAGTAGCGACTGATGGTAGAGAGTGAGAGGCACACCAAGATGGGATTCCTGTCAGAGCTATCAAATAAGCTTAACTTTAAAGGAAGCTAGGGATATTGTGGGGTAGCAGTGAGAAGAAAGGACATGTCAGGCCTGAGGCTTGGGGGATGAAATGTCATATGCATGAAACAGCAAGTCAGCCAACTTGACTGTAGTACAGAATGTATGAAAGGGAGTAACTCACAATACAGCCTCCAAAGGTATGTTCGACCTCTTTGGAAAGCAATTGAGAACTACATCCCCAAAGTCACCCAATGCCATATTTTTTGATGCAGCAATACTGCTACCGGTCTATATTCCAAAGAAATAAAAAAGAGGGGAAAAAAAATACAAAAATATTTATACCAGTTCTATTTGTTATCACAAAGAACTGAGAAATTGAGGGGTGCCCATCAACTGGCAGACAGCTAAACAAATTATGGCATGGGAATATAATAAGAATATTATTGTGCAGTAAGAAATTATGAAAGGGAAACCTGGGAATACTTGTATGAACTGATTCAAAGTGAAGTGAGCATAACTAGAACTATTTAATAACAACAATACTTCAGAGAAAAATAATTCTAAGACTTAAGAAAAAAAAAAGACTTAAGAAATTTGAGGAATGAAATGTCAGACTCCAAAAGTCACTTCCTGACAAAGAAGTGATGGATTCAAGATGAAGAATGAGATATATTTCTGAACATGACCAATGTGTGGATTTGTTCCGTTTTATTTTTCCTTTTTTTTTTTTCCTCCAATGGAGGAGTGCTAGCAATCATATGGTCAATGAAGAAAGGAAGGAAAAAAAGAAAGGAAGGAAAGGATAAAGAAAGAAAGGAGGAGGGGGGAAGAGGAAGGGAAGGAGGGAGGGAAGAAAGGGAAAGAATGGATATAAGGTTATTGAAGCATTTTTTAAAAATTCACAGAAGCAAACAGAAAATTCAAAAGAAAACACATGATCAAGACAGCTCCATCTATTATTTACACAGAAAAGCAAACTACATAACAGAGATTCCGTTTCATGTACTACCCTCATTACCTGTTCTACTTTGTGTATGGAAGTGCTCCTTTTATCCCTTCCCTTCCTGCACCCAAAGAGCCATTTTAAAAAGCAGTTCAGAAAAACCAACCAACACATCAACTAGGTCTCACAACATATGCAGTCTTCCATACCCATGGTTCTCTACCTCTGCAAAGAATGGAGGGAAGTCTATTTTCTCAACTCTTCTCCAGAGTCAAGCTTAGTTACTCAGACTATTCAGTTGTTTTTTAAATTAGGTTTTAAAAGGACACATATATAATATAGAATGGTACACAACAGAATGAATTCATGAGTACAATGGAACTGTAAGAATAGTGCCTAGAATAAAATCCAGAATAAAAATAACTATTTTAAGGTAGGTGGGAGCCAGACTGTGAGGTGTTACAAGTCCAACACAGGAGTCTGTATTTTAATCCTAGAAGAGGGAGCCACAAGAGTTTCTTGAGCAGGAGAGTAACGCAGCAGATCTGTGCTCCGGAAATAGCACAGTGGCTGTGGTGATAGCTGTGTGAAGGATTAGGGAGGGGACAGAGTAGAGGCAAGGAGAGCAGTTAGGAAGCAAGAGGTGGGGAGGGCCTGGAGAGAGGGAGATGGGTATGAGAGATGTGAGCATTGGCTGGAGGAACAAAGAGTATCTATCCTGGAGAGAGTAGGACATGGTAGCTAGCTTTAAATATTTCAAGGGATACCATGTGAAAGAGGGTTTAGATTTGTTTTCTTTGACTCCAAGGTACAGAACTCAGACCAAATGGTGGAAATTTCAGAGAAACAAACTTTGGTTCCATATAAGGAAAAGCTTTTTAACAATGAAAGTCAACTCAAAATGGAATGGTCTGCCATTCTAGAATGATCCGGTTAGAGAGGTACTCGTTAGGAGAAGGCTTCAAGTCTAGTTTGGATGACCACTTGTCTAGGATATTGTAGAAGGGATTCCTGTTCAGGTTGTCAGTTGGACTAGTTGGCTTTCAAGGTCTCTTTCACCTCTGAGATGCAAAGTAGGGTCCTATACTGTAAGTCAAATATAAGACCTTACAAAGACCACATGGTCATGTAGGGTAAGTACCTAATGACAGATAGTAATGCTTAGAGAAATTCAGAGAAAAGGATTATCAGGGAAGGCCTCCCTGACTATGTAGGATTTGAACTGAACCCTGAAGGATGGGTAGGACTGAGATAGGTGAAGAAAAGGTAGAGGGCATTCCATAGAGGTGAGAATGATCCTATGGCCTGAGACTCTAAAAGGGAAGATGGTTCAATAAACCACTACCATGTGCAATTGGCAATTCTAGTATGGAACTAAAAGGGAAGGTGTTTTGCAAATGAGAATGTTCTTTCAAGTAACAAGACATCTCTGCCCTAACCACACAGCCTCCCCTACTTGGTACCTTGCCTCCTCCTCTCATTCTGTCTCATTTCTAGAACTACTTGAATGTTCCAAGTCCTGGAAGCAACCTACAACAGCTTTATGGAGAAAGCCCTCTTCCTGCTGTTGTTTAAAGACAACTGGGCATGAGGATCTCTGGTAATAGCCCTAATTTTGTCTCTTTCCTATTCTTCTCTATCCCACCATGGAGTCTATGATTCCAGAGTGTGGGACAAGGGGGTGGGATATGGGAAGGATGGCCTGGAAGGTGGTGGTCAGAGTGCTGCCCTAGAGGGGCTAACACTGCCCCAGTTTTTTTGTTTTGTATTTGTTTGTGGGAGTTTTTTTGGGCAGGGATAAATGTTGCTCTGATCCTTTCCTCCATCCTCACTTGAGATGTCCACAGTTAAGTGACATGATCTTCCCTATATTAACACATCTAATGGGGCAGTGAGGTGGTACAGCGGATAGTGTGCCAGACTTGGAGTAAGGAAGACATAAATTCAGCTCTCACTTACACATTTACTAGCTGTATTATCCTGAGAGGTTAGGCCACCCAGTGTGCCTCTGCCAGTGTCTTCATTTGTAAAATCAGGATAAAATTAATACCTACTTCACAAAGTTGTGAGCATCAAATGAGATAACATATGTAAAGTACTTTGCAAATCTTGAAGTCCTATATAAAGGCCATTACTGCTGCTGCTGCTTTCATCATTGATTAACTCATTTAATTCTTCTCTGAAGCCCCTTTAAATCTCAGTAGTGGACCACAGTATGTCTATCTATGGGGATTCAAGGGGTTACATAGGGAGCTTTCTAATGAGCTCAGATTTCATTTTTATTGAAATCTTTTGTTTTTATATCCCCTTCATTTCCGAATCTATCCCTTCCCTTCCTGCACCCAAAGAGCCATTTTAAAAAGCAGTTCAGAAAAAACCAACCAACACATCAACTAGGTCTCACAACATATGCAGTCTTCCATACCCATGGTTCTCTACCTCTGCAAAGAATGGAGGGAAGTCTATTTTCTCAACTCTTCTCCAGGGTCAAACTTAGTTACTCAGACTATTCAGTTGTTTTTTAAATTAGGTTTTAAAAGGACACATATATAATATAGAATGGTACACAACAGAATGAATTCATGAGTACAACGGAACTGTAAGAATAGTGCCTAGAATGCTTAAATCCTGAATGAGTTAAAGTTCATAAAAACCATCAAAGCCACAAAAATACTTTTAGAGTTATGATCATCAAGAAAGGTAACAACAAAGAGATATGCCTGATATTTGGGATGGATGGGATTATATTTTTAAAATGGCAAAATGAAATCAGAACAACTTAGCTGCTGTTTTTCCTCCATTTTCTCTTTTAAAAAAATGATGTTCGGTCTGAAAACATAAATTGTTAACAGTGAACTGAAACTCAAGATAAGGAGATAGGAGATAGCTGCTTTAATGAGTTCAAGTCACCTGGTTCAGCCAAATTACCTACCAGAGTACTGAGATTGCTGAATCACTATCTGTGATCTTTGAGGAACGGTGAAAAACTGAAGAGAAGCAATGGAATCAGACGTGGGCAATAACTCAGTTTTCAAAAACGGGCAGGAAGGCGTATTCGGCTAAACTACAGAGAGGTAAGTCCAGTGTCGTCCAGATGTCAATGCTTCAGTGGATACACGATCTCAGTTGGGTAATAAACGCAAGACAAATGACTATAAGGAAGCCATTTTTAAAAGAGATCAACAAATACAGTATCTACGTAAGGGTACTGTGGAAAAGGCTTCACAATACCTCAAAGTACTGTTTATTAATGAAACTCAAAAATATCAAATACTGCTGAGAACTTTGACTCAAAGCAAGGAAAGACTTTGTCACCCTTCAAGTTGTCAAAGAGGGGGACTGGCTGAATCCAGAGAATGCACCCCACCCCCTCCACTGGAGGATGACGTGGTGGGAAGACTAGATGGTGGCAGCTATTAAGGTGAGATTTTCTAACTCAGTGATAAACCTTCAGTGGTTCCCCCTAACAACAGTGCAGACTCTTCTCTTTAATGTTATTCATTTCCTCCTCCACATCTCAGCTACTGAATTCATGACGCCCTTCAACATGTCCTGAGCACTGTTGCATCACCTGAACAGTTTGTCTTTTCTCTCTCACTCTTACTATACGTCCAGGCCACCTCCATTTCCAATCATGCATTTCCAGTGTGCCACTCCTTGCACACAAATATCAATAGCAATATATTAGAATCTACCTTTTAGGTGACTTACTTGATTTGACTGTGCACGTATGCATGTGTACATACACACATATATAAAATTTGGGTGGCTAGGTGGCATAGTAGATAAAGCACCAAGCTTGGAGTCAGGAAGACTCATCTTCCTGAACTCAAATCTGGCCTCAGACACTTCCTAGCTGTGTGACTCTGGGCAAGTCATTTAACCCTGTTTGCCTCAGGTTCTTCATCTGTAAAATGAGCTGGAGAAGGAAATGGCAGAATATATTAGAGTCAGGACTTGAAGCCAGATCCTCCTGACTCCAAGGAGACCAACTTCTGATGCTTTCACTGTGTAATACTATGTGTATAAGTATACACACATATGTGAGTATATACATATATGCATTACACATTTATATACATACACATAGTATATACATACATAATCTGATTTACATACATATATAAAGCAAGTATATATACAATCTGATTTATATACACATATATAAAGCAAGACTTGATTAATGTAGCATCAAAGTAGTCAAGGGATGAGAAGAATTTTTAAATGAGGGAGCAGTCAATTGTTATTCAGTAATCAAGTAAAATGTAAACTAAAACAGGGCTTAGAATTGATGATGAAGAGTTGACCAGAAACCTTCCAAAATCTAGTTTCGTTAGAATGAATGAGACAGAAGCCATACTATAAGGGGCAAGGAGAGTGGGGATGGTGAAGATACTAGGGAGGGGGAGGAGAAGACTCCAGGGCACCAGTACAAGAATCAGCCTTGGAAAGGAGGATGATGCCCTCTTCGAAATGCAAATGAAGAAACGCCAGAAAATGAATATCAAGATACTTAAGATGTAAAGAAAAGATGGAGGATGTTCATTCAAGATAACCTTGGCCTTCTCATTTGCCTATTCATTTATTCATTGGTTAATTGCTGTTTTATCATTCCTTATTTTGTTGAGGAAATAAGAATCCCAACAATGCCAACCACCCTATGGAAGAATGAAACATTACATAAAGGTTACCTGGTTCCATAATATTCCATGTGGACAGTGGTGTCCAAACTGCACAACCCAAGTTCTCTCTGGAAGCCAGACAGCAGAGAGCATACTCCTTTTCCATAAGCAAGGTCAAGCAGTAGCTACACTATTCAGAGATATGTCTCTAGCCTCTATTGGATGGGAACAGGCCTGTTCTCACCCCATCTGATGTTTGGTGACAACGAAGAAAACCTGCATCTGCAGGTACAATGCTGCTTGAGGGTCACATCCCAATCCACCAAATTGGGTATGTGGGCAGGGAATAAGGAGCTTACAATGAAGAAAACTTGATGTTATTCTTAGATACTGAAAACCTGCAAGGAAAAAAAAACTGTGGCTCTCATAGGAAAAGTCGTTGCTTTCCACTGATTTTATAACAAAAGGAAACTAGTCAAACACCTCAATGTCCCTTGTTGATTAGCTTTCCCATGTTTTTTTATTTGTAAACAATATCACTATCTCCACAACAAAGATAACTAATTAAATTCATAAACCTAGTGTCTGTTTATACTTCTATTCCCAAAGTCATTAAACTGAGGAACTTTTCTCTTACTTAAATTCATTTAAAAAACTGAAATTGAGTTTGAATTTTAGAAATGTGTTTTAAACTTTATATCTTGCTCAATTTGACTACAAGGATCCAGGGTCAAGCAATATTTTTATATGGAAATTCCTCTAAGGCAGATGGTTATAGACAATTAGCCCTGAGATTAGAAGTAAAAGAAGAAACATAATTAGTGAACTAATTCTCCCTCACTGTAAAGATTTGCATTTAGCCTATAATGTGGATAGAGTGCTGGCCCTGAAGTCAGGAGGACTGAGTTCAAATCTCAGACACTTACCACCTATGCAACCCTGGGCAAGTCATTTAACCCTGTCTGCTTCAGTTTCCTCATCCATAAAAGGAGCTGGAAAAGGAAACGGCAAACCATTCCAGTATCTTTGCTAAGAAAACCCCAAATGTGGTCATGAAGAGTTGGACACAACTAATCAACTAAATAACAACAAAACATAATAATAATACATACATACTTACATACATACATACTGGCTACATCCCATATTAAGTCTCTGAAAAGGCATCAACATGGGTAAAACACAAACGTATTGATTCAGTCCTCAAAGGAGGGATACTGCATTGCTTATTAGTTTGAGGTTTTTAAATTGTTTACAGAAAAGGATGGGAAGAGGAGGGAAGGGCTTATGTAAAAGGAGAGGTCAGAAGGTAATAGATACGGTCAATATGCCCAGGCTGTATATTGTAACATAAAGAAAAGATATCCCTTATAGGTTACGGCATATTTTCTATTTCTGTGTCACTAATGTTAGAGTTGTAGATTTATTTCTAGTTTTGTTTCATATCATGTACTTCTTAGCTGTTAGTGAAGGCTGGGCTCAAATTAGAAACAATCTTTAGATTTAAGTCTTATGCACCATTCTATGAGCTCAGCCTAAGCTAAATTAATTTGCTAGGAGAATATTTCAGAAAGTAATTTTTTTATTATTTTTTTTAAAAATCAGCAAAAATTCATCTTTTCCTATAACTCCAACCTTCCCCATTGAGGACTAAATAAAAACAAAACTGCTGTCACAAACATGTATAGTTAAGCAAATAAAATATCCACATTGACTATAGCCAGAAAAGTCTATCTCATTTAGTACTCTGCATTCTTTACCTCTCTATCTGGAAAGGAAGCAGTGAGGTGGCACAAGGAGAAGAACACTAGGCCTGGAGTCAAGATCAAAGTTCATATCTGGACGCAGACACTAACTAGCTGTGTGAGCATGGGCAAGTAACATAACCTCTGTTTGTCTCTGTTTCCTCAACTATAAAATGGGGATAATAACAGCACTAACCTCACAAGGTTGTTGTGAGAATCAAATGAGATATTTGTACACGTGGAGTGCCTAGCACATAGTAGGCATTACATGAATGCTGATTCACCCACACTCCTATCTGGAGGTAGGGAGCATGTTTTACCATTAGTCCTCTAGCACAGCATGTGGTCATTACAATGGTAAGAGTTCCTTATTCTTTCAAAGTTGTTTTTCTTTACCATATTGATGTTATTGTATAAATTGTTCTGGTTCTGTTTACTTCACTCTGCATCAGACTTATCTAAATAAGTCTTCATGGTTTCTCTGAAACCATCTCTTTTTCATTTCTTACAGCGCAATAATATTCCATCACATTTATATACCATAACTTGTTTAGTCAATCCCCATTTGATGGGCATGCCCTAAGACTCCCATTTTTGCCATCTCAAAAAAAAAACAAACTATAAATATTTTTGCACATTCTTAGAGTTTGTTTTGCTTCAGACTAATCCCTCCCTTAAACTATCCTCCAAATTCCCACTTTTCCCATTTCCATGTTGAGTGAGATGTATACATCTCTATGTATACTCTATGTATATTCCCTTCTTTAACCAATTCAAATGAAACTGAGTTTTAAGTGTCAGCCACTCCACACCCTCCCCTCTTGTTTCCATAGATGTCTACTTGCACACCCTGATTACGTGCCATAATTTTCCTTAATCTTCCTTTCCCCACCCCCACCCCCACCATATTCCTCTTCCCTTCTCTTTCCTTTCTTCTTCTGAGATCACCAAAACATAAAAGAGTCACTCCCAGGCCTCCAGTCTACTTAGATTCCCTGTAAGACCCTTGATGATGACAGAGTTCAGTGAGGAACATACGTATCATTTCCCCACATTAGAATATAAGCAGTTTAAGCTTGTTTAGTCCTTTATCACTGTTCAATTGTGATTACCTTTTTATGTTTTTCTTAACTCCTGTATTTGACTTCAAAGATTTTTCATCAGGAATGCTTGGAAGTCCTTTATTTCATTAAAGCCATTCTCCCCACCCCCAACTCCACCCCCATAGGATTATATGTAGTTTTGCCACCTGAGTTATTCTTGGCCATAAGTCCATATCCTTTGCCTTCTACAATATGGTATTCTATGCTCTCCACTCCTAGATACTAATAACGGCTAAAATCATATGTGATCCTCACTGTGACTCTTCAGTATGAAATTCTCTCTAGTTGCTTGCAGCATTTTTTCCTTTGACCTGTAAAATTCTGGAATTTGGTTATAATGTTCTCAGGAGGATTCATTTTGAAGTCGCTTTCAGGAGACTACTGGTAGATTCTTTCCATGTCTACTTTGCCCTTTAGTTCTGACAGATCTGGGCAGTTTTTTTTTTTTTAAGATTTCTTGGAATGTGATGTCTAGGTTCTTTGTTTGGTATTCAGATAGTCCGAGTCTTAAATTGTTTCTCCTTGATCTGTTTTCTAGGTTAGTTGTTTTTGCTATGAGACACTTTATATCTTCTTCTATTTTGTTCAATCTTTTCATTACGTTTGAATATTTCTTGTCACAATGAGTCACTGGTTTCTATTTAGTCCATTCTGACTTTCAGAGACTTGGTTGTTTGGGCAAGGTTTTCTATCTCTTGAGTCAAGCTGTTAATTCCCTTTCCAATTCTTTCTTCCAAAGTTCTTATTTCTCTTCCAATTTTTCCCTCTCATTTCATTCATAAAAGATTTTTAAACTTTAAAAAACCTCCAACTTTCCTAAGAATTCTAGTTGAAATTTGTGGTCAAGGTATATTTTTCTTTGAAGCTTTGCTTGTAGGTATTTTGGAGTCATTGTCTTCTTCTAAGTTTGTATCTTGAGCATCCCAGTCACCATAATAGTTTTTTATGGTGGAATTCTTTTTGTTTTTTGTTTTTTTGTTTGCTCTTCCAGTTTACTTCTTGACTTCTGACTTGATGTTAGTGCCAGGTTCTGTGCACTTCTGGAGGGAGGTTCTGGGCTGGTCCTGATCCTACATTCTTGGGGTGTGGAATATTGTGTTGTTCCAGCATCTCAGAGACAGTTCAGGCTGGGGACTTACAAGCTTTCAATAATAATGAATAATAATAATAATAGTTAACATTTACATAGTGGTTACTATGTACCTGGCACTGATCCAAGGCAAAGTCTGATTGCTACCCCTCTTGTATGAGCTCTATAAGTTCCTGACCTGGGTTTCGGTCTGAGAAAGGGTAGACGGCTGCTGAACTAAGCCAACGTCAGCCAGCTGGGAAGTTCCGCTGGTTCAGAGGGACACAACTGCAGGCATCCCTTTAGTCTGGGACTCTTACCCTGGTTATTCATCTCCACTGGCTTCAGAACCCCACAGCTTCTGCTTGTTTCTGAGACTACTTTTTTCCTGATACATTACCTCTGGCTTCCCTAGCTAGGAATGCTACTTCCAGTCCCTATGATTTGGAAATGGGTAATGGGCAACCAAGTTTCCAGTTGGCAGCAGTCCCTGTTGAAATGCTCTGGTATGGGTCTGGAGATGCCCTGGGAAGGTTCTAGGCCCTCTGTTTTTTTTCCCAGGTAAATAGGCTCCTCATATGATACTTCCAGCCAGTCCCCATCCCTAGTGTACATAGACCATTCTGTCTTTCTCTCCATTCTGATCTAGGCTGGAAAAATGACTCACTATAACTTTGTCTTGGATTTCTCCATCAGGATTTGGTCTGATGTGTTGTCTAGATATGTTTGGAGGAGGTAGTTTGTTGTATTTTGGGAGGGGCAAAGCTCACTGCACTGTTTCCTTCTATTCTGCCATCTTGGTTACCCCTCTAGAAAGAAATTTCTAGTACTTTACAGATGCTTCAAGCAGTTGACTATCCTGGAAGAGCTAAGATCACCCAATTGTATCATTTTATAGCCAGCACCAGCTTAGCGCTCACTGCCAGGTCGCCCTCTTAACCAAAAACATACCCACTTAATAAAACTGCATAGCATTATCAACATGAATATGAAAAATAGCAAATTTGCTAGGAATACTTAAAATATCTTACTAAAAAGATAATATATTTGTTAATCAGACAAATTGCTAAATGGAAAGAAATTTGAAAACATGGCTACTATATTGTGAACTGATCCAAACATTCTGGAGAGTAATTTGGAACAATGTTCAAAGAGCTGTAAAATTGATCCATTAATACCACTACTAGGTCTGTATCCCAAAGCAATTTTTTTTAAAAGGGAAAAGGACCTATTTGTACAAAAATATTTATAGCAGCTCTTTTTGTGGTGACAAAGATTGGAAATTGAGGGGATGTCCATCAATCGGGGAATGGATGAACAAGTTGTGGTATATGATTGTAATGGAATACTACTGTGCTATAAGAAATGGCAAGCAGGACAGTTTCAGAAAAACCTGGACTTACATGAACCTGGCGCAAAGTGAAATGAACAGAACCAGGAGAACATTGTACAAAGGTCAGGAACTTGTAGAGCTCATAAAAGAGGGGTAGCAATCAGACTTTGCCTTGGATCAGTGCCGGGTACATAGTAATCATCATATAAATGTTAGCTATTATTATTATTATCATCATTATTATTGAAAGCTTATAAGTCTCCAGCCTGAACTGTCTCTGAGATCCTGCAATATTGTATGATGATCAACTGTGAATGACTTAGCTATTCTCAGTCATACAATGATCTAAGACAATTCCAAAGGACTCATGATGAAAAATGCTATCCACCTCCAAAGAAAGAACTGACGGAGTCTGAATGCAGATAAAAGCATACTATTTCTCTTTCTCTCTCTCTCTCTCTCTCTCTCTCTCTCTCTCTCTCTCTCCCCCCAGGAAATGGGGTTAAGTGACTTGGCCAGGGTCACGCAGCTAGTAAGTGTCAAGTGTCTGTTTGAACTCAAGTCCTCCTGACTACAGGGCTGGTGCTCTATCCATTGCGCCACCTAGCTGCCCCTATTTTTCTCTTTTTTCCTTTCTTTCTTTCTTGTCTATGTTTTCTTTCACAACGTGACTAATGTGGAAATATATTTTGCATGATTGTACCTGTATAATCTATATAAAATTGCTTTCTCAGGGAGAAAGAGAATTTGGAACTCAAAAAATTTTTAAATTCATGTTAAAATTGTTTTTACATGTAATTGTGAAGAATGAAATATTTTCCAAAAAGAAAAAAGAAAAGAAAACATGACTACTCTGTAAGAATTTCACATGTACATCAACAAAACAAGGAGTGTCATGGTGTAGTGGATAGAGGGCTAGTCTTGGAGCCAGGAAGACTTAAGTTCAAATCCTATCTCTGCTACATATTACCTCTGAGACCACAGGCAAGTAAGTGACTGACCCAATCAGCGCTTCCTCCAGAACTATAAGTTATAGAGAAGTTGTGAAGCTGTACTGGTGGAGGAAATTTCACACCAAGTTTCCTAAATTTGAAAATCAGAGGCTACTGGGGATGAATTGATTCTGTTCTGAGGTTTTAAGAGGGGAAAAAGAAGAGGGTAAAATGAATAGACTTGTGTAGAAAGGAGGAAGAAGAGGATGAAACTTACTGTTTCTAACAATTAGAGTATATGAGAAGGGTATACAAACATGGAAGAAGTGGTGGAGAGAATGGATTATCAGATGAATCTCACTCTTACCTGAATCAGACACAGACAGTTTGGTGTAGAAAGACATCAAACTCAACAGGGAAACAAACAGGGATGGGAGGCAGAGATAAGAGGGATGGTGATATTGGAAACAGAATAACCACAGGCAAAACTAACTACTTGATCCTGAAGCAGGATAAAAAGCAAAGAACTAGAATCTAAGCAAGTACCCATCAATTGAGGAAAGCTGAACAACCTGAATGTAACAGAATATTATTGTGCCATAAGAAATGAGATGACTGCAGAGAATCATGGGTAATAATAAACTGATATAGAATGAAGTGATGATATAGAAAGAAGATGACAAAAGAGATGACTGCAGAGAATCATGGGTAATAATAAACTGATATAGAATGAAGTGTGCAGAACTAGGAAAGCAATTTATACAGGGATAACAACACTGTAATAAAAAAAAACTTTGGAAGACTTAAGAACTTTTATCAATGCGATGAAACATCTTGTCTTCAGGAGACATATGATGAAGCATGTTACCCACCTCCTGACAGAGTTAATGGACTCAAGGTACAGATATACATTTTTGCACATAGTCACTGTGTAGTCTAGTTTTCTTTGGCTGTGGTTATTTGTTACAAGAGGTGTGTTTTTTTTTCTCTCAGTTTTTAATTGGAGAGGAGATGGAAGAGTTGGTGATGCCAAAACGAGGGTTACTGAAACATGTTTGAAATTCACAAAAAGGAAGCACAAACAGGTTAGTTTTTGAAGTAACCTGTGGCATTATGATATACTTTTTATTTAAAGCAAGTTGTATGGCATGGAGGTTTCACAGTTTCATACACAATTATCTTGTTGTGTTCTAATGTACATATAGAAATGGTCCTTTTTTGGTTTTTAAGTTAGAACTTACAAAATCAAATTTAACTTAAAAATAAAAAATAAAATAACAAATCCAGACTCCCCCCAAAAAAATCAACAAAGCAATGTCAATATGGACTACACTCAGGACATAGATGTAGTTCCATATTAGATTAGGTAATAAAACAGCACTTATGAAAATGAAATCCTAATTATATGTAGAGGAGAGAAAAACAATGAATAGCTACACTGTTTACAATATTACTACAGAGATTCACAAAGCCTCTTTCTAAATAGTAAATGGCTTTCACCATCACTCATATTTTCTCTCTATTTCAGAGCAGTATCCATTACCCTACCTGACAAATTAATGTTTGCTTTGCTCCCTCTTCATAGTTAACATAAAAGAATTCCCAAAGGTTGTCAGAGTTTGCAACTTCTCTATGTCCAAAGGAAAAAAAAATACATTTTCAATTCAAGGGTGAACCAGGCCTATGGCTAGAGTAGCTATCAAACTGCTGAGTTAGAGGCCCATCAAACAGAGGTGTCATAGAAAAGCTTTATGAAACTTAGAAGTAACTCTTTAATGCATAGCATTTTTTAGAATCATTCATTACTTGCTAATCCAGAGGGTCACACATGGATACAATTCTTTCTCATTTTCCTAACCAGAAGAAAAAGCTTATTTAAGAGTTACTTTCAAAGAAACCATTTCTGCTTATGAAAGATGATTTTGGTCCCTGAATTTAATGCCCATTCCTCACTCTATTTTCTCCAGCTCTGTTCTAGAATGCAACAAACCATTGCTCAGAAATTAGAAAACCACATTCAGACAATGAAGCTGCACAGAAAGCCTTGGAAAATCTTTGAAATGTTGCAAAAACAGCCCAAATCAATTGGGTGAACAAGGCAAATTCAAAGGGTAATTTATCCAGAATATTTACTCAAATGCTGCTCTGGGCTAAGTGTCTATTCTGCCACCAGGTTGTTTTGTACACTAGAACACCATCTCATCAAACACAGGCCCAGGTGGATCCACCTTCCCACTTTAGACCAAATTTCATAGTACTAGAGCAGGGCATGTCAGTGAGACTAGCATAATGTCATTTTATCTCCAAAGTGAAGGAAGGCAGGGGTTGGTCAGTATCTAGGAATCACCAAGGAAAAATCTGAAATATCAGATAGATGATAGAGATAAGAAAAAAGGGAACAGGATCTCTTTGGAACCCAGGAAAACCAAACTCCCATTGTTTGGGCAAAAGTTACTAAGAGATGCATACCAATTAGCCTTTAGCCATTCTGTCAAAGTATGGGTTTGCATCAGTTGAGTTCACCTTCTAAAACTCTTCAACAAGTTCAACCACTCTAAATATTCTTAATTTAACTCAATACTTTCTATAATTACTAAGAGCCTTCTAGTCAAAGACATAAAAGTGATCACTGACATTACTTTTTAGTAAGGCTATTTGCAGATCAGAATACAGAAATGAAAAGAGGCATACCGCTTAGAGCTTTCCATAGCTAAGGTCATATGAAGCAGGACATGAGAACCTTGGCTCTTGTCCATCTAGTGTAAGAAGGTTTAAAAAGCCTGATCAGATGGAAGGAAAGAAAGGTACCAAAAGAGAAATTACTATTAAATAATTCTTCTAACCTGCAAAATGAGAACGAAGTAGTCTACAGGTTTGTTTCGCTGGTAGAGGTAGTATTCTGGGGCTTTCTTGTTCTTTTCATCGTACTTCAGCTCCTGGATGACATTGGGATGTTTTAGCAGCCTTAGAAGGATCTTCTCTGACATCTGCGACGGGCTAAATGCTTCTACTTCTACAGATATAAACACAACTTGATATTACATTTTGAATATGTGGCAAAGAATAGTATAAATTAACACTAAAGTGAGTAAAAAGAGATCACGGATGCAAAATGAAACATTAATATGTTAATGAAACTTCTGCTTGTTGATCCACTAGGGGCTCGATCACCTAGGTCCTAGGAGAATCAGAAAAAACTGAATTCTCTTTTGTTTCATTTTCATTCCTTTTTACCACCCTGATTCATTCATTAAATTTCATTTTCACAAAAAGCACCTGACTTCCCAGTTAGAGAAAAAGATTATCAACCAGAAACAGACTCCCTGATCCCTAGCATGCCTTTCTCTGAGCTATAACACAGCTTGTCTGACAAAGACCCAGAAGAACACAAGTCCCAGGGCCAGAGGCACCTAAAAATATAGAATTAATCTCTGTCTCTTTCAGTGTCTCTCTGTCTCTCTCTCTTCTTCCATCTCTCTTTCTCCTTCACCTGTCCCCTCTTTCCCTCTCCTCTCTCCCTTTCCTCTCTCTTTCACCCTCTTCTGCCTCCTCCTTTTTTCCTCTTCCCTCTCCCCTTTTCCTTTTCCTTCCTTCCCACATCTCTTCATTTCTCTCCTCCCTCACTCTCTCTCACACACCCACATAAGCACAAGATGCTGTCAGAATCTCATTTTCACAATTCTTCCTTCTTTTGACATTACTAGAAATAAAAGTAAGTGTAGAGGTTTAGAGATTCACAAATAAGAGAAGACATAATCACAGTCTAATATACATTCAACTTATGATTTTTTTAAAATCACAGTTGTTATTACACTTGGGGAAAATGCGGTTTCATTATAAATGTTAAGAATACCAATTACTAACTTCTCACAGCTGCATTTGACCAGGCCTATAGAACAACCTAAAAGCCAGATAATGAACAACTTTATTTGCTTTAGTTTTGAATAATGGTTCCTAGATGGCAGACAACAATATTATCAGAATTTTTAAAATGCAGAATAATAATGAGTTAAGCTTGATGTTTGTTCTTTTCTTAAACCAAAAGAATATGTATGGAAATTTCAAACACAAAAATTGTGAATCCCATTTTTCTTCTTTTCATAATATTTTCCAGCACACTGTGTGTTACTGACAGGGGCGGCGTAGATGTAGTCTTCGAAGGAGTCGCTGGGCAGTTCCAGATTTCCTCCCAATCCTCTTGCTAGATAGACAAAGCTCACTCTTCCCCTAAGGGGCCACTGAGGGAGCATGAGAATGGTTTTTTTGGTGTATTCAACCTTGACCTCTGCATCAGTCAGTGCCGGCTATATTGGTGAATTGGGTAACATGACTAATGGAAATAGATTCAATTTACCAATTTATTTGAAGAGGCCATCGAGAAATCCATGTAAAAAACTTGATATTCTTGTTTTCATTAAAACTAGTTGAGTCAAAGATTTTATTTTGAAAATCTATCTGCTTTACAAATTGGTACGGTCGTCTGTGTTACCTTACCACTGGTATCCACAGTTCTTTCCAGGCAAGGTGAATAAAGGCGAATTGGTCAACTGCCTAAATACCAAATGGACCCAGATGATGTCCGGGTCTCATGACTTGGTTCCCTACTCCACAAAAGCAGGCTCTACCGTGGGGTTTATTTGCGAGCAGTTAACCTGATGAACTGTACATGCAGGGTGGCAGCACTAACGTTCATCCTTACCTTTCAGACCAATTTAAAGTTACTGGTCCACCCCTGGTAAATGTCTCAGAGGGTTCATGCCGACACTGAACACAGGAGAGGAGAGAGTTTAAAAAGAAAAACAAAACAAAACAAAACACAAAAGTGGCATTATTTGTCACCCCATTTCCCAGTGCCCCCCCACAGCCCACCCTGTCCTGGCTGGTGAGAAACAAGTGATTCCAAACCGAGATAAGCGGCACTTGCCTGTTGCTAGGAAACGGTGCATTGCCAGAAGCAGCTGTGGTGATATTTTAACCTTCATCTCACTGTCTGTCTGCTTGAAGGCAGAGAAATCTTGCTTCCTTTCCCGATGGGCCACTTTCTTTTTAGTCCTATTATCAGCTGGGGGAGGGGAAGAAAAAAGAAGAAAGAAAAAAAAAAGAAGTTTGTTCCATGAGATCAGGGATCTCTGTCAAAGAAAATGTTAGTACCAGTTAGAAAGGCTAACACTTGTCTCTGGAGGAGCGCCTGTGTGTGTACACACACACACACACACACACACACACACACATTCCAAGGAGGGGGAGGAAAGAAGAAAGAGAATCCACCCTTAGCACTGCATGGCCACAAGTATGGAGTAATGAAATAAATCCCTAGAATGCTGCCTTATCAGCAACAACCTAGTTCATGAGAGCCTTTGGAAATTGCATTTTAAAAATTCACAAATATGGTAGCAAGGAACAGCTTTTCCTCATAAAGTTGTACAGATGGTGTATGACATAGAAGCAGTAGATCACACTGGTTTTCTGCATGATCTTTTCCTTCTACACCACTCTTTCTTGGTGACCTCATCTATTCCCATGGGTTTAAGTAGCATCTATATGTAGATTACTTCCAAATCTACAAATACAGTCCTCATTTTCTCCAAAGCCATAATCCTGCATCATCAGCTAATGGTTGGACCTTTCTTACGTGTTCTATTGGCACCTCAGTCTCCACACACCTGAAAAAGAACCCATTGTATCTTCCTTGAAATCAGCCTAAATTTCTCTAGTTCAGTTGAGACCAGCACCATCCTCCCAGACACCAACAGTCATAAACAGAACTCGTTATCTTTCTTCCTAAACTGTCTCCCCATCCCCTTTCCTAACTTCTCCATTTCCATCACAGGCAGGCACCACACCACCCCTCCAGGCTCTTGGGTTGGTCATCTTGGAGTCATTCATTCTTGACTCTTCCCTCTTCCTCACCCTCAATATAATTATTTGCCAAATCTCATCAGGCCTGTCTATGCACAGTACACTATCTTGGACCTATCCTCTTCTTTCTATGCACACAATACCGTAGTTTAAGCATTTAACACCTTTGGTGTGGATTACTGTTTATGGTCTTTCTTCTCTCCAATCCACTCTCCATAGTCCCCAACATAATCTTTACAAGTTTGTAATTAACTCGTCATCTCCACCTCTCAAAATGCTTCTACTGCATTCAATCTCAGCTCAAACACCACCTCCTCCATGAAGCCTTCCCCATCCCCCATTTGTCAGTGGTCTCCTTCCTTAATTTTCTTTGTACTATCCTTATTTGTGCACTTTCCTCAGTAGAATGGAAGCTCCTTGAGGACAAAGGATGTATTGTTTTTATTTTTGCATCTCCACAGCCAAGCACAGTGCTCTAAATATAGCTTACTGTGCTGAATTAAATTTAACTTAAAGTCTCTGATATAATACTTTGAATTACACCTCAAAATAGTTATATCAGTCAGTCAACATTTACTAAGTCTCCACTATCTGTAATGCAATAATGGAGAGAGGCAGCGTAGCGGAATGAAAAGAATACTGCACATGGATTCACGAAACCTGATCCTAGAATTTAAATCCTAGCTGACACTGTTGCATGACTATGAACAATTTCACTTAAGCTCTCTAAGCTTCAATGTCTTCATTTGTAAACTGGGAAAAACTGTAGCAGGGTTGTCAAGAAAATGTGTTGTAAACCTCAAATATATATAGTGTATGAATTTGAATTATAAATATGAATTATTATTGTTGCTACTATGTGCTTTAGGGGATATGCCAAAAGAAATAGCAGACTTAATTCCTGCTTTCAAGAAGCATTTATTGCTGAGAAAGTGGAAAAATATACTTAAAATCAAGATGAACAATATCATAAAGCAATATTTCAATTAAGTTCAAATTAGCTAACAAATTCATTAAACACTAGGTGAGGGATGTGCAAGAATGAAGAGCATTATATGGGGTTAGTTCTACAGGGCTGTCCAGAAAAAAAAGACACTTCTCATTTGTCTTAAACACACAGTGTACATATGTATGTATATGTGTATGTGTGTATACAAGTATGTACATACAACACTAAGTCACATACAGAGAATATGTTTAAGAATGGAAATTGTTATTATTAAAACACGAGTCAATTGTCAGAAAAATTTATTAGTGATAGAGTATTAAGGACTAGACCTGTGATTTCACTGTTAGGTAGGAATCTCCCTCTACCAATGAAGATTGGCAAGAATTTATTGACAGGACATAAATTTAGAATAGGGTATTCTAAGAAGCAGTATGGTATGATATACCAAACTTAAGAGTCAGAAAGACGTGGATTAGAATCCTTCCTTAGACACTATATGGCACTGGGAAACTGATTTAATTTTTCTGTGCCTCAGTTTCCTCATCTGTAAAACAGGGATTATAATAATACCTATTTCACAGGATTGTTATGAGAGTCAAATGAGATAATATATGCAAAGTACTTTGCAAATCTTAGAGTGCTCTATAAACACTAATTATTATTACTATTGTTATATGCATGTTTGAGGAAACTGTCTTACCTCCCTGGGTCAATTTCTTTATTCGTAAATGAAGGGAGTGGACTAGATGATGCTTAAGGTCCCCCTCCCTCGAGATCCTATGATCTTATACTAGCAGCTAGATAACAACTCATATATCATTTTGATATATTTTTATATCCAGATGAACGCTCACTTAAATAACTCAAGGGCTGTTTTAATCTCCTTTAGGCCATAGTAGAAACCTGTGACCAAAAACAAATTAGGAGGCATCAAGCCAACCTTTCTGCTGATAGCTAAGCTGCTTCTTGGATGACAGATTGACCGTCACCAGGCCCATATTCAAAGCCTGTCCAGTTCAGTAAGATCTGCCAGTGCTTGAGCAGGCATCAAAGTAGGGCTCTAGTCAGATTTATGGATATACAGTAATACAGGGGGAAAAGCTTAATTCTACCTTTTTGGGGGATCCATAGGGTTAGTTGATGGTTAAATAGAGTTTACATTCTGGGGCTATAATATAGAACTTGTCTGTTAGAAATCCAGCCAGTCAGTCGTCAACTATCATTTGAGTAGCAACTATGTGCAAGACTGTTAGGCTCTGTTAAAGGATACAGAGATGGGTGAGATGTACTTTTGGGCCCTCAGTATGTGCAGAGGCTCAGGGAATATTGTGGTGTGACAAAGGTAATTATGTTCATGTCAGACAGACATGTCTAGGCAGGAAAAAACAACCTCGAACAAGGTTGTGAAGCCACCTTTCTTTCATTAGCAGTAGTACGTACATTATTCATTTTAGAGGCAGTGATGTCAACTAAGGGATGTGGTACTGGATTACCCCAAAGATAAAAGTCTTAGGGCCACGCAAGGTTAGGAGAAACAAAGTTGTTAGTGAATGAGGGCCAAATTGATTTCTACTTATCAGGCTTCTGCTGCAGAATATCAGTTTCGTTAACTCATTTGTTTTTATTGTCAACTTCAAATTCTTTCCTTCCTATCTCCCCCGACCCACTGAGAAAACAAGAAAAACAACACCCACTATAAACAAGTATACTCAGGCAAAATAAATTTCTGCATTCAGCCATATCCAAAAAAACAAAAACAAAAACAAAAGCCTCAATCTTCAATTTTAGAGTCCCTAAGCCTTTCAGAGTTATCTTTACAATACTGCTCTTAACTGTATAAATTGTTTTCCTGGTTACATTCACTTTACTTCACATCAGTTCACATAAGTCTTCCCAGGTTTCTCTGAAATAATTCTCTTCATCACTTTTCATAGCACAATATTATTCCAACACATCCATACATCATAACTTGTTCAGCCATTCCCCAATTGATGAGCATTCCTTTATCCCCTAAGTTTCCAATTCTTTGCCACTATTTAAAAAAAGGTGCTATAAATACTTTTGTACATATGAGTCCTTACCCGCTTTCACTGAACTCTTTGGGGTATGGACTTAGTAACAGTATTGCTGGGTCAACAGTACAATTTAATAGCTTTTTGGGCATACTTCCAAATTGCATTCCAGAATGGTTGGACTAGTTCACAGCTCTACCAACAGTGCATTAGTGTACCTGTTTGCCCACTACCCCTGCAGTATTTATAAATTTCCTTTTTTTTCTTTGTCATCTTAGCCAATCTGAGTTTCACAATGTGCATTTCTCTAATTATTAGTAACTTAGAGCATTTTTCATTTGGTTATTGATAGCATGTATTTCTTCTGTTGAGAACTACCTATTGATATCATTTGACCATTTATTAATTGGGGAATAGCTTTTTTCTTGTAAACTTGATTCAGTTCCCTATATATCTTAGAAATGAGATCCTTATCAGAGAAACTTGCTGCAAAATTTTCTCCTAGTTTCCCTCTTCTAATTTTAGATGAATTGGTTGTTTCTGCACAAACTTTCAAATTATATATAATTTAAATTGCCCATTTTATGTCCTATGAACCTATCTCCTCTTTCATCATGAACTCTTCTCCTGTCCACATATCTGACAGGCACTTTCTTCTATGGGCTACTAGGTGGTGTAGTGGATAGAGTGCTGGGCCTGAAATCAGGAAGACTCATGTTCCTGCGTTCAAATCTGGCCTCAGACACTTAGCAGTGTGACCCTGGGCAAGTCACTTCACCCCCTCTTTGCCTCAGTTTCCTCATCTATAAAATGAGTTAGAGAAGGAAATGGAAAACCACTCCAATATCTTTGCCAAGAAAACCCCAAACAGGGTCACGAAGAGTCAGACATGAAACAACAAACAACATTTTCTTTTATGTTCCTCTAATTTGTTTATTATGTCATATTTTGTGTCTAAATCATATATCCCTTTGAAGATTATTTTGATAGATGGCATGAGATGTTGGTCTATACCTAGTTTCTAACAGACTACTTTCCAGTAGTCCCAAGAATTTGTGGCAAATAGTGAGTTCTTGCCCCCAATAGCTGGGATCTTTAGGTTTATCAAACACTAAGTTAACTATATTTATTTGCTTCTGCCATGTATAAGAGAAACAAATGTTTCATATCTAATCTGTTCTACTCACTAATCTTTCTATTTCTCACCAAATTGTTTAGATGATTATTGCTTTGTAGTATAGTTTGAGATAATGGCACTGCTAGGCTCTCTTTCCATAACACTTTTTTTCCCATTAATTCCCTTGATATTTTTTACCTTTTGTTCCTCCACATGAATTGTATAATTTTTTTTCTAGCTTTATAAAATAATCATTTGGTCTTTTGGTATGGCACTGAATATATATGCCATTTTTATTGGCTCAGCTAACTCATAAACAATAAATATTTCTCCAATTATTTAAATCTGAATTTGTATCAAGAGTTTGTAATTGTGCTTATATAATTTCTGTGTACCTCAGCAGACTCCTAAGAAATTCATACTATTTGTAATAATTTAAAATAGAATTTCTCTTTCTAGCTCTTCCTGTTAGATTGTGATGATGATTTGGGTGGGCTTGTTTTATATCATGCAACTTTGCTAAAGTTATTGTTTTCATTGTTTTTTTAGCTAACTTTCTAGGGTACTCTGAATAAATCATCATATCATCTACCAAAAGTGATCATTTGGTTTCCTCTTTGCCTAGGCTTATTCTTTCAATTTCTCTTTCTTGTCTAACTGCTATAGCTAGCATTTCAAACACAATACTGAATAGTTAGTAATGGCAATAATGAACATCTTTGCTTTACCACTGCTCTTATTAGAAAGGCCTCTAGTTTATCCCCATTACAAATAATGCTGGCTCTTGGTTTCAGATAGATACTACTTCTTATATCAAGGAAAGTTCCATTAATTCCTATACTTACTTGAGTTTTTAACAAGAATGGAGTACATATCTTATCAAAAAGTTGTTTCTCTTGAAATAATCCTGATTTCTATTGTTTTTGTTATAAACATAAATTATCTTTATAGTTTTCCTAATACTGAACCAGCCCTGTATTCCTGGCATAAATCCAGAATGGTCACAGTACATAATCTTTGTTATATGTTGCTGTAGTCTCCTTGCTAATATTTTACTTAAAATTTCTGTATCAAAAATGTGCATACCCTTTGACCCAGCAATAGCACTTCGACGGCTGTATCCCAAAGAGATCATACAAATGGGAAAAGGACCCACATGTACAAAAATATTTATAGCAGCTCTTTTTGTGGTGGCAAAGAATTAGAAATTGAGAGGATGCCCACCAATTGGAAAATGGCTGAACAAGCTGTGGTCTATGAATGTAATGGAATACTGTTGTGCTACAAGAAAGAATGAGCAGGCAGACTTCAAAAAAACCTGGAAAGACTTGTATGGACTGATGCTGAGTGAAGTGAGCAGAACCAGGAGAACATCGTACACAGTAACAGCCTCATCGTGCAACGACTAATGCTGATAGACTTAGCCCTTCTCAGCAATTCAAGGATCTAAGACATCTCTAAAGGTCTCATGATGGAAAATGCAATCCACATTCAAAGAAAGAACTATGGAGTCTCAATGCAGATCAAAGCATACTATTCATTATTTTTTTTCTTGTTTTGTTTTGTCTTTCTTGTGGTTCCTCCTATTGGTTCTAATTCTTCCTTACAACATAACTAATGTGAAAATATGTTTAATAGGAATGTATATGTATAGCCTATATCAGATTGCGTGCCATCTTGGGGAGAGAGGCAGGGAGGGAGGGGGAGAAAAATTTAAAACTCAAAAGCTTATGGAAGTGATTGTTGATAAATCAAAATAAATTAATAAAAAATAAAGTCAATTAGGGGCACTTTAAAATGAAAAAAAAATTTTGCATCAATATTCATTGGGGATAATGGTATATAAACTCCTCTGTTTTGACTCTTTTTGGTTTTGGTACCAAGACTATATTTGTTTCAAAGAAGGAACTTGTTAGAACCTCTTCTTATTTTTTCAAACAATGTATGTGGTATTAAAATAAATTGTTCTTTAGATATTTAACAGAATTTGCTTGTAAATCCATCTATTCCTTGGTTTTTTTTTTCCTTTGAGAGTTCATTTATGACTTGTTCAATTTCTTTTTCTAATAGAGTTGTTTAAGCATTCCATTTCCTGTTCTGCTAATCTGGGCAATTTATATATTTTTAAATATTCATCCACTTCCATTTAGATAGTGAATTTTACTGGCACATAGGCAAAATAAATCCTAATGATTTCATTTATTTCTTCTTCATCAGTTGTGAAGTTACCTTTTTTTTGGTACTAGTAATTTGTTTTTCTTTTTTAAAGTTGTTAGCTAATGACTTATCTATTTTGTTGGGATTTGTAAAATTATCTTTATTTATTTATTTTTTTCAATTCTAAAAATTTTTTATTAATTTATTTTGATTTAACAACAATCACTTCCATATGCTTTTGAGTTTAAAAATTTTCCCCCTTCCTCCCCACCACCCTCCCCAAGATGGCGCACAATCTGATATAGTCTATACATATACATTCCTATTAAACAAATTTTCACATTAGTGATGTTGTAAGTAAAAAGTAGAACCAATAAGAGGAACCACCAGAAAGAGGAAACAAAACTCAACAGAAGAGAAAAAAAATAGCAATTCAAATTCCATAGTTCTTTCTTTGGATGTGGACAGCATTTTCCATCATGAGGTCTTTGGAGATGTCTTAGATCCCTGTATTGCTGAGAAGGGTTAAGTTTATCAATATTAGTTATTGCACAACGTGGCTGTTATTGTGTACAACGTTCTCTTAGTTCTGCTCACTTCACTCAGCATCAGTCCATACAAGTCTTTCCAGGTTTTTCTGAAGTCAACCTGTTCATCATTTCTTATAGCACAATAGTATTGTTACATTCACAGACCACAACTTGTTCATCCATTCTCCAATTGATGGGCATCTTCTCAACTTCCAATTCTTTGCCACCACAAAAAGAGCTGCTATAAATCTTTTTGTACATGTTAATTCAATTTTTTTGCCTTCAATTTTGTTACTCCTTTAATTTTCAAGATTTCTATTTTGGTGTTGAATTGAGGGGTTTTTAATTTGTTGATTTCTTAGTTTTTTAGTTGTATGTTCAGTTTGTTGATATGCCCTTTTATTGGTGAAAGAATTTAGAAATATAAATTTTCCCCTAACTAGTTCTTTGGCTTCATTCCAAATATTTTGGCATACTGTCTCACTATTGTCATTATCTTCAATGAAATTAATAATTATTTCTGTGATTTGTTCTTTGGCTCTTTCTGTAGGATTAAGTGATGCAGTTTCCAATTAAATTTTAATTTTTTTAATTTACTTGAAATATATAATTTCATTGCATTATGGTTGGCAAAACATGTATTTAATATTTCTGCTTTTCTACAGTTTTGTGAGGTTTTTATTTCCTAATATATGGTTTAATTTTTGTGAAGGTGACATGCATAGCTAACAATATACTCCTTTCTATTCCCATTCAAAATTTTCCAGAGTTCTATCATATCTAACTTCTCTAAATTCTATTCAGATCTTTCATTTCTTTTTTATTTTTAGTTGTCTTTAAATTTGAAAGAGATAAATTGAAGTCCCACAATATTATAGCTCTCCCACATCTCCCTGTAATTCATTTAACTTTTCCTTTAAGAATTTAGATGCTATGCCACTTGGTGCAGATATGTTTGGTATTCATTTACTGTCTATGGTATGTTTCAGCAAAATGTAGTTTCCCTGTTTATCTTATTTAATTAGGTCAATTTTTGCTGCTGCTTTTTCTGAGATCTGATTGCTTCTCCTGCCTTTTTAACTTTGGCTGTAGCATAATAGATTGGGCTCCAGCCAAATATTTTAACTCTGTATCTTTCTGTTTCAGGTTTTTCTTGTAAGCAACATATTGTTGGATTCTGGTTTCTAAATCATTCTGCTATTCTCTTCCATTTTATGAGTGAGTTCATCCAATTCACATTCACAGTTATAATTGTTAAGTGGGTATTTCTCTCCATTCTATTTTCTTATACTTTTTCTTCTCTTTGTTTTTCCCCCTCTTTAAGCGTTTGTTTTGCTTCTGACTAATCTCTTCCTTATTTTACCCTCCCTTTCATTCTCTTCTTTCCCTTAAACCTTTTCCCTCCTATTTCTCTGTTGAGTGAAATATATTGTTATATTCAACTATGTGTATATATGTATATTCTTTGCTCCTTTGACCAGTTGCAGATGAGATGGAGGTTCAAGTGTTGTCCAATTCCTACCACTCCCCATACTTGTACTATAAACTTCTAATTGGACATCCCATTTATGTAAACTAATTTCCCCCATTCTTCCTCTCCCTATTCTTTCTCTCTGGAATAATGGTTGGTCATTACACTGATCAGAGTTCTTCGTTCTTTCAAAGTTGCTTGTCTTTACTATATTGAGGTCTCATTGTATCAATTGTTCTCCTGGTTCTGTTCACTATACTCTACATCAGTTTACAAAAAGTTTCTCTGAAACCACTGTCTTTTCATTTCTTAGAACAAAATAATATTCCATCACATTTATATACCATAACTTGTTCAGCCATTCCCCAATTGATTGGCACCCCCTCAGATTCCTATTTTTTTGTCATCTCAAAAAGAGCTACAAATATTTTGTATATCCTTTGAATGATTTTTAAAGACTAATCTTAAACTACCCTCTCTCTAGTTTCTCACACCCCTTTCTCCCCTTTCCCTTCCTGTTTCTCTGTAGAGTAAAATGTATTTCTATACCCAACTGTATGTGTGAATTTGTATGTATGTGTATGTCTCCTTTGACCAGTTTAGATCAGAGTAAGGTTCAAATGTCATTTGCTCTTCCTAATTTCCTCCTTGATTGCATAGATGCCTACTTGAATACCTTGATAATTTGTGGGATAATTTCCCCCCAATTTTCCTTTCCCTTCTTTCCCCTCTCCACCCTTCCCCCTACCCCCAGTGAATTCCTCTTCCCCTCCCTTTCCATTCTTCTCTTAAGATCATAAAGACATAAAGAACCACTCTCAGGTCTTTTCTAATTTCACTCCCTCCATGAACCCTGATGATGATAGGGCTCAAAGGGGACACATGTACTATCTCTCCATATTAGAATATAAGCAGTTTATCATAGTTTAGTCCTTTGTCATCGTTCAATTGTGTTTTTACCTTTTTATGTTTCTCTTAATTCCTGTGTTTGACCCTCAAAGTTTCTATTTCTATTTCTCTGGCCTTTTCATCAGGAATGTTTGGAAGTCCTGTATTTCATTAAGGACTTGTTTGTTTGTTTGTTTGCTTCCCCTTTTGGGATTAAACTTAATTTTACTACATAAGTTATTTTTGGCTGTAAGCCCACATTTTTTGCCTTCTATAATATGGCATTCCAATTCTCTGCTCTTTTATTGTTGAGGCTGCTAAATCATGTAAGTTACTCACTGTGGCACTTCAGTACTTGAATTCTGGCTTTTTGGCTGCTTGCAGCATTTTTTACTTTGGCCTGGAAGCTTTGAAATTTGGTTATAATGTTCTTAGGAGTTTTCATTTTGGAGTTGCTTTCAAGAGGTTACCAGTAGATTCTTTCTACTTCCACTTTGTCTTTGGTTCTGACAGATTTGGGCAATTTTCTTTTAAGATTTCTTGAAATACAAATTCAAGATTTTTTTTGTTGTTCATGGCTTTCAGGTAGTCTAATGAGTCTTACATTTTTCTTCTTAATCTCTTTTCAAGGTCAGTTGTTTTTGCTATGAGATACCTTATATTTTTTCCTATTTTTCTTTCAGTCTTCATTTCATTTGAATATTTCTTGTCTCATGAAGTCATTGGTTCCTATTTAGTCCATTCCATTTTCAGGGTGTTTATTGCCCAGCCAACTTTTGTACTTCTTGAGACAAACTGGTAATTCTCTTTCAAATTCTTTTTTCCATAATTCTCATTTTTTCCTAATTTTTCCTCTAGCATTGTCCTTTCATTGATAAAAACGTTTTAAAACTTTTTTTAAAATTTAATTCAAGAAGAATATTTTAAACATTCCAGCCCTCTTGGTCTCTAACGCATCAGTTATTTGTTCATACCAAAGTAGAGTGACAGCATAGAGTGACACCAAGATTTAAGTTCCACCTGAAAAGCAGCCAGTACTGGCTGTTAATAATTCAAGATTCTAGCCCTTGTTTTTTACCCTATTTTGGTTTGAGATTGGTAATTTATACTTTAAAAAATGGTGAAATCTCTTCGGCATTGCTCACCACCTCTTACATAGCTGCTTAGATAGAGGTCCCTCCTTTCAGTGTTTCCTAAGGGTAGGATTATTGCTGAGATGCTATTTGCAGGCTGAGCAATCCCCAGGTCCACAAGGCTAAGTAGACTATTAGGAAAGAATTTGCTTTGCAATAACAGATAAACAAATAGTAATGATGATGCTAGGTGAGCAACTAAGCTAGAGAGGCCTGTTGCCAGCAGTAGTGCACATAGATGATAAGCAATGCGAAATGTGCGGGAGTTTGAGATTTGGGCTCTCTGGTACTTTCTTTTATTTCTATTTCGGGAAAACAATAGTGTTAGTAATTTTGAAGCTATGTCATGTCCCACTTCCACAAAAGACCCATTGTACTGCCCTAGTGGGCCATTAAGGTGACCCTGGTTCTTGGAGACTGTGTTGACTGAGACCAAATTCTGGCAAGTCCTATTAACTGGAAAGGATTCAGGTATGTGACTGGTAACAGACTGAGCACTTGGCGGCTAGGTTCAGAAAGGCTCATCACCATAGGACTGGCTACCAGGGGAATCATATTTTTGGTCACAGCAACTCATGAAGCCCATCCAGTAAACCATGGAGGAATCATGCTTTGTACCAATGGTGGGGGCAATCTCTTGGCCTAAAAATGAAAGACATACATGCACGCATACATGCATATGCATAAGTGTATATAAAAATACATATGTATACATTTGATCCTCACAACAATCCTGGAACGTAGATGCTATTATTAACTCCATTTTACAGATGAGGAAACTGAGGCAAATTGAAGTTAAGTGACTTGCCCAGGGGCACACAGCTAGTAAGTATCTGAGGCAGAATTTGAACTCAGGTCTTCTTGACTTGAGACCCAGTGCTGTATCTACTGCGCCACCTAGCTGCCTTCTAGGTAGATAACATAGTACCCTTGCATAGTATGTGTGCCCTACATTAAATTTCCCATACTGCATGTTTCCGTTTCATAACTTTTGCAGTAATATCTGTTACTGGCTGCTTTTGAGCAGAGTATGGCAGTTAGGATATAAATTTAATAATCTTCCCCCAGTGGGTAGACTCTGGCCAGTGTTCCATTTTTTCATGTGAGATTTATTAAGATTAGGCTCTAAGTCCCTGTGTTCCTCTCATCCCCCTGGTCCCTTTTGTCTTACATTAAGGTACAGCTCTTAGAAACATACAGTGATGCTACTGTATCTTTTCTCTCTTCTTTCTCACTGCTCTTCTTTCTCACTGCTCACTTTCTCCATTTTTGGTTAAGGCTTCACAGGCATACTTGTGGGTGAGCTTTGTGTATGATTGCAGGCAGAAATATTAGCATTATGAGGTCAAGGATCAACTGAGTAAGTATGGGCAGGACTATTGAAATTTTGAAGGAAAGTGAAAATGCTAAGAGACATTTTTAACCTGTTTGCATAACTAGTGCAGGTACATATATTAATGTTGTGTTATATGTTGACCTATTGTCTCAGATCCCAGAATCCTAGGGTTTATTATACATTACTCTCTTTGTCTCATTATATCTACCTACTCTCCCTTCCAAGTTTGCTCTAGGAGGATGGTTCTCAAACTTTTAGGCCCGGTCAAAAAAATAAAAATAAAAACAAAAACAATTTAAACTAAGGTAGAATTTGTTAGGCCTAATCAAGGTCCTTTAAAGTCTCAAGGGCGTGGCAACCAAAATCTACTCAAATTTTATCAAATGGATCTGCAATCACATCCATTTGGAAGTTTCCATCAATGATGAAGAAAATAACCATTCATGCTTGCCCACCTATACAGCTCTTGTCCATGTCCTCCAATGAGTTTGTCACAGGGGTGTCACCTAAACTTGGGAGAAAGTAGTAGACTTGGGAAATGAAACCTGTTTCCTTTATGAATGGTTTTCTATTGGCCTCTAATCCAGAAATCACTCTTAAGAATTAAATCATTGGCTTCTTCCTTTGAAGTATTAACAGATGATAGTTCAAAGAGAGCCCTCCTTGCTCTTTTCTGACATCTTGAGGTACCAGTGGAGTAACCCTGCTATCCACTGTCATCCTTTACCCTCACCATAAGACAAAACCATTTTCTGCTCTTGGTTGATCCATTATTTCTTGATGACATCTTTTATGATTGTTATTTGCTTAAGTTCCTAATTGGTTCTCTGTTATAGCAGCTCACACCCAGCCCTGGGACCTTCAGTGTGATATTATTCACTTATAATTCTTTGAAGACTCCATGTTTGCCATCATATAACACCACCAGCAAAATATTACAATCAAAGAGAACATCAAATTATTCAGACCCATACTTGAGAAGTGTCAACTTTTATGGATACGTGGGGCCAGGTATTAGCAAATTAATGAATTATCTTTTGTTAAGATTTCAAAGGAGGAAATCAGTTATTTAACCTGTAATCCTTAAATATAGGCCACTAACAACCACTAATAAATGAAACAGGTTTAATTCTGCCAGTCAGGCTAAATTTTCCAAGTCTTCTACTTTCTAACATGGAGCCAAGATCAGACAACATTTTCAGCAGAACCAGTGTGACTAATGTATGTAGCAGAACAAACTGACATTTAGTTTTTAAAAATAACATATAAACAGAAGTGGAACTCATGGATATATTGATTGTTCTTTGATCCTAAGGACATTAGCCACAGGATCAATACACATGCACACACAGGCTGAATGTGAAGCAATCATTTCTGACGCAAGGTTAAAAATGGCAAATTCAACAAAGGGCAGAATCAGAGAATCAGATAATTTCACAATTGGAAGAGGCCTCAGTGGTCATCAGTCCAACCAATCCCTAGAAAAGAATCCCCTCTACCACAGACCTGACAAGTGGTTATCTAATCGATTCCTAAAGACCTCCATTGAAGGGGAAACTAACACCTTGTGGGGCAGTCCATTTCACTCTGGGACAATTCTAATAGTTAAAAAGTTTTTCTGGACATCAAACCTCAATTTACCTCTTAGTAATTTCCTCCCATTGCTGCCCTGGGGCCAAAAATGACAAATCTAACCCCTCTTTCATATGACTACTCTTAACATAATTCAACACAGCTATCATGTTTCTCCTGATACCTTTTCTTCCACAGCCTAATCATCCCATTTCCTTTAACTAATCTTTTATGTCTTGGACTTAAACATCCAGTTTGGCCTCTCCTGGATAGTCTTCAAGTTGCAAAGGTTATTTTGAAAAGATAGTACCTAGAACTAAACACAAAACTTCAGACCTAGCCTGACCAGGGTAAAGCACAGAAGAAATAGCATCTTCTGATTCCCTGGAGATGTGCCTCTCTTAACGCAGGCCAAGATCACATTAGCTTTTTCAGTTGCCATATCTCACTGTTGCTTCGTATTGACCTTGCAGGCCACTAAAACCCCCAGATCTTTTATAGACAAGCTGCTATATTACCTAAGGCTCCTTCACTTTGTAATTGGGCAACCAGTGTCAGACTTTACATTTATCTCTATTATATCTCATCTTCTCAGATTCTGCCCAATTTCCTATCCAGTCAGGATCTAGAAGTCTCCTCCACTATCCCAGAGTTATAACCACCATCCCCAAGTGTACATATATAGTTCTCCACACCTCCAAAAATAGGTAAACAAATACACTGGAGAAGTCCTTTTTAGGTTGATGATTTCAAAGAAACACAATCATGAAAGAGATGAATTCTTTTAAAAGACCAATGTGAGCCAAAAATGAAGCTTGTTCCAATAAGAATCATGAGCCTAGAAGACTTGGCCAACACTTGAAACACAGTATTTCCCATTCAAGCTGAGCTGAAGGAAATCATTCTGCCCTAAGCAAAGCAGGCTTTGCCTTGGGTCCCTGGTGAGTCTGATCTTCCCTTTCTATATGTCTCAGAAGCACAGAAAAAATTCATTTCCTGCCACAGAGATCCCACTGATGGCAGGGACCCACTGATGGCAACTGCACAAAGAAACAAAAAGTTGGACGGGAAAAACATTTTAGAAGTTTGGGAACTGCTGTAAGTTGTTTCCACGGCTAAGTTTAACACTCTATGAGAAGAGGACTGCCAGGGTCCAGATACATAGCTTCTTATTTTCCTGCAATAAAGCCAGGTTCAGCATCAATTCCGGGGACTTTCTGCATCTCTATCTTCATTCAAGGAAGGATCAGCCAGACCCAGAAGCTCCGTCCTTCTCCTGGCTGCTGAAGGTGGATCAGAAAGGGCAGGACTGGCTGATCCTCCTCAACCAGTATTTGTTTATTCTGGGCTTTCTTTCCATGTGCCAGGTACTTGATTAGACATTGACATTACATAAGCAAAACAAATCAGTCCCTGCCCTCAAGGAGTTTATATTCCACTATGGGAAACAACGTGTATTTGATAAGTAAATCCAGGACACATGCATGCAAATACAAAGTAAACCAGGGAGGGAAAAGAGGACTCTAACAATTAAGGGGGATCAGAAGAGTCCTTGTGTAAGAGATGGCATTTGAACTGAGGCTTTAGGAAAGCTAGGAATTCAAAGGGGCCCAGCTGAAAAGTGAGCACATTTCAGGTGTGAGGGATAGAGATGGGAAACAGAATGACACATGTGGGAAATAGCAGGTAGGTTGATTAAACTGTAAGACGGATTGCACAAAAAGGGAGGGATGATAGGCACTAGGCTCAGAAAGTAGGTTTTAAGCTAGATCAAGAAGGACTTTAAATGCCAAACAAAGACGTTAGTAGTTTATTCTAGAAGCAGTGGGGAACCACTGGAGCTTTCTGAGCAGTGACTGATATGGTCACCCTTGTGCTTCAGGCAGCTGGGTGGTGCTGTGGATGGGGCCTGAAGTCAGGAAGATCAAAGTTCAAATCAGACCTCAGACACTTACTAGCCATATGACCTTGGGCAAGTCACTTAACCCCTGTCTGCCTCTGTTTCCTTAACTGTAAAATAGGGATAATAGCAGCACTTGCCACCCAGAGTTGTTCTGAGGATCAAATGAGGTAGTATCTGTAAATCTCTTAGAGATTTACAGAGACTGGCATATAGTAAGTTTTTGCTAGTATGTTATGCTGGTTATTATTTTTATCATATCAATCTATCAGGTTGTGGAATATAGATTAGAGGGGAGAGAGTGGAGGCAAAGAGGCCAATTAAGAGGTTATAAAAATAGTTTACGTGAGCGGTGAGGAGGGTATGAACTTGAGTGGTAGTTGTCCGAATGGAGAAAAGGAGACAGAGGGGTAACTGCTGGGAAAATAGAGCAGACAAGGCTTGGCCACTCATTGGTGAGAGAGAGAAAAGAGTTGAAGGTGTCTCAGAGGTTTTGCAAAGCTGGTAACTAGAATGATAATAATGCCCTGGACAAAGAGAAAGTTTGGAAGAATAGTGTTGAAGTGGGGCAGAAGATAATGAGTTCTAACCCGGACATGTTGAGTTTGAGATGCTTATGAGACGTCCACTTGAAAATGTTCAATGAATCGTTAGTGATGCAAAAGTCGAGTTCAGAGGAGAGACTATGGCTGGATATACGGATCTGGGAATCATCTGTACAGAGATCATAATTAAACTGAGGAAAACTGATGAGATCATTGGAAGAGAAGGTGAAGAGAAAAGAAAAGAAAAGAAGAAAGCCCTAGGGTATACTCACTTAAGAGGGGGACAGCACATAAACAGTGATCCAGCAAAAGAGTCTGAGAAGGAATGGCCAGACAGGCAGGAAAACTAGTAGAGGACAGCGAAAACCCAGCGAGCAAAGAGTTGCCAGGAGGAAGGGTGGTCAACACAGTCAAATACAGAAAAGTCAAGGAAGGTGAATATGGAGAAAAGGCTATCATCTCTGGCAGTTGAGACATCATCGGTAACCTTGAAGAGAACAGTTTTAGTTGAGTGATGAGGTCAAAAGTTAGATTGCAAGCAGGTGATAAGTAAATGAAAAGGGAAGAAGTGGAGACAAGGGATGTGGACAGCTGTGTCTTGGAGTTTGGAAAGGAAGACAGGATTAAGGATGCCAGCCTGAGATGCTGGGCCTTTATAAGGAAAGACTTCAGATTAGAGATGGAGAGAGTGAAGATCAGAGAAGATGGGCAGAGATGAGATCAAGGGCACAAGCAGGGGGCCTTGGTGAGAAGAGAACAACCTCTTCGTCAGAGACTAACCATGTCACTCCTCTACTCAATTAACTCTCATAGTTTCCTATTGCCTAGAATCAAATAGATGCTCCTCTATTTAGCTTTTATAGCCCTACATCACCTTGACCCAACCTATCTTTCCAGACTTACTACATTACTTATTGCTCACCTCCTCACATCCCCCAGTGTCCTTCAGCTCAGACAAACCCTCCCTCACCAACTATATGTCACCATATCTCTTCTTTCTCTGCCTTTGCACTGGCCATTCCTCATGCCTAGGATGCCCTCCTTCCTCCCCTCCCCCTCACAGAATCCTTCTCTTGGACTGTTTAAGCATCATCTTCTAAGTGGAACTTGTCCTGATCCCCTCTCAAACTAACTTGTATTTAACTTCTTTGTATTCATTTGTATTGATTCTCTTTACGTATATTTTACATTATACTTACATATATATATTTATCCTCTCCTCAGTTAGAAAGTAAGCTCCAGAGGGGATTATTTAACTTATTGTATTTGTCTCCCTGGCATCAAGCACAGTGCCTGACACACAGCAGGCACTTAATAGACGCTTGCTGAGAGATTGCTGATGGTAGTAAAGGAGCTGATGTGGATATGCAGATTAGGGCAGGAGAGGAGGGGGACTCTTTACTCAGTAAAGTATGAAGATTAGGTAATATAAACTATAGATCTGGAGGGGCCTCAGTTGGCATTGCATTGTACAGCTTTCCTGTTCTTTACCACAATCGCTCATGTCTGCCCGAGGGTTCTGAGCAAAGAGAAATCCAGGTTCTAGTAAGGGCTTCAAGCAGAGTTTTAATCTAGCAGTTCACTGACCTCATTTACTAGCTCAACTCCCCACTGCTGAGAGATTTTAAGCCACAGAGTGTACTTATGTAGAAATAGCTCATCTTTTAAAAAACAAACAAACCCACCAAACAAGAAACATCTACCAAAGAGAGAATATGATTATGCAAGGCTCAGTTGTACCCATGACAATAAAGCTAACCATTAAGCCCACTGCTCTAGTAAGAGCGATGATGGCCTGGGTTTCTCAGCAAAGCACAAACTCAGTAACATCAGGAAAGAGGGGTAAGGCAGCGGGCCCATGGAGCATATGGCTTCTCAGGAAACACTGCTATCACCCAACCCTAATCCCATCACAGGCTTTACCTCTCCTAAGAGCATGGTAACCTCCTCAGATTTCCCACCCATGTCAAGACTGGCACACAAAATAGATTGTATCAGATTAATTTTAAGCAACAGCTTAGAGAGGATAGAATAACAAAACCAAGACAGTCAGCAACCTGCAAAGATGTGGGAGGAACCATAGTCAATGTTAAAGAAAGCAAAGGTCATTCTACTCACTGTACAAATCTGTTTCATCCAGGATCTCCGACTTGATGATTTCTTCAATCACATCTTCCAAAGTGACAATTCCCAGCACTTCATAGAACGGATCCCCTTCTCCCTCATTGTTTACCCGCTGCACTATGGCCAGGTGAGATTTACCTTCGGGGAAAAATAGAATAGTTTAAAAAGTTTCCAAACCTAAACAGAACTTCAGAGCTATGCAAGTCTTATTCCAAAGTAAAGTAAAATCAATAATGAATTAGCAACATGAGCATCTGCATTGTAAAATGGATGTAGGTGGATAGAAAGCAAGTCAAGATGGTCAAGCGTTCCAAGCTTTCCAAAGTGAGGCCCACTAAGCCAGAACGGCTGTCACCTCTTCATCAATTCAATTGGTGCTTCATAGTTCTCTCCTTTTTAATGGAGCTGGTCTTCAGCAGTTAACTGTTCCTTCTGTAGGAAGATCTCTAACATCCGTCCCCTCCTTTTCATTCCCACTATCATGGCCTTTGCTTAGATTCTCACTACCTCACCCTTGGACTACTCTAATACTTTCTTAATGAATCTCTCTGGCCCCAGTCTCACTTCCTCCAACCTGCTCCACAGAGGCTGCTAGACTCATCTTCCTTCTGCCATCATGTTACTCTCCCTTGCTTATGCCTACTTTGATACCTCTGTCCATGTTACTTCCCTCACATAGACTGCTCTTCCCCTTCCTATCTGAATTCTACCCACCCTTCACCTTTAAGGTCAAGTTATGCCTCCTCCAGGAAGCCTTATGTGTTATTCCAGCCAGAAGTGCTCTCATTCTCCATTGAGCCTCTATAGCATTTATTGTCTATACTCTTCAGCTGGAGGTATATAAATTGAACATATCATAGCTTGTATCCTAGATTTATGTATCTATATCTTATTTGATCCCCTTAAATGTAAACTCTCTAAAGGAAAGTCACTTACTCATCCCTATGCCCTTCTCCATCACCACCACCACCCCCAATATCTGGCAAAGGACTTAAATTACTCAATAAGTACTTTCAAGTATAGCATAATGGTCAGAGGGCTGGATTTGGTATTGGGAAGACCTCGGTTCATGTCCTATCTCAGATGCTTACTAGCTATGTGATCCTAGACAAGTTGACCTCTTTCATCCTCAGGTGCTCATCTGTAAAATGAGGAGAGTTGGCACTGATAGTCTCAATGGTCCCTCTCAGTTTGAAATCTATTCCTACATGTCTCTGAACCTATAACAAACAGAAATTCTCTAGGGTTCCATCACAGATTGGAGCATCTAAAACAAACATGCTATCACTTCTTGTGGAAACTCAGTATATGAAGGTGGCATATAGCCATGAAATGAACAGAACTTTATGTATAAGATAAGTTAAACTGTTAGATTTTAAGTTCTAAATGGAAGGTCATTTGTCCTTTACATTTACATTTAGATCTGTCAGTGTTCAATCATGATTAGAGCACAGATCAAAAACTCATGCTGGCCATTTCTATCTCTATCCAAGAAAACTTGCTCAATTTTCTTCTTTAAAGAAAGTGTGGCAGGGGCCATTCCATAGAACATATGTATAGATAGTCCTATGCTCTGTCCCTTGCTAAAGGACAAGTGAAACCCATCAATTCCTGATTGGCCCTCCAATGTCCCCTTGACTGGCAGTGGGGGTGGCAGGGTCATCAAAGAAGATTGAGACTCAACCAAGAGAAGTTACTCCATCAGCAGGATATAATAACTGTGAAAAAGCTCTTTGCACATCCAGGCCATCTATCCTTTGCATTTCTAGAAAAGGACTGAGAGAGTTTCTTTCTTTTCTCTTCCTCCCTACACAAAGGCCATGGTGGTCCTCAGCGAACACATAGCAATGGTGATGAACAAGGGTTTGCCGAGGAAAACTTGAAATAGGACCTCAATTCTCTGCCTGTCTTCTGTTTTGTATTTCTTTCTTTGAGCACAGCTCACCAAACAGTTATCCCATAGGATGGGCATTTCCAGCCTCAGCAGCTACTTTGTGAATCTGAGAGATCCAGAGTTCCTAAGTCAGAGCTGGCTGCCCAGCAGGAGATGGCTTCTGCAATTATACCCTTCTCAAAGAAAATGACCACTGCCAGGAGCACGCAAAGACCGAAAGGTCTAAGAAAATCCAAGCTAATGTTGCCTGACCTGAAAATCACAATTTTGTGAGTTGTATCGTCTAGTACATTTTTGGGGCGAATACAAAATATCTTTTCAGCAATACCACAAGCTTTGCAGAAGACTTTACCTCTCAGCAGAGTACAATAAAGGCGATAGGTTATTGTTTCATGTTGGAAGTATTTATTAATGCACATTTCTGAGTCTTCTGTGTTTTAAGCATTTCTTCTATGGTAAAGGAAATAAATAGATGCCCCATGCCTGACATCTACCACTTTGAACAATTAAGGAGATTACAAAGTGGTAAATAGCAGACTCAGGGCTGATATCTGACAGCATAACAAATTCTTCCCTTTGGGGGAGACCGTAGGCATGAGCCATAGTTAAGTTCTGTTTTAGAGACTTCCCCTCTCCTCATCCAAGACCTTATCTGAGGTGGTAGCATAATGAGCCAGAGAGAAACAAGAAAAGGAATCTTTTGCAATTAGGATCTCTCTAGGATGAATCCAGGTCTGTGGCAGTCCAGACCAGGAGTCCTTTCAAGGAAGCCCGATGAGCCATGGGTAACAAAAGTTCATTAAAACTACAGATGTACGGGGCAGCTAGGTGGCACAGTGGATAGAGCACCAGCCCTGGATTCAGGAGGATCCGAGTTCAAATCCAGCCTCAGACACATAACACTTAGTAGCTGTGTGACCTTGGGCAAGTCATTTAACTCCACTGCCTAACCAAAAAAACAAAACAAAACAAACAAACAAAAAAAACTACAGATGCAGTGAGTTCATCCTGTAACCTCCAGTTGAGCTCAGACTACAAGGCCAGGTCTGCTCAGGCTCCCAGCACCAACTATCCCCTCAAAATTGGCTTTGGGTCTGGAGGCAGTATTTTCTATTCTCCCAGCACTACTCTTAACCCTATGACCTCAGAGTAGCTTCTAAAGGGGCCTGAGAAGATTACTCCAAGAGCTCAGTTTCTTTGACTTCAACCCCTTTCTAGGCAATCATGTCTACAAGCACAGAAGTTCAAATTGTTAGACAAACAGGCATCCTAATAATTTCCATTTCAGACCCACTCATGTTCAAAGAATGAAAATATTTTGAGCAAATTAGACTAGGGAGGAAACTTATCAAGGACCAATATAAACACTACATCAGGTCAAGCCTATTCAGTCCGGTAAAGTTTTTCACATCTGCTTTCCCAGGGACCCACCATAAGCAGTTAAAAATTCTTGGTGAATGCTGTCTGTCGAAAGTTACATTCTTTTGCTATTCCCAGCTTGTGATCATTTAAAAGGAATTTTCCAAAGCAAGGTCTAATATTAGACTCAAAATGAAGTTTCCATTCCTCTGAGGTGCTATTCTCACCAAAGTAACTACTGCATAATCTGATTGTCTTGGAGCAATTCGTTTAAATGCAGATGGACATATTTTAAATACCAACCCCACAACACCAAGGGATCTGAAAGACCATACTCAAGAAAAAATTGTTCATAGGAGCTGTGCTTTTTTCAATGTGAAATTACTGAAGGGATTAAAGCAATGTCTAAAGTCAAAGCCCATTTTTTTTCCTATCTCACTGTCTGTCATCCATTCCCAAGCCTGTCAAGAGCTTCCCTGGTTAGCCTCTGTGGCCATAATCTTTCTGTTTGCTTTGAGATCGCTGGTGAGACATACATAGTACTTTCTCAACTTTTCCTCTTCCTTGCACTAAAAATGGGCCCAAGAAACGAGGTCTTCTTGCCTGCATTAATAATTTCTGAGAATGACAATGCAATTCATTTTAACTGTGTCACCATCTGCAGCCAAGAGCAAAATGTTCCAGCCAAATCAAGGTATTCATCAAAAGGGAAATGTCAAGGTGAATTCAAGAGTTAGAATTACTATGGATAAACCAGAAACGTTTTGCAGGTTCAAAAAATGGAGGAACTGAGTTCCACCAGGACCCTTCTGGATTCCAATCCTGCAAATAATGAGTTGTTAAGGATTTAAAGGGAGAAGAAGGGACTCTGGGGAAACTGACCAAGAACTGATGGATTCCTGGATTCTAAGAAAAGGACAGAGAACAATCAGTAAAAGCAATTATCTGACACTAAAGGTAAGTAGAGCAATCAGATCATATAACCAGAAGGAGACAGATATCTGTGAAATACAGATGTGAATCAAACACATGTAGCATAAATTATTCCTTTCCCTAGTGAGCAAGTGATAGAGATGTTCTTACCGAGCTAAGAGAAATAAGGATCTAGCCCTGAAACCTTACAGTGGTTTGGGGTTCTCCTGAAATTTCTCCCACTCAACTGGTTTCCAATTTCCCCTTTCCATTGTCATTTTTAGACTTGAGGTTCTGAAAGTGGGGCCATTTCCTGAAATCTCATAAGGGAGAGAGGTTAGAGATTATCTTGTCCAATTTATTCATTTTGCACTAGAGGAAACTCTTTTGGGGATACATCCAAGCAGGCCTTTCCCTGCACTTTCAGCAAAGGAAGAGATTTCTCTCCTTTCCCTTCCCCCCTCCCACAGAGGCCATGGGCCCACAACAAATACATGGCAATGGCAGTCTACAGGGACCAGCCTAGGCAAGCCCAAGATGGGACCTGAAATCACTGACTATTACTTCTGCTTTGTATTTCTTTCTGAGTCCAAAGATGAACATCCCCGGCCTCAGCAGCTACTTTCTGAGGTTGAAAATACCTAAGTACCTAATTGAAAAGCTGACTGCCCCAAGGGAGGTATTTCCTTTAACAATGCTCTTCTCCAAAGAGATGACCACTGAGCCATCATCTAGTCCTGCTCCCTGCTTTTGTCGATGAGGAAACTAAGCACTGAGATCCATCCGTGATTTGCTTATGTTCACATAAGTTGAAAATGTCTGAACTGAACAATGAACTCGGGTCTTCCTGCTCCAAACCCAGTGTTCTTTTGAGTTGATATGCCCCAAAGTATTCACTTATCATCCCCATCAGTGGTGATCATTCCCCTCAGAGCTTGGGGTACTGTTTTGTATACCTCTACAGCACACGGAGCGTGTTATACGTTGTGTTATATGTTAAGTTATTTGTGTATGTGTCTTCATGGACTGAGTCACTATGTCCCTGACCAGGGACTTTTTGCAATGTACAATCCCCGGAATCCTGAGTTGGGGAGAATGGAGAGTTAATAAGAAGATGATGAAATGGCCTGAGCCCCTCTCCTGCTCTGCCGAAAATACAAGAGGAGAGAGGACTTGGTTTCAGGATGGTCTTCTTAGGAATAGTTTAAGAGTATTTGCTGTTTATGTTCCTTTCCTGTTATTTGTTCTATGTTTCTATTCTAATTAAATTGTCCCTTTGTTGCATTACAACCAGGTGTGTGTGTGTGTGTGTAACTGATTGAAACTGGTGAAATTCAGGGAGAAAAACAGGGTTCGGGAACACGATGCCTTCTGGTGGTGGAGTTTCAGTGGCCTGACCGACCTGTGGCTCCCTCTGCAGCCACTGTAAATGCAGCGCGTCCAAAGTGCAGTCTCTGTCTTCAACCACTAGCCAACTGCAGCTTTTCCTCCAAGCTTCCTTTTGTCTACAGAGGTCTCCGCCTCCACTCTGGACAAGAGCTGTTTTAAACTAAAGAGCCGAGAACTGGACTCAGTCTACCTGGTCATACCTGGTCTCACTAGGACAGAGCATGGAGCAAACACCTTCTCCTGTTCCTCAGAGCTGGACCTCTCCTCATGAGGCCCAAGATCACATTAGCTTTTTTGGCTAATATCTCACTCTTGCTTCATGTTGACCTTGCAGGCCAATTAAATCCCTTCGACCTTTTTTGACAAAGTGCTACATTACCCAGGGCTCCCTCATTTTGTGTTTGGGAAGTCAGTTTCCTGAGGCCATGTGTCAGACTTTACATTTATCCCGATTAAATCTCATCTTATCAGATTCTGCCCAATTTCCTAGCTGGTCAGGATCTAGAAATTTCCTCCATTATCCCAGAGGTTTAACTACCATCCCAAGTGTATATATATTTCTCCCCTCCCATCCAAAAAAAAAAAAAAAAGAAAGAAACAAGTCCACTGGAGAGGTCCTTTTTAGGCTGATGATTTCAAAGAAGCACAATCACAAAAGAGATGAATTTTTTAAAAAAATAAATGTGAACCAAAAATGAAACTTGCTCCAATAAGAATCATTAAAGGCAGCTAGTGGTACGGTAAATAGAGGACTGGGCCTGCAGTCAGGAAGACCTGAGTTCAAGTCACTTAACCTCTATTTGTCTCTGTTTCCTCAACTCTAAAATGGAAATAATAATAGCACCTACCTCGTAGGGCCGTTGTGAGGATCATATGAGATAATATGCATAAAAAGCGCTAGCCTGGCCTATAGCAGGCACTAGATAAATGCTTATTCCCTTCCATCCTAGTCCACATTAGACTAGAAGACCTGGCCAATATCAAAACACATGATTTTCTATTCAAGCTGAACCGAAGGAAATCATTCTGCCCCAAGGAAAGCAGGTTTTGCCTAGATCATTGGCAAGTCTGATCTGCTCCTTCTCTACATGTCTCAGAAGCAAAGAAGAAATGGATCCTTTGGGATCTTTGGAACCAGGGCAGTGTTGGAGCCAACTGCACTGGACCCGATTGTTAAATTTTCAGTGTGAGCTGTTACACCTTGGAAATTGGCAAATGCTACAAGTCAGGACTTGGTTTATTTTGTTGTTGATTGCCTCAGCTTAAAAAAGTGATGGAGGAAATGTTAATAGTGCAGATTGAACTTTAGAGTTTGCCATAGGTACATTCCCCACCCCCCACCCCCCTGAAAGCTGGTTGTTAAACATTTACCAGCACACCCCTTCTTCTGGTTACTGGAATGTCAAGACAACAGAAATTTATTAAGCCCTTAACAAAAAGTTTAATGAGAAAATATTTTGAAGACATTTTGGAACTGCTATAAGTTGTTTCCACGGTTAAATTTAAAGCTCTTTGAGAGTAGGATTGAGTGCCAGGGTCCAGGGACACAGCTTTGTACTTTAGAACAGAATAAATCGAATTCCCCTTTCATATGGCAACTCTTCAAACATCTGAAGAGATAATGCATGTGAACTGCTTTGCTAATCTTAAAATACTATATAAATGTTAACTATTATCATTATTGTTATTCTACCAAGTTTTTTTTCTTCCAGGCTACACATCTACACGTTCCTTTAACCTTTCTCACTATCCCTGGCTGCCTTCCTTTGGACTCACGCCAGTTTCTCAACATCCTTCCTAAAATGATGTGTCCCAAACTGGTCACAACAGATAGATTACAGGTGTAGGGGTGGGGAGGTGATTGTACAACTTTCCTTGGCCTGGGGCTCCTTTACCTTGTTCATGTACCATGGCCTGGCCCCCTCCCTCAGCCAGCACGGTCTGGAGAAGCCCAAGTACCCTTCTCAGATTTGTGTTTTTAAATGCATAGAATACAATCCATAGGATTGCAAAGGAAACACATCATATTGAAATAGTTATTCAAATATAAAAAAAAGTTCCTGGCCCAAGGTTAAGAACTCCAGAATTAGGGTTTGGGTGTTTTTTTTGAAAGTCACTTTTTGATGTAATATAAAATGCTTTAGACTTTGAAATCAGGAGGCCTGAGTTTATATCCCATCTTTCATACATATTATTAGCTGCATGGTTAAATCTATTAATCTCTATTAATTAATAGATTAACTAAATTAATACCAGTTTCCTTATCTGTAAAATGGGGTTAATAGTATCTATACTACCTCATAACATTGTGGGGAAAACACTTGGTAACCTTAAAGCATTAACTAAATGTAAGTTTTTAATATTCCGGGTGGCTACCTCATGCTGCTGACCCATCTTAAGCTTATAGTTCATTTAAACACCAGGTATACTTTCTAACCACACCTTACCTCTCTAATGTCATTGATTTTTTAAACCTACTTGTAAGACTTTATACTGAATTCTAATCATCATCGTTCCATACAGTCTAATACGTGGACCCAAGACTTTGTTTCCTTTATTTATAAGCCTTTATCTGCTATTATGACCAACACCAACAATGAGTCCCATCTCTATGTGTGTATATATGGGGAGGAGGGAAGGGAACAGTTTTCTCACAACACCCCTATGAGGTAGGTGCTACTATTATCCCCATTTTACAGGAGAGGAAACTAAGTCAGACAGCAGTTAAGTGACTTGCCCAGGGTCACACAACTAGTAAGTGTCTGAGACCAGATTTGAACCCAGGTCTTCCTGACTCCAGGCCCAACGCTCCATCTACTGTGCTTGGATAGTGGAACAGTGTTAGGGCAGAAGGGAAGGGAATTGACAGCAAATGGGGTTGAAAGCCAAGAGTCCATATATGCAGTACCCTGAAAAATCCATTACCCTGTGAGTTACTGCAAAACATAAAGAGATAGCATAACGAGAGCGAGGAAGAGACTACCACTGAAAGGATCCTAACAATCTCACATACACTCTAAGTGGGCTTCTTTTTTGATCTGTGCAAGCTACCGATCTAGTTTGGCCACTGGGTTGCTGTCCTTACAAGGATTAAACTGAGCAGTCAGGCTCCCCTAAAGGGAGATGTTCAAGTTCACTTAGGGGGACAGCACTTGGCTATTTCTGGACCGTTTAGATCTAAAAAAAAAAAGCTCCATTTCACAAAAGTAGCTCCTTTACCTTCACAGTCCCACAAGAATGAAGCACATTTTTCCAACTGAATTTTCCCACCATAAAAATACTCTAGAAAATGTGACAGATCTTAAAATAGTACTATACAAACAATGCATGAGTGTATATATAGAAACATTTGCTGTATATAGAAATTACTGGTTGCAATTCATAAATAATTCTGTTCTAGGAGACAAAAGGCCGCCAAGAGTTTTACTACATTCAGAAGCTCAGAGAGTAAATCTCTTAGTCTCACTGACCAACAACTCCATCAAAAGGGTAACAGTATACATAACAGCTTAATTCACACTGGGAATTCAGGAAGCAGTACTGCTCTGAAACAGGCCTAAAAACACCAAATGGCAGTGACTGACGTAGGTGGAAAAGGAGAGAATCCAATTCCAGGTGACGTTGGCAGGATAGAAAATACCCACTAGCAGCAAGTATCTCGGGGTTGGACCCAAAAGGCGCCATTTTCCACTGATTCAATGGGTTTCTATTTTTGAAGAGAATCCAGTTTTTCTGATGTTGAAACTTTGAGAATAAGGTAATGGCTACATGCCTGGGAGAACATTCCCTAATGATATAGGCTTTCTTTACTTCTGTCCATCCTACTAAACAAGACAGTATCCTTCCCACTTTCCTCTTTAGTCCTTCATACTCAAGCTCGTACACTTTATGATCTAAATGAGCAAAGGCAGTAGTGAGGCTCAAATTAGTGTAACTCATTATAACTTTTTAAAACAATCAATATAAATTTTCTTTTATTGATTCCATGGGATAGCTTTTTATTCTATATCCCTCAGACTTCTTGGTATGTGAGAAAAAGAAAGAGGATGAATCTACTGAAAACAATTATTCAACTTGATAACTAATAAAAAATGTACACCTGATAAGAATATCAGAAATGTCACACCAAGTCAGACTAACATTCTATCTAGTTCAAAATTCAGGCTACAACAATGTTATCAAGAAAAAACCCTATAGAAGAAATAGTTATCTTCTATGACATAAACCTCAGAATGCCAGGAAGGTATTAAGCTCTTGAAGGTAAGATGACTGGCTAGATGGAGTGTGTATTAATGGCACTATGTGTGCCAAGTTCTGTGTTAAGCCCTGGGCACACAAATACTAGAAATCGAGAAAATCCTTCTCTCAAGTAGTTTACATTCTAACATGTACAACACATAAAGGCAGCTAGAGAGGAGGAGGAGAAGAAGAGGGTGACGAATGGAGAGGATCTGGAGCCAAGTGGAAGTGAACAGAATGTGCAGATGGTCCAGGTTAGGGCCTCATCAATCAGGAAAGCAAAATCGAACACTAGAGATTTATCACGCATCACATGCACTGGTATCCTGTGCTCACAGAACGGCTTGGGGGTTGCAAGTGCAATGTTCATCACTTAATGTGTAAAACAGTACTTTCTTTTGTCCCCAGCATTTCAAGGGGTGCCTTCCCAGGGTTTAGTGAGTAACTTTGGGTCACCCCATCTGTGTGCTACTGGATTTTACAGAATTCAACCCAATACATTCAACAAACATATTAAGCACGTCTATTCCTGAGCCATTGTTGGGCACTGGGGAGCCAAAGATCAGCATGAGACAGCCTCGGCCTTCAAGGAGCTGAACGTTTGATTCAGGAAATGTCCTGTCTGAGCCACCATTTACCTAAACAGAGGCGAGCTCCTTTTTCAGTCGGTTAAACTACAGTAGTCACTAACTCACAAACAGTCTTACTCAGGCTTATGTTAAGGCAATAAATAATTTTTAAGACAACAGGTTTTCTCATAATTCAAAAATTCTTTCATTAGTCATGTTGATTAACATTATGTAATGGCAAACAGGTCTTAGGATACATGAGGCACAAATGGTTCTTAATGCATTAATACTATCTCCAGTGAAATTTCAGACCGAACAAATTCTAAAGGTGTGACATTCTAGATAATACTATGGAGGCAGAGCCTGGAAAGGAGGTGACATGATTAGAGAGGAGCCCCGGAAGGTAGAAATCATCTAACGTCCTGAGTCCAGTAATTCCTTCTACGATCTTAAGAAAAGATTATTATACAGCACAGGCCTAACAGGAACACTCATTTGGTTTTTTTTGTTTTTGTTTTGTTTTGTTTTGCTTTTGGTGAAGCAATTGGGGTTAAGTGACTTGCCCAGGGTCACACAGCTAGTAAGTGACAAGTGTCTGAGGTCAGATTTGAACTTAGGTCCTCCTGACTCCAAGGCCAGAGCTATACCCACTGCTGCCCCCATTCATTTGTTTTTATTTGCTTTTCCACGGCCATTGATAGCTCAGTTCAAAATACATACTACAAAGTAATAAATTCTATTTCTTTTCAAATACCCTACAGTTTGGAACATTCACTAATTCAGATAAACTTCCTCTGCTTAGTATTTGTTATATTCTATATATTGTGCACACATAAGTAGCTAGTACCATTCTACTGACGATAAGTTGTACACAAGACGTGGCCTAAAAGATAACATCCTGGGCATCCATGGACCAGCAGAGAAAGAAGTGATAGTAATAGCAAAAACAGCGGATAAAAGAGAGACAGACGGGCAGCTAGAGTGGGCTGCACTGGTACCCTCAGAATGTTTTGTTTTTTAACCTACAAGAAACATCAAGCATAATGGGGCAGATTCTCTGTGGAGGATATACGGAAGAACACTCCACAGGATGAGCAGATGTGGATGGGCTGTGATCTGCACAGTGAAAGGACCCACATATTAAAACACTTTCCTTCACTTCTATCTAACCTGGGAGTTCTAGTCATGCCCACAGAGCTCTTGCTCCCCCTCCTCTCCCTCTTCCTCCACCCCGCCCCCACAGGGCCACCACTGGGGCACCTCCTTAGCTGTCACTGCCTCTTGTCAAGACCCCCTCCTCTAGAGCTTGTCGTGCCTCTGCTCACTTCCCACCTCCTGCTTCTGTTCCTTCCTGTCCCCTACTTCACTCACACAGGGCCAGGATCTCATTGCCTTGATTAGTTCTCAGTCCGTTAATCTGAAAAACTCATTATACTTAAATAATGATGAAAAGAAAGCCAGAGGGGATCCTCGGGGCTCTCTAGTTCCTTGGCCATGACAACATAATAAATAAAGGCCTTCTTGAGATAATATATAATAATATGGCCTAATATATTATAGTATATTGTAGCAATTACATAAAATAGTAAAAAAAAGTATAAACCAGTACAACTGAGGTTTGTATAAAATCTCTCTGGCTTCAGTATACCAATGGAATCGCTCTGGTATCAACTATTATCTATTTAAAAACTATTATCTATCTAAATACATATTAATACACCAATACATAGAGATGATACAGACATACATAGATGTATAACATGTGGTTCAAAAGTTATATTTTAAGAATATTACTCCCCCAAATTCTCTTCTCCTTTAAAAGGCTTTTGATTCCTGATATTGCTAATCAATGTGTATGATACTGACACCAATGCTTCGAGCTCCAGATTTATTGAGGCTTTGTTCCCAGGGCCAGCAGGGGCTTGGGAGCTCAGAAGTCAATCTAGCAGCCTTGAGTAGAGAGTATTCCTTTAGCTAGGCTATGATGCTGTAACCAATATAGAGATTGATTAGCTACAAAGAATAATGTAGGATTAAAGGCCTATATAAATGTGGTACTACGAAGAAGCATTAAATTTAAAATAAGAGTTTGCCATGCAGAAGGAAACCAGTAATTAGTTCAACCTCATTCCCTGGACTTAGATCTCTTCTTATCAAATTCCCGGACAGCTTTTTCTAAATGGAAAGGAGGGGTCCCCAAGATAGCTGACCTAGAGCCACAGCAAGATGCTAAAGATGGTCTATCACAAAGCAAAGTGGCACAGTAGGAAAGGGCCCTGGATTTGGAACCAGAGAACCTGGGTTAAAATTCTAGCCCTTTCATTTATTGACTGTGTGACCATGGGCAAGTCTTTTAACCTCTCTGGGCCTCATCCATCTCATCTTTCTCATCTGTAAAATAAGTGGTGAAATAAGTGGTCTCGGTGCCCTTTAAAATCCTCAATCTATTTTTTAAATTTTATTTGATTTTGAATTTATGGAATAAAACAAGTATTTCTATAACATAGTATAATAAAAAAAGATGATTGAACATGAAACTGCAAATCTACTATGTACAACTTGCTATTCCTTTTCAACATACAATAGTTATCAAATAAATTTCTTTTTGTTTTCCTTTTTTTCTTTCCCACCCCCCCAGATGGTTACCATTAGACATAAATAGCTTTATATATATATATATATATATATATATATATATATGTAAAATTATTCTATACATACTTCTATTTATCAATTCTTTCTCTGGATGCAGATAGCATCTTCCTTCATAGGTCCTTTATAGTTAATTTGGGTATTTATAATAGTCAAAACAACTTATTTGCTTAAAGTCATTCTTAAAACAATATTGAAAAGGAAAAATCCTAGGAATGTCAAGACCAGAAGTAAAAGCTCCCAGTGTCAAAGAAAAACAGAATTGCAAGTATCCAGAAATAAGCATTTCAAATACCAAAGAACTTCAGTCAGGCTCACACAAGAACTGACAGCTTCTACTAAAAACCAGAGGTGATCTTGGAATACAATGTTCTAAAAGGCAAAAGAAATAGACTTACAACCAAGAATAACACCCTGAAAAATTGAGTATAGAATCCTACAGGAGGAAAAATGGACCCTTAATGGAAGAGGACTTTCAAACATTTCTTATGCAAAGCCAGAGTTGAAAAGGAACTACGAAATACAAACACAAGTCCAGAGAAACCTAGAAAAGTAAATTTATTTGGGCATTGAGAAGGAGCTGTATAATAATATAGTACTAACATTTTAATAGGAGAAGAAACAAATGTCTCTTCAGAACTCTGATGTACTCAAAAGTGATCACAGGTTAAGTGACTCGCCCAGATTCACACCGCTAGTGTCTGAGGCCACATTTGAACTCAAGTGTTGCTAATCCAGGCCTGGTGATTTATCCACTATCGAGTCAATTATTAGATGTATTTTTTTTAATCCAGAACTACTTTGAATTGGTGATGTTATTGTGACACCACAACTTCTGCTACTTTCATGAACTTTATTCTTATTTTTTTAGAGGAAGGGCAACAGGTGAGAGTTTGGGGAAAATACTGCAGCAAAATTTCAATTAACCAGCAGGTAGGGAATTAACTGGACACATTTCAAGGGAAACAATGACAAACCAGAGATTATCCAGAGGACAACCAGATGGTAAGAGGACAAGAGACCATCCCAAATGAGGACTAGCTAAAGAAATGTTTATCCTGGAAAAGAGAAGACTTGGGAGAAGAGGGGAGGGACATGAGCACCAAGCAGGCATGAAGGGCTTGACAAGTCATCCTCACCCCCCAGAGGAATCACTCTTGCTCTGCTTGGCCCCTAAGGCAGCACTCAGAGCACAGGGTACAAGTTACAAAGAGACAGAATAAACAAAGCTTGATTGTAAGGAAAAACTTTCTAACCAAGTGAGCTATCCAGAAGAGGTCCTAGATTCGTTCTCGCTGAAGGTCTTTCAATATGGATTGGCCTCGAGGAGATTTTATATGATTCTCTGTGCATACAGACAAAAGTAAAGGGCTCATTGTATTCTAACAGCTGACATTTGCATTGTACGTTTAGGGTTGCAAGATGCTTTACACACCTCATTTGGGCCTCATGCATTACACACTGTGAAACAGACACCAAGGATAGTATTAGCACTGCCAACCTAGGGCTAGAAAGATCTGTAAAGATCATCTCTTCCCCTTCCCTCATTCTGCAAATGAGGAAACTGAGGCCCAGAAAGATCAAATGACTTGTCCAAGATCCCACTAGCAGTAAATGACCAGGACTAAAACCCAGATCCTTCAGCTCCAGATCCAGTGCTCCTTCCATTGCATCCTACTAAGCTCCATTCTTTCCCTCTCTAGCCTCAGGTAGGTCACTAACCTCTCTGAGCTCTGGAATACTTAACTCTAAAGTGGTTCAAGATGATCTCCACAATCCCTCAAATTCTGTGACAATATAATGCTTTCTCTCCAACATTACAAGGTTATTAAGTGATAAAGACTAGACGAGAGCCCAGGACTCCAGACTCCCAGTACTGTATTCATACCAACAAACTACAGCTGCCTTGTGCAACTAGTCTATTTTCTTTTTTCTTGGCTTAAAAAATGTTTTTGAGCAGATCTATGTATATGTCATTTCAGATCTTATTCTTATTTCGTTGGATCATCAGAAGCACTGAATTTTAGCCCTTCGGCCCTGCAAATAGGGCATCCAGTGCTATTCTCAGTTGTAGCAGGGGAACTTTTCATATTCAAATACTCCTCTACTATACAACTCAAATAAGTATTAGTGAATATCTACTTCATGACCAGAAACACTAAGTTCTCCAGGAATTTTTTAAAAATATGTTATGTACACTATATATACATGTATGTATATGCAAATATACATATATAGGCATGTGTATACAAACATATATGTACGTATGTGTATATAAATATACATAATCAAACAGATAAACTAAGGAATGTAATGGTATAAGCATTTATGTAGCACCTACTACACGTCAAGCATTATGCTATACGCTTTACAAACATCTCATTTGATTGCTTATTCATATTACAAATGGATTTTCTGCTTTGCAAAAGAGTTTCTTTTAATATTTCTTGAAGTATTTTTTAATGTTTTTATAGATCATTTATAGCTAGATTCTCTGAGAATGAAAGAACCCAAAGCATAGGAACCAACTCGAATTGGAGCTCTGAAAATGGTTGTCTGTAGATAGGAAAATAGGATTGAGGGGGGTGGGAATCTAAGGTACCTAGCAGGAAAAAAATCCAACAGGAAAACAAGATGAGAATAATAAAAAAATCTGATATCCATAAACTTGGAAGAGCTTGAGTACAGGATTCTAATTGCTAGGGCTGGTTCAGGCTTGAAGAAAAAATATAGGGCTGGGATGTAACTGAGAATGTGACATAGCTGTGCTTGGGAAAGGCTCATCCCAAGCTTTATTTAGTAAGTATAAGTAATGCATCTTCCACTAAATTCCTCCTCTGATTCTCATCCTGGCATGTAGGCAGCTCTGTGTTCCTGAAGGCTGTCCGAGTAAACCACAAATCTTGGTTGGACAAAACAAAGCGAATAGGGTTAGAGGATGGGCCAGGTAATGGAACATCTGTCTGTCATTTGAGGACCAGCACAGCTAAATATCGCTAGGCTTGCTTATTAAGCCTGTCTTGTTGTCAGGTTAACTACCAGGTAACAACAAATATTTTTGTTATTTGTCACAGCGATTCATGAAATAACATACTAAGGCAAGGAAGGGCTATGTTCTGCATCAGCAGACTGAGTACACACATGGAGGAAATTACAGATCCTTAAAGAATGAAAGTACAGTTCAGCACCAGCAGAGACAACTCATAATGTAAGTTTTCAGGTAAATACAATTCTCTAATTAGGTCTCCCTCAACATCCATCTTCAAAGTGATTAGTAAACAGTTACAAAAGAGGAAAGCTGGGGTCAGACGGAGTTTCATTATTCCAATACTAAGACAAACAATGACTAAAATCTAACTGAAAGCAAAATGGCCCAGGTTTTTGTAAAATACACTCAACAACCATGCCTTGACAAACACAAGAATACATAAAGGACAACAGAAAAACTGATTATAAATGATTGCACAAGAACTTACATCATTTACAGTTTAGTTTTAGGTATATATTAACTTTAATAAAGTTGTAACAAAATATTCCTATTAAATTCAGGGGTATATATTAACTTTAATAAAATTGTAACAAAACAGTCCTATTAAATTCAGGGGTGGGGAACCTGAGGCCTCCAGGTCACAGGTTCCCCACTCCTGATCCTATTTGTTTTTTTATCTCCTTTTGCACTTTTTTTAATGTTTATCTGAGTTTTGTTGCTGTTAGTGATTACAAAGTTGTATCTACTGCATACGTTGTTCTTTTGGCTTTACTTTCTTACTCTGCATCATTTCATATAGTCTTCCCATTTTTTCTGTTCTTATAAGAATAGTATTTGTCTTATAAGAATAGTACAGCACAATAACTTTATATTACATTCACGTGCCACGATTTGTTCAGCCATCCCCCAATCCTTAGACACACATTGTTTCCAGGTTGCTGCTATTACAAACAGTGCTACTATGAAGATTTTTGTGTAGGAAAGTCTTTTTCCTCGTCCATAATATTCTTGGGGAATAGTCCTCATAGGGGCTTCATTAGATCTAGGGCATGAGCAACTTTGTAGCTCTTACTGTACAGATCAATATTGCTTTCCAAAAAGACTGTAAAATTCACCATTCTGCCAGTTAGGTGATATTGTTCCCGTTTTTGGACAACTGCACCAGCACTGAACTTTACTGGTTTCAATCATCTTTGGGAAATAGTCCCATTATTACTGATCATTCATCAAATGTATTTATAGTGGTGAAGTGTTACACCCAAGGCAAGGAGGCCCTGCTCGGTGAGTTTACTGAAAGATAAAGGCACTCATGGTTTCAAAAAAAGGGAAAGCAAGCAAAATAACCCGGGTGAACAGAAAGGAAACCCAGACTTAGCAATAATTACTTTTCAAAAGCAAGAAACCAAGCCATTTATTCCTATCAGTTTACCCAAGTGGAACATCTAATTAAAGCCAGGCCCCTTTGGCCCTCTCCCCCAACATCAGGCTTCTAGGCAGCCAGCAAGAGATGGGCTCGTATTCCCACTCTACAGCACTTCTCTTCTCTTCTCTCTCTCTCTCTCACTCATTCTTCTGTGCTTGCTGCCAGATGAGTTAGTCACAAACTAGAAAGCGTACAATCAGTATGAGACTCTGATCATATTTTGGACATGTGAGAAAAACTCATGACCAGAAGGAGCAGAAAATGAAGACCTTTCCCATCAGTCTTTCTCTCTTCCAGAGTATTTAAAGATTTGGAATCTTGGAGGATGGGACTGTTTTCTTATGAATTGTGCAGGACATCTCTACTTTGTCTTTTTGGGTGGTCTGGAACACTGTACACACATTGGAATGTTTTCCTAGTAAATGATCAGTGATGGGAAACATAGCTGAGACAAAAACTGAGATCCTAAGATCTTAGTCAGAGAAGATGGAAATCTATTCATCTTTTCCCAAGAGGTAGGTATCATTTCTACAGAGTTTAGGATTTTATTATGAAAATCAAAGAATCTATTTCCATCATTTCCTCTAGAACTCTTGATTTCATAAGGATGGAAAATCAGAACCACTTACAATGGTAAAGAATAACAGGTCAACATACCCAATACAAATAGAAGATTTTAAAAAGAAACATGTACTTTTACTGCTAAGTCTACATATTGTTAGATTAATGTGGTGTGCTCTCTGCTTCAGGGGATTTTAATCTGGGCATCAATAGACAAATTAACACTTTGTTGAGAGTCCAAATATATTGATTTCAGTATGTCATGAAAAGGCAAGATCTAAAATTTTATAAGAGGGCAGAATTTTTTAAAAGATGTTGCTTGAGTGGCCTTGTAAAGATTTCAAGAGGACATTAATTTTACTCTAAGTTTACAATGCTGCTTAGTGAATAAAAGCTAGTGGGCCCAGAAACTGCTGAAGAAGAGACCGTATGTATTTTCTCTATTTTACTCAAGCAACATTGTTTTTTTTAGGCAGTTGGGATTAAGTAACTTGCCCAGGGTCACACAGCTAGAAAGTGTCAAGCATTTGGTCTGAGATTGGATTTGAACTCAGGTCCTCCTGACTTCAGGGGCAGTCCTCTAGCCACTGCGCCACCCAGCTGCCCAGCTGCCCCTCAAGAAACATATTTTTAAGGAAATAAATGGGGTTATCTGGCAAAGAATCAGCTGATTAATTTTGTTTGGAGACAGGAGACAGATACAAATTCTCTATCTCAGTGAGATCCCCATATCCAAAACCTCTGCTTAGTAGAGGTTGTGCTATACTATGCTTTGGAATGAGAGAGCAGTGCTACTAGGTAGGAGTAATGAAAGACTAAATATTCAATTATGTGATATTCCATCATCCCTGGTGAAGGAAAGAAGAAAAGGTAAAAGCTCACGTAACCTTCCAATCATATACTTCCACGCTTTAAGAATCTATGGTTTTGTCAGTATGCATATTCTTTCCACCAATGTACAACTCAATCCCTCTATAGCTTCAAAGATGCTCTTTAAAAGTTGTTTGGGACAAAAAATGAATCATCCTATGGCCAACCTGGTAATGAGCCTCTTCCAACTTTGGGGGAAAGGAAGGGGAAGGGACCAGGCATTTCTTGTTCAACAAGTGCATTCTCTGTGCCAGACACTGTGCTAAGTGCTTTACAAATAGTATCTCATTTGATCCTTACAACAGCCTGATCCTCTGACAGTCCATTACTGAGCCCATGCTCCAAACCCTTCCAGCTTTCCAGGAGGACCAGCCAGTTAGCTAGAGTTTATGCTTCAAGCCACAATGAGGCATCAGAATTTCAGGAATATCTGCTGAGAATTCAGGCCTTGCTGACATCAAAACTCTGTCCAATGATAGTATTTAAGGGGGGGAAAATCAATGTAAAAAAACTATATTCCAAGGGCAAGCTGTTGAACATCTCAACCTCAGTCATCTCATCTATAAAAAGAGAATAAAACCTAACCTACCAACCACACAGGGTTACTGTGAGAATCAAGTAAGATCATGAATGTAAAATTACTTTGAAAACAGTGAAAAGTCAAACACATAAAAAGAGAAGGCAGTGTGGTTCAATGGAAAGAGCACTGGCTCTGGGATCAGAGGGCCTGGGTTCAAATTCAGCTGACATTTGGCTTTTCATGACTTCTGACACTATCTGTGTGATCACTACTTCCTTGGATCTAAATCTCCTTTTCTGTGAAATGAAAGGGCCTCTGAGGTGCTTCTACCTCTAGAGCTATGATCTTATGACTAGTATGATTTCTTATTCCAATTACATGGCATAGCAGAAATCAATTAACAAGCATTTATTAAGAGCACAGTGCTAAGCACTAGGGGGACAAAGAAAGGCAAAAGTGGTCCCTGCCCTCATAAAGCTTACAGGGGAGACAACATGAATATAAAAAGGCACACACAAGATATATACAGAGTAGACAGAAGGGAACCTAAAAGACAAAAGCATTCGCAGCTGGAAGGACCTCAAAAGACCTCCTGCACAAAGTACCATTTGAGCTGGGTCTAAGAAAAAAAACAACAAACAAACAAATTAGAGATGCAAAGAGGTGGAAGGGATGAGACAAAGCATTCCGGCCTTGGAGAACAGCCAGGGCAAAGGGCTGGAGAAGGGAGATGGGGCAACAGGAGATGAAAAGAACATTAGATCTGAAGTTAGAGGATTTGAGTTGGAACCCAGGCTCTGACATGGCTTCTGTGACCTCGGGCAAATTGTTGCCCTCTGGCTGGGCCTATTTCCAAGTCTGCAAAATGAGAGTTGAGCCAGGTAATCTCTCAGGGCCCTTCAAGCTCCAAGTCTATGATGCTACTTTAAGGACTCAGGGTTTCATGCTCCATCCTGTGACACAGATCACAGCTTCACTGTACTTTAGGAGATGGCCTTCATGAGTTGGTTACCCCCATGCCACAAGAAAATATGAAAGAAGGTAGTTAGCCAAAGATTATAATTATGATTATTTTGATAGCCTCAGAATTTCATTGATAAAACTTTCCTTTTCTGAACGGCATAAATCTGTGTGTGTCTGTATGTATATATGCGTTTGTGTCTCTCCACCTCCCTTTCTGTCTGTCTCAAAAACTCTTAGGAAAATAGCCTGCCCAAAGTGCTTTTCTGACTTCCTGTCAAATCTTGTGTGTCTCCTTGAGTGTTTTTATGTTTGATTTTCATAAAACTCTTAGAGAACCTAAGAGAGCAAGGAGGAGGAGGAGGAGGGTAGTGGCTTATGTGCTTTTATCTAGGCACTCACCCATTCAAGAAGCTGTAGCAGCAAGAATTGTGGGTATAGCAGGATGGTGTCAATGCTTAACATGACAGGCAGGGCCAATCCACATCTGGTAGCTTCAAATGATTTTCCAAACTAGCTGCAAGGCTAAGTTCAATTTGTACTGATTATGTGCCAAACCTTATTAAGAGCCAGAAGACCAACAGTGTCCTATTCTCAAGCGTTTGGGAGCCCCTACAGCGTGACCCAGCCCAAGGCTGGGAACTTAATGCGCACTTGATAAAACCTTGCCAATTAATGGATAGATGTGCTGGCTGGGCCCACTACAATAATAATAACAATAACTAGCATTTACATAGTGCTTTAATGTCTGCAAAGGGCTTTACAAATATCATCTCATTTTATCCTCACAACAACCCTGGAAGGGAGATGGATGCTATTATTATCCCCATTTTACAGATGAGGAAACCAAGGCAGACAAAGATTAAGTGATCACAGGATCACACAGCCTGTAAGTATTTGAGACAGAATTTGTACTCAGCTATTTCTGACTCCAGGTCAGGTACTCTTATCCACTGTGCTACCTAGCTGCCTACAAATTTTTGTTGCATAACCTCAACTGGACCCTCACTGCTGCATGGGAATCCTTTTACACAGCCCTAATCAACTCACTATCCCAGTCCCCCTGCTGGTTCTTCCAAACCTTTTCATCCTTCCTCGAACCTCCCACAGCTCCCCTTCTATCACCCTCTCAGCTGAACAAATTGATGCCATTCGCGGAGAGTTGGACCATCTTCCCTCCTCCTCATCTCATCTCCCCCAAATGCCTTCTGCCACTCTTTCCTCCTTCACTCCTGTCTCACATAATGAGACAAACCCCACTCCATGCAGCCTGTGCAAATACACAGAGATGGGAAATGGAGAGCCTGCCATGTGTAAGGAACAGCAACTGGGCTGTTTTGGCTGGACTGAGACATGCATAAAGGGAAGAAATATGGAACAGCCCTGGAAAGGCAGGCTCTATTCTGGTTGTAAAAGGCTCTAAATGCCAAAGAGGAGTGTGTGTTTGACCCTAGAGGCAAGAAAGCCACAGGGGTTTCTTCAGCAGAGCAGTGCCATGGTCTGACACATACGTTAGGAATCATTTTGGCAGCTGTTGTGGAGGATGGATGGAGAGGGGAAGACACTGGAGACAGGGAAACCAAAGAGGCGACTAATTATTAATATGCAATGAAGAATCTCCACAACCACCTCTAACGAGCTTGGGGCCCAACCAGCAGAAGGGCCTTTTCAATATTCCTTGTAAATATGCTTTCTTGACATGTTGACCCTTCATTTACCTTTTTTCCTCAGGGGAGATGGGTAATGCATTTTATTCATATTTTTAATTATAACTTCTATGTGATACATAACTTTTGTGAACAAGGTTATTATAGTTTTTTTTAAATGTTATTTCCTCTTTATCTCATCCTTTATCTCATCCATTTCTAATTTTTGTGTATATTTTATGATACTCATATAGCAGTATATATTTACAATCTATAAATAAGTAGACAAATTGGGAATGTGTTAAAAACATTTTATTGCTGGGGGTACACAATCAAAAAAACCGTTTCGAGACCACTGCTCTAAGCTACAGGAAAGTAGATTTCAAGTAAAGAGATGAAAAACTCTTTAAAAACTAGAGCTGTCTAACAATGGAGTCATAGAATTATGCAATCACTGAGCTGGAAGGGACCAAAGAGGTAACCTAACTCTTACCTCTCTATTCATCCAGAGCAGAGTCTAATGGAACAACTGCATCTTTCAGGCTGGCTACTACACTTCTCTTAATGCTGCCTAGCAGAATGAGAGCTTTGTGCATTGCCCTGTCGCACAAATGTATCATATTGAAGCCCACTAAAACTATCAGATTTTTTCATAGGAACTTTTGTCCAGCTTTGTATCAACCATCCTGTACTTGTGAAGCTGATGTTTCGTACCAAAGTATAAAACCATGTATTTATCTTATCACATTTCATCTTCTTCAATTCAACTGATTGTCCCATAAAGGTCTTTTTGGGTCAGCCATAGGTTTCACAAGCACACCACTTATGCCGTCATAGAGAAGGCAGCTGACCTCCCTGCTGTTGTTAGGTTGACACTCCCCTCAGCAGGATTGACCACTATTTGTTTCTACTTCCTCTGACCATTCTTGGATGACCTCTCCCACATCTGGTGTCACCTGTGGGCCTACTTCATTATTACTTGGTACTCAAGATACTACTTCCTCCAAAGATGGAATGGACTGCCCTGTAACGTAGCGTACTTCCCATTACTAGAAGTCGTCAAGTACTACAAGAGCACCTCTTAGGGATGCTATAAAAAGGAACCCTGTACTAGATAACCTCTAAAGTCCCTTCTAGGTTTAAGATTCATTAGCTCTGAAAGCAGATATATGTATTGTAAAGACTATTTAGGTTTTGAAAAATAAACATTCTTACGAACTGGTACTGGAATACTCCTTGTTCTCCACTGTCATTTCCATACTCCTCTGCTCCCTTCATCAAATTTGGAAGTCCAATAAATAAAAATTTTTCGCCCCATCCAAATTATGATAGCTATAGAATACCAACCCCCATGTCATTCTCCTTTCTTCTAAAAGGACTTCATTACCTGGCTCACCATCTTCCTCTACTTCCCAAATCCTACCCTTATACTAGGAGACCTTAATTTTCATTTATACTCTTCCTCAAGCTTCCTAATGTCCCTATTCTTCAGCCTCCCTAAATCCAATGACCTGCTCCTTCACTCCATCTCAGTTATACATAGGATTGATCACACACTCAATCTTGCCATTACCCACAAGTGTTCCATTTCCCCCTTAGCAGAAACTGACATTCTTCTGACATCATCCCTCCCTATGCCTCACCCTTCCTTGATGTCTTCTTCATCTCCCCATCCCCCTCAATACTCTGTCAGACCATTACACTTGCTCTCATTTCACTTTCTTCCCTCTCCAATCTCAACCCAAAGAATTAGCCATTGCATCTTTAGATTATCTTCTGCTCCTGAATCCCTAGATTCCTCCCCTTTTCCTCACCCTCCCCAACTCCTCCATACATTATTACTTCTGTTAAAGGCATCACCCACTGTCCAAGTTCCAAGGTTCACAATCCTGGCATTATCTTTAACTCTTCACTCTCCTTCATTCCACATATCCCACCAGTACAATCAAGTGGACAAACCCCACCATGGGCATGTCTGTCTTCTGTTTGAAGGATCCAACATCAAAGGTACTACTGACAACATTTCTCAAGATTTTTCAAGTGGTTTTCTGTAATAAGGAATCCATATCTCAGTGCCATACAGTAAAATGGTGATTATAAATTCCAAATAGAAATGTAAATTTGGTTTCTGATTTAATGTCATTTTTGTTTGCACCAAAGAATAGACAGTTCAAACACTTTCAGTATATCATGAACCTATACAGCAGAGGTTCTTAATCTGGGATCCACAGACTCCTGCCCACAAGTAGTACAGGGATACATTTTAAGAGTCTGTGAACCTGGATGGAAAAATATTACATATTTATTCCAATATAAATGGTTTCTGTTGTAATCATATCTATTTTACACATTTAAAAATATTATTCTGAGAAGGTGGTCCATAGATTTTACTGGGCTATCAAAGGAGTCTATGGCACACAAAAAAGTTGAAGAATTCTTGCTCTAGAGTACTTAAATATCTTCTGGATTCTAGAAGCTAGTATAAAAGAAACCAATCAATCAACAAGCATTTACTAAGTAGTAACTATATGTCAGGTACTGTGTTAGATGCTAAGGATATAAATACAGAGAATGGAACAATCCCTATTATTAAGTACTTTCAATTCATTCTGAAGAGGCAACAAGTACATGTGTAAGTATATACAGAATGATTATAAAAATAACAAATACAAATAAATACAAGGCACAAAATTAACGAATTGAGAAGGGTTTCATAAAGAAGGTAGCACTAGAACAGCATCAGTAAGAAAAGAATTATTCTCTGGGGGAGAGATAAGGAGAAAGCGCATTTTAGGCATGGGGAATAGCTTGGAAAGCACTGAGGAACAGAGAGAAGGCCAGTTTGGCTGGATTGCAGAGTACAGGAGGGACAGTAAACTCCAATAAGGATGGAAAGACAAGTAAGGGTCAGCTTGTAAAGGGCTGTTCAAGCTAAACATATGCATTTATATTATGTCCTAGAAGCAGTAGAGAGCCACTGGTGGTTACTGAGTAGAGAAGAGACTTGATTGGATTTGTGCTTTAGGAAAATAACTTCAACAGCTGTGTTGACGATGGAGTGGAATAGAGAGAGAACAATTAGGCCACTGCAATGCTCCAGGTGAAAGGTGATGCAGGACCAGACTGTAGGTGATGGATATGGGTAAAAAGAAAGGGTCAGATGCAAGAGACACTGTAGAGACAGAAAGAGCATCATCTGGCAACTGATTTGATGTGTGGAGTGAGCAAGTGTGGGGATTTGAGGAAAACACAAAGGTTACAAATAAGAAATAAAAGAAAAAAAGAGGGATGTTTTGAAGAAGGATAGATGGGGGGCGGAACTATAAGTTCTGTTTTGGACATGTTGAGTTTTCAGGTCTCTCTGGGACATCCAATTAGAAATGCACTATCAAATGGAACGTCTAAGTAGAGTGCCAATGATCACCTGAGATGGTGCTTACCACATAGTAGCAGCTATGTCAATGCTAATTCCTCTCCACCACCACCCCCCCTCCGTTACCAACAAATTGTTCAGCTGTAAACAACTACTTCAGGAAAAGAATGTTTATTTAAAATACGTGTGTGTGGGTGTGGGTGTGTATATAAAAAATTGGCTTCTAAAAAGTAACATAATGTACATCAACTTTGAATTGGCTTCTTTGAACTTTGTACCTGGCTTCTCTGGTACAACGACCATACTAATCATGGAATTGAGTTTATTTTCCAAAAATATAGCTTTCCACAGATGAGCAGACCAAATATGATATAGATTGCCCTCCATCCCTTCTCACCTTTAGAGTGGTTTGTCTAGCTTATTGAGACAGTGAGGAGGGTAGTACATAAAGGATGTGCATACAGACACTGCCTTTGTCATAATTACTAGGTGAATAAACAAAAGACTTCAGTTCTTAGGTCTCCTTTAGATGTAGATAGCGATGCAGGATCCAACTTCACCAGATATCTTAGTTATAGTATGACATAATTACAATGCAGAATAAAAATGATGCACTTTTTTTCATCACATCTCTGACTAGATAATTTCATCACAACTTTGAATGATAATTACTGGTTAATTTGAAATGCTTAATGTCACCAGGGAGACAGGTACACGTTCACTTAAATTGATGGGATAGGGGAACCAAAAAGGAGAAAATTCAAAGGAAGAAAGTGTATTTTCTGAGGTGTGGGGAACCTGCGGCCTCAAGGCCACACGTGGCCCTCTAGATCCTCAAGTGCGGCCCTTTGACTTCACGTGAAGTTTGGATTCAGTCAAAGGGCCGTACTTGAGGATACAGAGGGCCACGTGTGGCCTTGAGGCCGCAGGTTCCCCACCCCTGGTTAGCTATTCCAAATTTTCGGAATTTCACATTACTGCTGAGACATAGTATTCTTCCCATAAAGGCATGTGCCATCATCTATAACAGAAATCAAATAGCTGTACCATCTCCTCTGCCTTATTTTCTATTGCTTTCTCCCATGTAGATTTCTCTACAAAGCTGATTCCAAGAACATACAAACTCTTCCCAAGTTTCTCCCTTCTCTGTGATCATCTGTAATCTGATCCCATGGTATAGCCTGACTTTCACTGTCGCACCTATTCTCCTTTCCTGGCAGGCCTTTCAGAAGCCCTGTAGTTTTAGCTCAGGGAGATCCTCAGTTTTTGTTAGGTTATTGTTTTTGGTGCTGCGTGTGGGAAAAGAAATGAAACAGGCATGTGAAGGCCATCCTCCGTCAGAACCGAGGGAGCTACAGGAGAGGTCAGCTAGTCCAACCCCAGCCCAGAAAGGTGAAGTTCTTCATGAAGAAATGGTCATCTAATCTCTGTCTAAACACCTCCAGTAATAGGGAACTCACTATTACACTGTAATAAAAGCTGGCCATTCAATTTTAAGACAGCTCTAAATGTTAGGAAGTTTCTTTTTAAACAAAATACAACTCCTTCTCCCTGGAATTCTCACCAGATGATCACAGTAATGAAGGTAACAGTTTTGAGCACCCTCAGGGATGGATTCTGAAGCTCCCTGAAAAAGGGAAGGACACCAGAGGCTTAGAAAAAAAAAACCATGAATCTTCTTACCTCCAAAAGGTGACCAAGCAAAGATCAATAACTACCAACTAACATGCCTACTTTCCCATCACTACAAATTCTTTATGAGAGTAAACTATGCATGTATCAAGGGCATCCTTGGTGAAAATAGGCTTTTGCAAACAATATTTTGGAGCAGATTACATCTCTAGTCAAACAATTGATTGACAGGTGCAGAGAATCCAAGATTCCACTGTGCTTTTTGTTTTGGATTAAAAGTTTGATACAATAGAAAGAAATTATAAATGCCAAATTAAAACCTTTCCTCTATCACAAAAGATATAATAATTTCAATTACATGAAATTTAAAAAGCTTTTTCATGAGTGAAATTAATTCAACTAGCAAAAGAATATAAAAAGTCAAATGGGAGTCAAATCTTTGCATCAAATGTCTCTGGTAAGAATCTAGTATGCAAGGTAATTAACAGAAAGACCTAAGACCAAAGGTCATTCCCCAGTAGAAAAGCAGTAAAAAGATATAACAAATAATTCTCAAAAGAAGAATTGCAAACTATTAATGGCCATATAAAAATACTCCAAATCATTAATAAGAGAACAAATCAAAATAAATCTGTGATTGCACCTTAAACCCAGCAAATTGGCAAAGACAAATGAAAGATGAATGGGTTTATGATTGTCATTGTTGGAAGAAGTACCCACAATAATGAGATCACAGAATCAGTGAAGTACCGAAGATTCTGCCTCCTTGAAACGATTAGTGTCAGCCATGCTTGCTACATTAGGAAATCTGGGATACTTAGCAGTACTTCATCAATTCTCAAGACAATAATTTTCTCTACCACAAAAACTCCAAATTAAACAAGTTCTTGATGCACCCCCTCAACCAGTTTCTTTACTCAAAGCCCCCAAAGCTTAAGGATCTCTTAAGTGTCTCTACACACCCAAGCCATTTCAGAAATCCCTACAACTGCTGCCCCAGCAAACTTTTAGCTAATCTAAGGACCTCAACTAAAATCAAATCAAATTTCCTACTAGTTATTTCTTGCCTTAAAAAGGTAACTGCATCAGTAACACATGATGTCTTTGTCAGGCTGGGGGTTTTAAAGAACTAACCCTTACCCTAAGTTCATCTAAGAGGGATTATTGAATAAAATGCAAACCACTTGGACATATTCATACGTAAAGGACACAAGGAGATCAGTGTACATCTGTCTATCTCTCTGCTACTCACTGGGGCCCCATCTTTGGCCCAGGAAATAAAACTGCACATGAATCAGCTCCCAGGACATCAGGCTCTATCCAGATAAATAACTTGGTCTCCACATGGTTTGCAGATCTTTGGGCTATGTTGTTTTATTCTCAGGTAGACAAAGGGAGATAAATGCTCCACCCTAGGGTAATCAAATCATGTTATCTTTACATATCACAATCACTAATAGGTCAGATAAGGCTAGACCATAAAGTTAGAATTCTGAGTGAGCAGGGGCACTTCTGGATATTTGTTAGTCACTATCTGTATATCCCACCAACCCCCTCTCCTGGTTCCAAATCCCCAAAATGCCACGCCCCTCAGGATTAGGAATGTGACCTAACCAGATTATGTTCCAGAGAATATGGTCTTCTATAAATTTATTTGAATGCTTAACTCACAAAGAGTCTTGAAGACCTTTAATATTCACTAATAACTCTCTTAGGCCATTTTACTGGAATTTATATAAACTTTATATGATAAAATTATACAACATTTAGAGTTAAAATATATTCTATTGTCTACATCATTCATCACAGGTGAAAATGTGTAATTTTGTTCAGAAACCACAATATCAAAGTTGCTCTGATTGCTTTAGGGCACCTCAAGAAGTGATATCCCTTATAAGAAGAAGACATGAGTTCAAACCCTGCTTCAGACCCTTGGTAGCTGTGTGATTTGAATTAATCTCTCTTAGTTTCAGTTTCCTCTCAGAGTTGTTAGGAGAACCAAATGAGATAACAAAAGTAAAGCACTTTGCAAACCCAGAAGTCTATATAAATATTAGCTACTGTAATAATTATTATTATTAAGGCTTTGTTCCTCTCTTACCCATAGATAACCAATTCAAGAACAAATTTAACACACATTCTATTAAACGTCTCCTATATGCAGAGCATTGTGCTAGGCATTTGTGAAGATATATAGTTTAGATAAGACAAGGTCCTTGACCTCAAGGAGCTTACAGGCTTTTAAGGGGTAGGCGTGGGGAATAAGAAGCATACACAGATAGTGATAATATGATTATCATGTACAGGATAAGTGCATTAGAGAAAAACAGAACAAAGGGCTGTATAAGGCTCAAAGGGAAAAGTAATTACCAAGAGGGAAGGGGAAGGATTCATGAACAAGGTAGCCATTTGAATCAGGCTTTAAAGAATGAACAGGAATTCAAGAGGTAAAGAGGGGGGTGGGAGGCCATTCCAAGATTACAATAACTTACGTACATATGCTATGTAGAAAGCTTTCTGAAAATCTTAAAGCAGTATATAAATGTTAGTTACTGTTGTTAGATAGACTCTTCCATGGTCTCCAAGCTTTAAGGCTGAGGATCACACAAAGGGCAACGGCCAAGTACATATGGGCACAAATAGTCTGTATCATCAACAAGGCATGAATGATGCAGAAGAAATAGGGTAAAAAGAGTTTCAGAAATGTGCATGACCAGAAAAAAAAATATCCCTAGCAAAAGTTCCTGTTAGACAGCCAGCCTGTGTCAGATCTGTACAATTCCAAGAGATCTCAAGGAAGTTCTCCTAGCACTTGGGCCATTTCCTGTGGTGGGTTTATGTGAAGACATAGACGAGCATGGTGAATGCAGACTGACTGAGAGTTGGAGAACAAAAGCACTCTGGGCTTGTGCTCTACTTGCCTCCAAGGCTATTGCTCCTGTACCAAGAACAGCTTCAGAATTAATGAGATAAATCATCACGCAGGTATGTGCTCATTTGTTAGTTTTGGCTTTAAAAAAAATTCTCAATATGCACTAAACTGCAGGCTCACTGATCTCTGACTTACTTCAACCATTTCATTTTAGGTATGAGGAAAGTGAGGCACAGTGGCTAACCAATTGCTCATGGTCACAGAGCTACTTACTCAACCCAGGACTAAATATCCAGGTCTCCTGGCTCATAGGTCAGCACTCTTCCCACCAGACAGCCCTGTGATTCTCCCTTAAGTGCTGGCAAGTAAATTCAGTAAACTTCCAAATCTGTATTAGAGTTTTTGCCCTATTGTGCTATAGATTTCAGACTGTTATCATTTTTCATCACTGTACTTTGAAATGTTACTTAGCCTGCTAACAATTACTCTACCAAAATAATTCCTAAGTCATTATGCACTCAAAAAAGCTTTTAAACGAATTTGTATTATTAATCACAGCTACATTTTCCTTACCAGGAGCTCCTTGCCCAATGAAATTGTAGTCAAATCAAGTCATACGGTATGTCAGGCACTATGACAAGCACTAGGAATATCAAAAAAGGCAAAAAAAAAAAAAATCCCTGCTCTCAAGACACTGAAATGTAGTGGGGGACACAATGTACAATTATACTGGATAAAGTAGAGATAGGAAGCCCCTAAAGTTAAGAAGCACCAGGAAAAACTTCTTAGAGAGACCCGAAGGGAGAAGGCAGGACCAGGCCCCCACCTCCCCAAAAAGACACCCATCTACATCTATTGGGGGAACTGGATCTGCTTTTTTATCATACTGAGTCATGCCACTTATATTTTGTTGGAACTAAAGCTCAAAATGATAGTTTTGGCTCACACATGGATTCTAAAACCATGAGCAATAACTCATAGCACAATAACTGGGAATTTGAGCACCTGATGTGAATTTGGCTGGAAGAAAGGTAAGAGACAAAGATCCTACAGTATACCCTGAGGCTGGCATGCCCCATTACTGCTGACCTAGGTCCTCAATGGTGGTGAGAGTCCCCAAGGTGGGGTATGCACAGAGGCAATCTGCCCAGACTATAGCCACATTAGTAAAGTGTCAGAAGGAGGGAAACAGAGACCCCAGGACATCCCACAGTTCACAGTACATAACTCACATGTACATAGTACATCACGGCTGATCCCAGTCCTACTATAACGCTACAGATCCCAGGCTAGAAAGGCACACAGTAGGATGGATGGAGGGCCTAAAGTAATGCCTAAAAGGATGGAGGGGTGTCCATGAAAAGCTCAGACTCCGAGGGAGAAGGGCTTTTGCCCACAGATCAAAGGGGATGTCTCTAAAGGGGTAAACAGAATAGCCCACTAAGGAAAAAAAATGCAGTCTTGGCCATAGGAGCAATGATCAGGGTAATATCATGCAGAAGGCTGAGGTTGAATGAAATTGAGCCAGAGCTGCCTTTGCAATGAAACAGTAGGTTCCCCATCCCTGGGCCAGAGGCTTTAGCCATCTAAGCCTCAGCTGAGCTACAGTACTTAGGCTGAAATATTCAGAATAAAGGGAGGCAGGCACCCAACTGGTATAAGGAAACACAATAGCAGCATGGAACCTCCAATTCTTTAAGTTTTATGAGGAGTTGCTATTCCTTAGAGAGTCTCCGACAATGAATCAAACAAACTCAAGTCTGAAATTCTGTTCAGTAAGTTTCTGCCTAGCAAAGGATGCACATGATCCTAAATGCACCAAATATTAGCAGGAGACATAGATCTTAAAAGAAATTTTAGAGTATTTCCCCTGAACATCTATTTAAATAAATGCATTATTAAATTAAAACAGTTCACACTATGGTGAACTGCTACAACTTTTCAACAATTGCAACTCTCTGAATTGAGCTCCGATATAGCAATTAACCCGTGCACTACAGGCTGCCCTTTTTATTTTCCATTGCTCTTGCAATTTTCCAGCAGTTTAATCTCATTTGTGGTTAATTACCTCAATATGGAGCTACAGATGGAAAATGTTGCTGGTAAGTTGTTCCATTCACAGCCATTTAGACCTGCATTGCTTGCGTCAGACTCTGTTTTCTTGTTGGGTAAGAAGAGACTGTTACTTCAAACCCCTATTTTACTTTGCCTCTTGCCGTCACACATCACTGACTATAGACTGTACTTGCCTTCTACTGACCTTTCAACTAGAGTGCCATATTCCCACCCAGGAGGCTGGCCTAGTCTAGAGCCCTTGGCGTGTGCTATCCCCTGGCCAGGGCTCGAGCAGCACATACCACACTACTAACAAGGCCCAACCAATTCCAATTCCAGCCTTTCTTGAAAGGTCTTTCTACTATAAAGGCACATAACAACCAATTGCTTGAATGCTCGAAATGACTCCTTTTTCATTTCTTGTGTGTGTGTGTTGCTAGATTTAAGGTCTGTAACTTCATTGGAAGAGTACATTATTACATGCTCCAGTTCTACAACCTCCAACAGCCATCAATCAATTAATTAGGCAACATTTAGGTTCCTACTATGAGCCAGGCTCTGTATGAGGTGTTAGGAATACAAAGACAAAAGTGAGTCACTGTCCTCCAGGCCCTGACAATTTGCTATCTATAGAATACCTCTAGAAGCATATACAAAATAGCAACCAAGTCATTTGGCAGGAGAAGGTCCTGGCATCTGGGAGGATCAGGACAGGCTTCATGTAAAAGTGGCCCTTGTGCTCAGCTCTAAAGGAAGCCAAGGATTCTATGAGGTGAAGTTGAGCCAGGACAATGTGCCAGGCATGGGGGCTAGCAGTACACAGGCACAGAGGTAAGAAATGGAGCGCTGTGACTGAAGAACTGTTTGATTGGACATAGTGTGTATAAAGGTAGGGAATATAGAATAAGGAAAGAAAGACAGAATGGGGCCAGATGGTGAAGGGGAGGGTGGTTGTTGTTTCAGGAGGGAATTGGGGTTAAGTGACTTGCCCAGGGTCACACAGCTAGCATCTGAGGCCACATTTGAACCCAGGTCCTCCTGACTCCAGGGCCAGTACTCTATCCATTATGCTACCTAGTAGCCTCTTGTGAAGGGTTTTAAATGCCAAACAGAAGTTTATATTTTATCTAAGGAACAACTGGGGGACACTAGAATTTATCAAATACGAGAGTGACATGGTTAGGTTTGTGCTTTAGAAAAATCACTTTGGAGAGTAAAATGGAATAAGGAGAGACTTGATCATTTACCCTTTTTTAGTAGCATTGAAGGCAGCTAAGTATAAAATTATCTTGAGATCTATAGCTTAAAAAAATTCTGAACTAAAACTTCACGGATCTGGATTTAGGGATGGGCTGCATTTTACTTTTACATAGTAAATACTTTGTTCAGAGATATTACCAATTTATTGCGTGACTGATCTATTGGCATAATGTTTAAAATATGTGAGAGGGACATCCAGTATCCAAAATATCCAATGGGGTAGGCATGGGAAGTGGGGAATAGATGGTTCTATCCCTATGTAGCTCCTGAACATAAAAATTAGAGAGAGACAAATCCTGGCTCATTGGAAAGATCCTCAATTTCCACTCTTTGGAAACTGTGACATTCCATTCACACACAGTCATATTTCACCAGAAGAATATTGAAATTAAAAGGAAAGTTGAAGTCATAGATCTTCATAGATCTGGAATGGACCTCAGAAGACATATAGTTCAGTCTCCTTATTTCACAGATAAGGAAACTGAGGCTTAGTAAAGTTAGATGACTTGCCCAGGGTTTCACAAGTAGGATTCAAACCCAGGTTCTCAGGTTCTATGGCCAGTACTCTTGCCACTTTACAAAAATTAGATACGAATATGTTTTTTCTCGTGTGTGTGTGTGTGTGTGTGTGTGTGTGTGTGCGCGCTAGAGAAACCACTTTCTTTGGAGAGCACATTAAAAAATTTTTTAAAGAAACTGGCTAACAAAGATTGAGCAATAGGGTCATTGAAAAACCCGAACAGTTTCCCAAAGGCAACCCAGCACATTCTCCTCTGTTCACAGTCCATTTACAATGTCTATTCAAGATTTACCTACTGAGGGACATGCTCTATGGAGTGTCCATTCAAACGCATATCATATAATCTGGACTAAATAGGTGAGCCTTGGAATACCACACTCCAAAAAACAGAAATTGAGAATCACTCAAAGGGAAATGGAGAGATACTGAGGCAGATGTGAGCAGGCTATAACATATCATGAAGAAATAATTATGAAAGAAAAGGGCACAAATGATGTCATCTGAAAAGGTGATAACTGAAATTTTTTTAAATGGGCAAGTTACATAGCAAGCATATGGAAAAAACAGATAATAACTATATTCCATTGGTACCATGAAAATATTGAGAGATCATGAACTGGAGTTCTTCACTTTTGTGTGTGTCATAGACTCCTTTGGCTTTCTGGTGAAGCCCATGGACTCATTCTCAATAAAAGTTGTTTAATGCATAAAATGAAATACATAAGATTACAAAGACAACTAATTATGCTGAAATATAGCTATCAAAATATTTTTAATCCCAAATTTATAGATGCAAGGTTAAGAACCCCTCCTATAGAAGAAAGCCCCCCCCATACCTGGTGGATCTGCATTGTTGGTAGCCTCATTAATAAAATAATAATAGCTAACTTTTATATGGCATTTTTAGGTTTGCAAAGCACTTTGTATCGATCACTTCTTTTGATAACAACATGGCATTAAAACAAATTTAAATTAAGAGTTTAATAACTAGTGTCTTCCAACAATGAAACAGACTTCCTGTCCCCATTATGTGTTCAAGTAGAGATTGGGTGATAATCACCTGTCAGAAGTATCATGGAGAGGATTTCTGCACTGGTGAGTAGCTTGGACTGGATGACCTTTAAGATATCTCGAAACTTTAAAAACCACTTTAAAAAAATTTAAAAATCATTTTTAAAAATCTTATGCACATACACACACACACACACACACACACACAAATAAATGATTAGTGAAGTATAAATCACTGTCATCTAATCATAGTAAGACTCTTAAGGAATCTAGACATCACTTGGTTTAGATTAGGTTCAAGTACTGTAATAAAATTACATTTAAAATATCCCTACACTTTAGAATCTACACTATTTGGGATGAACTTTCACAATGAAGGAGTTTTCCCACAGAGTCCTAAATGATGAGATTTCACTGCATAACTACTTACGCAGTTCATTCATTCAATAAATACTAGGTCCAATATGTATACAGCATAATTATATTTTCTTGAATTAAGTTTACAAATCCTACATCCATTTAGTAGGTTATGATTTTGCATTTCTGTTCTCAACCTAATGATTCCTTTAGCTAAGAAGCACCACATGAGGTCAGACCAATAGCTCACCCAAATGAGTCCCCCATCTCAGTGACAGTCAAGGACATTTTAGAGGTAAAGAAGACATCACCTCAAATAACCATGGAGGAAAATGTACCAAACATCCTTAGCTCTCCATAATAATTTGATGAAGCTATTTTTTTTTCACTTTTAGGCAATTGCGGTTAAGTGACTTGCCCAGAGTCACACAGCTAGTAAGTGTCAAGTGTTTGGTCTGAGGCTGGATTTGAACTCAGGTCCTCCTGACTTCAAGGCTGGTGCTCTATCCACCGTGCCACCTAGCTGCCCGTTCTCCATAATAATTTGAAACTACCATTCAAGAATGTGTCTAAATTTCTCCTGAATCTATTGACATTTTTGCTCTGTGTGACTTCTTGAGGTAATGAGCTCCATTGGTTGCCCACCAACTATTTCTTTCAGACTTTGAAAGATACTTTCTATTTTTAGCATTCTAGGATATGGTGAACTTGGATTTATTTCCAGGCACAGAATCATAGATCTGTAAAATTAGGGGATTGAGAGAGGTCATCTAGTCCAACCCTCTAATTTTACAGATAAGGAAAATGAGGCTCAGTTAAAGAAATTTCCAAAAACCACACATGTAACCAGTGAAAGAGGTGGGACTAAAACCGATGCTCTGACTCCAACTCTTTACCTACTACTTTCTCACGATTTTATAAACTTCAACCATATCTGCCCTTCAGTTGGTCTTTCTCAACTGAAGTACAAACTGTTCTAATTCTGCTTATAAAAAGTCCCTCGGCTTCCTTGATCATTGCAGTTGTTCTATTAGAGATCAGACGATCAAAGAGTGGGTCATTCAGCTGCCTTAGAGACCCCTGAAGGCCTCTGTGTCTTGGCCCAGGCCCACCTCATGCTGCACCATGATACTCTCTGCCCACCCATCCGACCTCATGGCCACAATGCTCACTCCCCTCCCACCTGACCACATGTAATAAGATCAGTAAGTCCCCTATGTGTATTTATCTGTGAACATGTATTATATCCCCCAAAAAATGCAAGCTCCTTGAGGAAAGGTATCATCTTACTTTTATATTTTGTATTTCTATCCCTAGCAGCTAGTTCAATGCCTGGCACAAACTTAATAACTGTTAAATGATTGACTGATATATCTAGTCTAACCCCTTCATTTTAGAACTAAGGAAACTGAGGCCTGAGAAAATAAGTGAATAGTGAATCACCCAAGATTACACAAGTAGGAAGTAGCTAAGCCATAATTCAAACTGGGGAAAATGAAGGAAATACCCTCACCTAAATGGCATTCATCTGTGCATGGGAGTTTAAAGGGGCAGAAGGATGAAATTGTAGAACTGTTAACCAAAGTATATAACCTGTCACTGTAATTAAACATAATGTCAGAAGATGATATATTGCCAATTTTACTTTTAACCTATAAGAAGGGCTTGAGGGGCAGCTAGGTGGCGCAGTGGATATAGCACCGGCCCTGAAATTGAGGACCTGAGTTCAGATCCAGCCTCAGACCAAACACTTACTAGCTGTGTGACCCCTGGCAAGTCACTTAACCCCAATTACCTAACCAAAAAAAAAAAAAAAAAGGACTTGAGAACACAATTTCAGATACCATAGAATGATTTGCTTCACTCATTAGCCTGAATAAAATGTTACCTGAAGACAAGAAATTGAGAGAATGGGAACTGTTATAATTAAAGTATCTGGTTTTTTAATTCTTTTTCAAAAAAAGAGGGGCTTGGAATTACATTTTGAGGAGTATTATTTCAAATCTGACATGCTAGTAGGAATTATAATGAAGGGTGCTATTATTGAACAATTAAGCCAGTATAATCTTTTGGGAGACAAACAACTTTGTTTCTAATCCAATCACCCAGATTTCTATAAAGTGAATTATCTTTGTTAATTGACTCAAAGCTCTTTGAGGAGAGGTAAATGAAAATACAAACAAGAGAATCAGAGAATTTTAATATTGGATATAATATAAATCATAATATAATATACATCATCTAATCTTCAGGATGGGGCCAGGCTATGAAGGGTTTTTGAATGTCAGAGTTTGTATTTGATTCTAGAGGCAATAATAGGAACAGCATTATTGTGTACTATAGAGGTGAATGACATGGTCAGACCTGCACTCTAGGAAAAATCACTTTGGCAGCTGTGTATGGGGGATTAATGGGAATAGGGATAGGGAGACAAGATAGGGAGACAAATCAGGAGATGATTACAGTAATCTAGGTGAGAAATGAGGACAGTTGAGCTAAGGGTGTGGTCATGGAGACAGTCACAAGATGGGGATAGATGTAAAAGACCTGAGGTGTCTGGAAGAATGCCGTGCTCTGGACATAAATAGCAACGTTTTGAAGAGCAGTAAATTGGGGAAAGAGGGTGGGGAACAGAGGAGAGATCTGTTCTATTTTGAACATGTTGAGTTTTACAAAAGAAATGTAAAACTTCAGCAAGAAGGTGTGTTAGAAGCAGTATGAAGCAGGTGACAGCTACCGGCTACAGATGCATTAACTATACTAGCAAAGCAGAAAGACAGAGCCTTTAAGTCTCAATGGTGGGGGAGAGACCAGGTGACTTAGAGATGTGCGTAGGCAGGAAGGAGAGGCCATAGAGAAAAATTAATGTCTCTCAGACCTGGAGAAACACCCAGGAGCCACAGGCAGCAGCAAACTACAATGGAATATCAAAAGAGAGAGACAGAGGAGGGGTCAAAAATAGAGAGAAATAAGGAATAAAACCGTTAAATAGGAGAAGCAACCCCAGTCCTTGTCTTTCACTGATAATGAGTCATGTAGACTGGGGAGGGGGATGGGGACAAAGAGGAATAGTAAACTCCTTGGTAAGCCCAAGTTCTCTCCCTGCTTGGGCAGAGGACCCAATTCTAGAGTGATGCTGTAATGGTGGCACAATCATATAAGTCACAAGGCAGAGCCAAGTTAACCAAAAGAAGAAAAGTTTCTTTAACTGTTTTACTTAAAGCAAGAAAGAGCTGTCAGAATCATCGAAACTTCACAGTACACTTCTATCCCTAGCCTCTGGGGCAGGTTTCTGATCTACTTCCTGAATTCTTTATCTATTTTCTTCTTCTGTGCAGACAGTCTATAGAATGTTCCCACCACGATATCACTTTTGCCCACTGATCCTCACCTCAATGGTTTCCCGCTCTGGTTCATGGATTTCCTTCCGTGAATGTATCTTCTTTTTAAATTAACAAATTGTCTTGATGTACAGTGTTATTCTACCACCTCCTTTAATCTATTCCTTGAGAACGTGGCATACCTTTACTTTGCCATATTGCAGCCATAAGTCACATTTTACTAAATGTCAGGAACACCTATGAGCTCATAATCACCTTCTTGCATCAACATTCTTGGCTTCCTATTTTATTACTCATATCTGCCCAAGGCTTTTATTACTGCTCCCACCTGTGAATTATTGGACCTCTGCATAGGTATCTTTGCATCATACCTGATAACTGGCTGCGGTATATGGCTTGGCCAATGTGTCTCCCTTTATATTTACAGTTTTAAACACTTTAAAAAAATCAAATCACCAAGTCCCCAAATACATTTTTCCTATTCTTCATACTCCATGCCTATTTCTAAACTCTTGGACTATAAATCCGAAGCCCAGTTCTCCAACACCATCTTCTTAAACAGATGTTCACTCCTCCAAGCCACCATCCTCTTCTGAATTGGCTATCTTGAATTAGAATCAGGGATGAAAAAGAACTTGTAAACTTAACTAAGGTTAATTTCTCAATTTCTCAAGATTTAACAATAGTGCTTTCTAGTTTTCTTCTGGGCAGCTAGGTGGTGCAGTGGATAGAGTGCTAGGCCTGGAGTCAGGTGTCTTCCTGAGTTCAAATCTGACCTCAGACACTTACTAACTGTGTGACTCTGAGCAAGTCACTTAACCCAGTTTGCCTCAGTTTCCTCATCTGGCAAGAGCTGGAGAAAAAAAATGGCAAACCATTTCAATATCTTTGCCAAGAAAACCCCAAATGGGGTCATGAAGAGTCAGACACAACTGAAACAACCAAACAACAACAAAAGTTTCTTCTAGTGGTATCACCTGTCCCTTTGTGAATCACCAAAAGTGCATATTAGCCATTGAATCTGACAAGACGTGGGAAGTTTCTGATCATATGTCAGATAGATGGCAGGAAGATAGTAAGGATCTGAGCCGGGTCTTTTATTTCCTTACCCTCTCTCAAAATGTGAGAGTTTCCCCAAGGGAATGTATATACCAGAGGGCTTTCTTTCTACTAGACTCCTAATTAGCAGGTAAAGCCGATAGCCTTAGGCTATTTGAATAGACTCACTCAATTGTTCCAGATTGAATTTTACTTAAGAAAGATAATTAGGAGAAAATTAGGATGCTTTACAGACTCCAACATTCATAAGAAGGAACACCTCAGTAGAAGATATTCCTTCCAGATGTTGGAAAGAGAAAGGACATTGTACTTTGTAGTTGTAGCAGTAGAGATTAGAGACAGAGATGACCTTGATGGTCAGGTAGTCCCCCCCACACCCCCATTTTAAAGATGGAAACTGCATCCCAGGAAGACTAAGCAATTTGCCCCAGGATTTGAATTTAGATTCTCTGATTCCAAATCTAACACAATTTTCTTTGTACCATACTGCCTATTTGAACCTGGACTAAGAGGCAAAGGTCCGGGTTGCTACAGGCAACCAAGAGAGATCCCCTCAGGAAGTGCCTAGTCTAGGATTCCCACAGAGCTAGGATGCTATGCAATTGGTGTCTTCCACCAGAAAGGGAACATTTGAAGATTTCTTTTCCCATTCATTTCTCCCTTCCCCTTCATCACAAATAATGCAACTAACCACAGAGAAAAGTTTTGCAAATGACAATAATGTGGGCAAGTGGATGAGGGAAAGCCATGGCCAGAGCCCCCTCAAGACACTAAAAGCAAATGACAAGTGGGAACTCTGAGAAACTGAAGGAAGAATTGTGATGGAAGTGATACCTGGTAACACCTGAAGAGAGCAGCAAGGAAGGAGGAAATGCAGGCATGTTTATGCCACCGGCAGGCTAGGGCAGTAAGGACCTGCTGGGAGCAACCAGAAGCTACAGAGGTAGGGGAACATCAGTATTTAGAGCTGGGATTCGAGATTTACTATAAATCTGAGGGAGAGTTTGTTTTCCAAGGCTCCTGTTTTGTCTTCCATTTGGTTTTCCTCAATCTTTCAATAAAACTTCCTTCTCTAATATAATGAGAACTGGTAAAAATTCTAGGTAGGGAACAGCTTGCATACTTGTTTCCTTTGCACACAAGTTTCCTGGATAGCAGCTATGAGCCAGAGAAGTTAAGAATCCTCCAAGACATACACAGACATTGCATGCCATGAGCCTCTGACGAGGATTACCCCATAGAATACATCCTGATTGCCCACATCAGATACGGCTACTTTGATACCTCTTAGGAGAGCACCATTATTTGTCTCTCTTTTTCCCTGCCCAGTGCTGTATGTCCTCTTTCCTGGTAGACTAGGAAGATTCTCAGTATAATTCCTTGAAGTGTAAGTAGCTCCACTTCGAATATTAGGGGCCCCAAAACTTCAGGGGTTCAGAAGTTCTTTCTTCCTTCTTGGCATCAAATTCTGTCATCCTCCAAACTCCTGACACACACTCGATTGCCCTGTCTGTTAATATTACTATTTTGGCTTAAAGCACATTTTCTGTTTTTCAAGGAAAATAATCTTTCCTTTTTCATTTGTCTCATGACACTTTTGTTTGTACTAATTTTTTACCACTCTTGAATAATTTTTTTTAAAGTAGAAAAATACAGCACTCATCTGCCTCACTGGATCCTAAAGTCCTTAAAGGCCTATATTGGCATTTTCTTTATCTTAGTATTCCCCACAGGACCTCGCACACAGTAGGTGCCATAAATGTTTGCTGAGTGAATTCCACAGTGTACAAGCAGATCAGAGAAGCTTCTTATCTGTGGAGGCCAGGTTAAAATGGATAACCTTGACAGTGTTATCATCTGTGATGGCCAGATTCAAGTTAAGAACATCTCTAAACCCCAACCAGATGATCAGTTTCAAACAAGAGGATCTTCCTCTTCTGCTTTTGTCCCTGAAACTCAGTATGTCCTACTCTGTTCCTCTCCACCCTCTGCAGCAGTCAAAATCAGAATGTTTCAGAGTGAAGAAGAAAGTCAGAATGATTCTGAGAGACAGAGAAGCCCCCTCTGTCAGTAGGGTGGGAAAAGAGCATCCCTCTGCCTTCTGTTCTCTTCTAGGGCTATTTGTAGAGGAGCTGTGCACATTTCTGTTTCTTGGGTTTTTTTGCTTTGTTTTGTTTTTAGGCAGTTTAGGCAGGTTAAGTGACTTACCCAGGGTCACACAGCTAGTAAGTGTCAAGTGTTTGGTCTGAGGCCGGATTTGAACTCAGGTCTTCCTGACTTCAGGGCTGGTGCTCTATCCACCACGCCACCTAGCTGCCCCAACATTTCTGAACAAAACAATCTACTTCTGCTACTTTTGTCTGTTCGTGTGTGTGTGTGTGTGTGTAGGGGGGGTGTATATATAAATATATGTGCATATATGTGTGTATACATGTTTACATGTGTGTATATGACAGCTAGAAGTACTATCCAAAAAACAGACACTCCACAGTCAAATCTAGATATCATAAAGGCCAAGTTCACAGGATAGTATCAGTGGCAGACTAGGAAATGCTACTTCACAGTCCAATGCTGCTTCTATTTTCAGATTTTCTTGCAACTTTTTTTAAACAAGTCCTATTCTCCCCCCTCTTCCCGGCCCCCCCCCAAAATCTTCTCTTCTAAAGAGATCAAATTTCCTCTAGTCTAAGCCTATGATAGCCCACAGAAGAGAAAACATGAGCTAGCAGAAAGCATGCTCCACTAGGAATCAAAACAGATTCCAGGATGTTAAGAGCTAGAAAAGACCTTAGAGATCATTTAGTCCAGTCCTCTCATTTTACAGATGAGGTCATCGAGGCCCAGAGAGGTTGTGACTTGCCCAAATACATAATTGGTTCATGGCAGAACCTGGACTATAACAATCTATTGCATCTCCCAGTGTACCTTACACTACATTATGAGAAGAGATGGTCCTTATAGCCCCAGTTCTGCCACTTACCAGTCGTGAAGCCCTAGGACCTAGGGCCTAGAACAAATCCTTTTATTAAGGGGATTTGTTCTGTGAAGTTTGGATTCAGTCAAAGGGCTGCACTTGAGGACCTAGAGGGCCCCATGTGGCCTCAAGGCCACAGGTTCCCCATCCCTGGCCTAGGTAATTCACTTAGTTATAAATTATTTTATTTGGTTCTTATGAAGAAGGCAGCATGACATTATGCAGAAACCATGTTTTTGAAAAGATATGGAATTTGTAAGGCACTAAGGTGCTAAGATACAATGCAGGTTAGTAAGACCTAAGATGTTAAGATCTCAAGGAACCCAAATCCTAAACTTAAGAAAAACCAAAAACCTCTCTTTTGATAGCATTGCTATTGCTGATCAACAGGTTGTACAGTGTAACCAAACAATACTACAACCCTAGTTATCAGAACCACTAACATAGAATTCCCAACAATTTGAATATTTGAGGGTGGAGGGGGGAGTAGAGTAGGGAAAGGCCTCCTAAACAAATATGAGGTAAACAAAGGAAATCTTTGGGCTACTTAAGCTTGCAAGCCAACAAATCCCAATCTAATAAGCATATATCTTTCCTACAAGGTACTTGCTGTCCTAGGTAGGCAACAAAAGGAAAACATTCCTGCCAACAAACATTTCAAGCACATGTAGAACTACAGTAGCACTTAGGATGTCTTGCAAATAATGTACTAACTGTAAATAACTCTCACCTAATTAGTAAAGCCTTTCAGTTCTTCAAAGTTACACAGTTTCCCTATCTCCGATAATGACTGTATAAACTTGAAAGTAGCAAAGTTGTCATTGTATGTTCTATAAACCCAACTTTTCTAAGCCAGAGTGACCTTCCCATCCAACCTTTATATGGTTATTGAGGGATGAATGACAGTTTGGGAAACACAGCCCCTCAATCTTGAGTTTGTAGAAGAAATCTCAGGCCTTAAAGATTGTGGAATTTAGTTGGAAAGCCAAGATCAATATATCTGAAGTAGATGATTTGCTGTGGTTTTAGAATTATGGACAATTATATGGTATGGATAATAAATGCCAAAGGAGTTCAAAGGACTGGGAAATCAGTGTGACCTAGAGGAGTAAATGAAGACTTCATAGAAAAGGCAGGATTACCTTTAGGCTTTGAAGGATTGGTAGAAAATGGAAAAAGAAGGGCATTGCTCTCCATGGAGTAGCATGAACAAGAGGCACAAAAGAGGGAATGAGAATGGTGTGGGCTATGGGTCAGTGAAAAGACCTGGGTAGAACTGTATATGTTGGGAAGTAGTAAGAAATGATCTTGGCTAGGTAGGATAAAGTGAGATTATGGAAAGCATGGAAAGCATTGAAAGCCTTGAAAGCCAGGAAAATTAGTTAAAATTCAATGACCATTTATTAAACACATGGCACTGTGTATACCAACAAAAAACCAAAAATATCATCTCAACAAGCATACTTTCTACTGGAGGGAAACAAGGGGAACCCAACATAGGCCCTTCAAGATGAGAAGCAAAGGAGAAGAGCAAGTGTCCCACTAGCTGAGGACGTGGGATGAGACCAGCCACGCTCTCTCTTTCTAAAGTGTTGTAGCCCTGCTTATGTATGCCCTGCCTACAGCTTGCCCTTCTTAGGATCACCTTACTCTTCAGCAATGCGAGCATTGCAATAAGATGAAGAATAATCCGATTCAGCAATAAAAGTACAATTTACTAGTCTTCAAAGCTGATTTTCACTATGCCCCTACTTAGTTTTACCCAATAGGATAGCCTCAGATAAATGTTTATAAGTTACTCATTTAGAATTTAAAGTAATGCATTTGAAAAAATTTACTAAGGCTAACAGAATAGGAAAAAAAGCAAATGGCACCTCACTGGAAATCAGACATTTAAATGCAGTAGCTCAGAAACAGTAAGATACATATTAACCCTATAATGACTAAATGTACTAACATACTTCAAGGCTTCTTGACTTACTTCATCAGGATGTGAACCCCCCCCTACTGCTCCCCCACCCCCCCTTGGAAGAGAGTCTTCTTCACTTTCTGTGGCTTGGAAAAAGAACTGGCGAGTAACCACTCTACCATTTATTGTTGCCTCCATTCCTCTCTCCTCTCAATAACTTCTCAAACTCCAGCAATCTGGCTTCTAACCTTATCATTCAATCGAAACCCGTTATTTCCAAAGCAGCCAATGATCTTTTAACTGTCAATTGCAATGGCCTTTTCTCAATCCTCATTCTTCTTGACCCCTCTGGCAGTCTGTGATACTGTTGGCCATCTCCCCTCCTGGATATTCTCTCCTTTATGAGTTTTCCTGGAACACGGTTCCTCTAGCTGTCTGACCTTTTCTTTCCCATTCTTTCAGAGACTGGGTCTACCTAGTTCACCCAGGCTAGAAGTACTGAGGCCATTCATAGGCCTCATCCTACTGCTGACATCTTGGAAGCTTTGTACTGCTCAATTTCCCACCTGGGCTGATTTGCTCTTCCTTAGACAGCCTGGAACTCTGCTCCCCTTCCAGTAGTTCACCATACTGCTACTGGACTTACAGACACCCAGTTAGCTTTATCCTCCATTTCAGCTCAAAATTCCCAAGCTCAAGTGATCCAGCAGCCTCAGCCTTCCCGGGGAGCAAGGATTACAGGCATGTATCACCATGCCTGGTCTAAGTGCTCCTTTTCAGTCTCTTTGCTGGATCTTCCTCCAGGTCACACTCACTAATGATAGGTGTCTTCCCAAGGGTCTGTCCTGGGCCCTCTTCTCTTTTCCCTCTACACATGCACATTTGTTGATCTCATCAGCTCTCGTGGATTCAATTATCATCACTATGAAGATGACTCCGAGATCTTTATGTCCAGCCCCAGATTCTCTCTTAAGCTCTAATCCCACATCACCAATTTTTTATTGGTCATTTCAAACTGAATGTCCCATAGACTTCTCAAACTCAACACATCCAAAACAGAATTCATTATACTTTCCCCCATTATACTTTCCACCAACCTCCTAACTTCTCTATTAATGTCAAAGGCATCAGCACCCTTCTCATCACCCAAGTTTGCAAACTTGAAGTCATCTTCAACCCCTCACTCACTTTCTTTCTACATATTCAATCCACTTCAAAATTTTATTGATTCTAGTTCTACCATATCTTTCATCCATCTCCTTCTCTCCATTAGAATGGCTCTAGTTCAGGCCCTCACCAGCTCCTGCCTGGACAAAAGCAACAGCCTCCTCATCCCCTGCCTCTAGTCTGTCCCTTCTCCAGGCTACCTCCACACTGCTGCTAAGTGATTTCACTATAGCACAGGTCTGAGTATGTCACTCCTCTATTCAGTAAATTCCCATGGCTCCCTATTACTTCTAGGATTAAATACTAACTCCTCTTTTGGGCATTTAAAGCCTTTTATATAACCTTGCCCCAATCTACCTTCTTGAGTTTTTTGATACATTACTCCCTTTCACAAACTCTGTGTTACAGCTAAATTAACTTTCTTCCTATTCCTCACATATGACATTCCATTTCTCTTATAATTGTTCCTTTATGTAAACTCTCCCTTACCCCTAAAATAGACTCCCTCCTCACCTCTGCCTCTTTGTGTCGATTCTCCTTCCAAGCTTGGTTCAAACACCACCTCCAATATAAAGTCTTTCTTGATTCCCCTAGTTGCTAGATCTTCTCACCAAAATTTCATTGTATTAATTTTATATCTATTTTGCATACTTATTTTTAAATTTAATTTTATTTCTCAATTACATGTAAGAACAATTATTAACATTTGCTTTTTTAAATTTTGAGTTACAAATTCTCTCCCTCCTTCCCTCCCCTGTCCCATCCTTGAGAAGGCAAGCAATTTGCTACAGATTATACACTGCATATACTTATATGTATACACAAAGACAAGCTGTGTCTCAATGGAATGTATATTCCTTGAGAGCAGAGGCTGTTTCATTTTTTAAAATTTTGTATTACTAGTACCTAGCACAGTGCCTTAGCAATAATAATAAGTAGCATTCCTATAGCACTCTAAGGTTTGCAAAGCTCTTTACACACATATTTCATTGTATCTTCACCTGGGAGGTTGGTGCTATTATCATTCCCATTTTATAGATAAAGAAATTGAGGCACAGATTAAGTGACTTGCCAGAGCCACATGGCTAGTAAACAGAGGATCTGAACTCAGGTCTCCCTGACTCCAAGTCAACGGTTCTATCCAAGGTGTCACCTAGTTGCCTCTTTGTACCTTTGGCACATAGCAGGGGGCTTAATAAAAATGTGTTCCTTGAATGAGCAGCAGTGACCAAACTTGGAAACCCTGGCCCTCCAATGGAAAAAAAAACCTCTTACTTCAAATCTTTCCTGTTCACCCAATAAAAAAATTCCTAAATTTAGGCTTAGGCAACTTTAAAAACATTGGTACAGAAAACCAAACTGCAGTGAAAGGAGAATTTAACTGTAATGGATGCATGGATACAGTACTCCAATCAGTAGAACAGCTAGTCTATTCTGAAGGTGAAATAGAGCCCTCACACAGGTCCAGCTGGGATGGCCTCTGAGCTCTGTTCTCATCACTGAGTGAGGTGGAACAAAAACACCTCCACATGGTGGGCTGGGCTCATAGGCCAGACAGAGCCCCAACAGCTGGCACAGGCCTTATTCAATGAGTGCATTCCCAAGAGTGCACATACACGAGGGGCGAGCTGGAAGACAGCTTGGGATTCTATAATGCTTAGATGTAGAATAATGCTACAGTTATGTGATAGCCAGGAAAGAGAATATGGAAAGTCCTTATCATAAATAAGTATTAAATGTCCTGTCAATTATATATGGTGATGTGGATGGCCAAACCACCTATTTTCCTTTTCTATAGTATTACTTAAAGGCCAAAGAACTCTTCACACTTGCTACCGACCTGTACACAACTGTTAGAGACATTATCTTCTATGAATCTTTATTGACTTTTCACTGCCAGCCTGAGTCCATTTAGATAAAAAAAAATTCACACTTTTGGCTCCTGTGTACCAGAATAATGAAAGGACTAAAATATCTTATCAAAAATATGATATGCTCCCTTGCCTCCATGTATACATACGTGTGTGTTATATGTTCATATATATCACATATATATGGGCTTTTGGGCAGAGACACAATTTGATGATGATTTAAAGTGAGATTATCAAAGTTCCCCATGTCCCAATCAGGGTTATTCAGAAACAAAAAATACTCAAGCTTTGGCAATTGAACTGTAAACATGGCATTTGTCCAGTCAAGTGTAAAGCTTATCAAGCACATGGTTCTCAATTCTCAAGGGGGTCCTTGTTCCAAGACTTCTCGTAACCTGGAGGTAATAACACCTCAAGTTCTCCACTCCTAGGATTTCTGTGCATTACACTTAAATTTCAATTTAATCATTTAAATAGGATCAAGAAACTGAAATTTCAAGTCACATTAGAATTCCGTATTATCAGCATACAAAACACTATCCACGATAAAATAAAAAATAATTTGACTTTTTATGATTAGACTTTGTCCAATCTTACTAGAATATACTGCCTTGTTTGGAAAAAAAATGGATTTTGCTTTTAAATGTATTTTTAGGTATGTATAGGATTTAATCTCTGTGGTTCTAGGCAAACCTAGAACTAATGAATAGAAGTTATAAGGAGCCAGGTTCCAGCTCAACATAAAAGAACGACTTTCTAACAATTAAAGACATCCAAAAAAGTGAATAAACTATTTCCTGAGCTAGTGAGTTCCCTATCTCTAGAGCTGTTCAAGCAGAGGCTGACTGACTAGAATTCCTGCTTTAGCTAGGGTTTGAACTAAATAATGGCTTACAGTCCCTTCAGCTTTAAGATGTTATGACCATAAAAATTTCAAAATGGGTGCAATTGAAGTCTGAAGTCATTCCCCCAAAAGGTAACTAAAAAGATTCATGGGGTGGGTGTGAGGCTTTTATATAAGTTATATAACAGGCTCTCATTCCTTCCTTCCACAAACAAAATAAGTGCCTATCATATACAGAACTATGCTCATTCAAAATGTAATGAATACCCTCAGGAGAGTCTCATCTAGTAGAGGATAAGACATGAATACAGGTAACTGTAATACACAATAATACATGATGAGTACATGAGAAAGTTGTTTCTGAGCAGAGTTCAACAAGCACTTATTGCTTATTATGTACAAGGCACAGAATACAAAGAGGGAATATATTTTGACCCCAAATTCTCACCTATGTAGAAATCCTCAGAAGTCTAAAAGAGCAGATATTTCTGCAGCAATTTTGATTAGAGGTGTATCTGAAAAAACAACGAAGTAATTTGCAAGTATTTCTAATCAGGTTTGAAGCAGCAAAGATATGAACAGAAAGCCTTATCTAGATTTCTTGACTAAAAGGAATAAAGCTCAATTAGCAGCTCCACTAGTTGTTTTCCACTCAGAACCAAACTGTGGTTTCTATGGATTGAAAGCACCAAATGAGAAAGCCAAAGGCTTCAGGAGTGTCAACGCAATAATCAATATACCATGTAAGTAAAATTCTTGGTTAAGCTGTAACTCTAACTGGCCAAACAACGATCTTCTCCGAAAATAAAGATTTTAATTGTACTTGCTTTAGCCAAGGAAGACCCCACCCCAGCTTGAAGTTGCAATCAATGTAAATAACTTCTGAAGCTTTTTTTTCCCTCCAACAATTTAGTAGGATCATCATGAAGGCATTCATGGCTGGAAGGGAGATCATCTCTGAGTTATCCAAGTAGCCAACCTCTTTACAGTTTTACCAACAACCTCCTGGAGGGCCAACACCTGAGGGTCCCTGTAATCTGTTGTCAATAAAAGTGTTACAATAAGGTTAAAAAAAAAACTCCTTATGAATGACGGAATTCTGAAGAAGGCTAGATCACTTACAGCTAAGAGGGCTCAGGGAAGACTTCATGGAGGTGTCATCTGAGCTAGGCCTTGAAGGATGACTATGATTTAAAAACACTAACACTCCCACCTCCTCCTTCATTTCCACCTCTACCTCCAAATCCTCCTCCCCCTCCTCCTTACATTTACAGAGCTCTTTGCATACACTCTCTTAGATTTCACACCAACCTTTTAATGAGAGTAAGTTAAGCAGCTCCTTTTTACAGATGAGAAACCTGATGTTTGGAGAAACTAAGTAAACTGTTATCAAGGTCACAAAACCAGTAAAAGATGAAGGCTTGATGCAAGGTCTTTTGACTCCAAATCCTCTCTTCTTTCCACTGCCCTGTACTGCAATTTCTGTCCAAGGCAGAAAACCAATGAATGAATTTGGTGGAGAGTGAATGGCCTAATTTGGCTCCAGAATTAAAGAACAGCATTACATACGTGAAAGGGAACAGAAAGAGATAAAACTGGAAAAGCATATAAAAGCCAAATTGTAGAAGACCTTGAATGTCAATGTTTCTTATTACTTTTGTTGTTGTTCTTTCACTTTTAGTCACATCCTACTCTTCATGACCCCATTTTGGGGTTTTCTTGCCAAAGATACTGGAGTGCTTTGCCATTTCCTTCTCCGGCTCTTCTTACAGATAAGGAAACTGAGGCAAACAGCGTTAAGTGACTTACCCAGGGTCACACAGCTAGTAAGTGTCTGAAGTTGAATTTGAACTCAGGAAAATAAGTTTTCCTAACTACAAGCCCAGCACGCTATCTATTGCACCAACTAGCTACCCAAAAATCATAGCTACATACATACAACTCCCTTGAGTTCAGAGATAGTGTAATTTGCCCAAGGTCACACAAGTAGTAAACATTAGAGTTAGGATTTGAACTCATGTCATCTGACTTCAGAGTCAGTGCTCCTTCAACACTTTCACCTTGAAATGTTCTGTTTCAGTCTCCAGGTAGGCACCCCCACTAAACACAGAATTAAGGATGTACTTAGTAAAAACTTGTTAACTGAATCAAAATCAAAATAGGTTAAAACAGTACAAGAAGTTCAGCAACTATAACAGAATTTATGCCTAAGGCAAAAAGCATGCCCAGTTCCAAAGTAAATACTTCTAAATAATGCCAAACCACTAAAGGAACAGGCAGGTGCACCAGAATGAATGGAGAAACAAAAGAAGAAGGGGTAGCCTAGAACTGCTTTGCTGAATAGTCTTTCCACTTGAATTGGGTAGTTTTTCTTCTGCTAAATACAGCATTATGGAAACCCTGAAAGCACAAAGTAGCCTAATTTGTCATTAATTTCTTGCCTGTTCTGGTCTAAAGAAGTTTCTGAGCTCAATAATTCCATATACTAGGATATGGGTATTATGTGTCAAGCACTGCAATTTCTCCACCATCAATAAACCTTACCTTATTTACCAGGGATGGTCTGCTCCATGGCCTTAAAAGCCAACGGATGACTGTGGATGGCCATGAACAACAACACAGGTGGAAAGAAAAGCATATCTACAAATATTCGTTCTTATTTCAGATACCCTCCCCCTGTCTCTAAGTCAGACACACAGTCTACCCTTGCATAAATAATTAATCACTTTTCCAGAGCTGAAAAAATGGAGGACTTCCTAACTGGAAACCATCCACAGATCATATTTCTATCTAAATAGTACCCTATGTACTGATCAACCAAGAAGCTTTTATTAAAGACTTATTATTATGTGATAGGCACAAGGAGAGATGCTAGGAATACAAGTCAAAAACCAAACAGCCTCAGTCCCCAAGGCTCTTACATTCTATAAGGGGAAACAATATTTACATATATAAAAGAATACAAAATGTATACAAAATAAATACAAGGTAAAGAACAGGCAGACTGCAGGGAAAAGGAAGCATGTGAGTAGGGCATTGGAGGAAACTAGTAATTCAAAGAGTCAGGGGTGAAGAAGTGAATTTCAGGCTTGGGGGGTAGCCTTGCAAAGGCTCAGAGAAAGGAGGTGGAATGTTATGTGTGAGGAACAGCAAAAGAGCCAGTTTGGCTAGAAGACAGAGTACATGAAGGTGAGAAATGGGTGATAAATCTCAAAAGGAAGGTTGAGGTCAGCTTGTGAAGGGCTTTAAATGCCAAACAGAAGAGCCTGTATTTGATCCTTGAGGTAATAGGGAGCTGTTGGAAATTTGTGAGCAAAGAAATGAGATGCTCAGTGTGCTTTAGAGATATTTTGGCAGTTGTGAAGAGGATGGTTTAGAAAATGGATAGACTTGAATCAAGGAAAACTAAATTAAGAAGTTATTGCAATAAAACTAGGTGAACGACAATGATAGTTTAAACTTGGATAGTGGCCATGTTAGTGAAGAAAACAGGATCAATGAAGAGATGTTGAAAAGGCATAACTGACAACTGAATGGAAGACTGGAAATATGGTGGTTCACTCAACAAAAAACAGAAAGTTAAGAAGAGGGCTGGGGTTGGAGGAAATACTATAGGATGCTAGAATGTGATGATGAGGGAGGACTTCGAGACCATCTATCTGGTTCAGAAGCACAATTATATACCTATTTGGTATTAACATCTTTTATTTACAGTCCTTTAACGCACTGGATCAATTTAGTGTTAGTTAAACAAGTAAAAGTTGGGGAAAACTACTGTAATATCTTATTCAGCGTTTGGGACGAGAAAAATTATTCCGAGATCACAGAATTTAGAGCTAGGAGGAACTTAGAGATCATCTAGTCCAACTCCTTCACTTTCCAGATGAGGAAACTGAGCTATCAAGAGGTTAAATGACTTTCTCAAGGTCACATAGGTAGCAGTCAGCAGAGCGAAGATTCAAGCTCAGTTCCTCTTGATGCCCAAGTACAAGGCTCTTTCCATACTGCACTTTTCCCCATCTGTCTGAACCAGTAACTGACAAATACCCAAAAGGATGCCTCCAACAGCTAGGAGATTGAACTACATAAGAAATCCCTACATACATTTCCTTCCTTCTCTTTTCCTTTCTAACCACCAACTTATCCTTATCCCACAAACCCTGTCTCAGGTCTTGGAATCTCCTATAGTTTGGGAAAATCACTGTTCCTACTACGTGACAAGTTGCAGGTAAACAGAAGCCAGAGGTCCCTTCCACCTCCACCTCACGATTCAGCACTTGCCATCAGGGCTGCAGTGAAAGCTGAGTTCCTGATTCCCAAGCCAGAACTCAGAATGTCTGTCTCATAGAAACACTGTTACATATCGTGGTTAGATTCTAGAGGATTATTAGTATCCTATAGCACTTCAGATACATTATGGGTTACAGAGGCTTTTAAGGCTACCCTGGCAACCTAAGCAATAAGTATAACATTGTGTCTATATAAGAAAATATTTGAATGTTCCAAACAAAGAATAAGTTAAGTTCATAACTTATATTTTCATCTTCTCTGTAAATAACTAGCTGTGTGACCTTGACCAAATCACTTCCCTCCACATCTCCCTCTCCTCATCTATAAAGGGGAGGGGGACTGAGTAAATAATCTCCAAGTTTCGTCTTCTTAGACTTTCCTATTCTCTTCATTGTTCTCAGTGGGCCTTTTGGATATCAAAAGTTTGAAAATGGGATCAACCTATGGTTATTAAAGGAAAAGTAGTAACCCTGCCAGGCCCTGGCAGCCAAATGAATCCCTACTGCTTCACACCCAGCTAATGGCAGCCTGGGGAATCTGCACAGGTTATTTTTATATGGACTGGTTCCCGGCACTAGACAGTTCTACGTTATCTATGTATCTCCTCAGCACTGTCCTGTACTGGTCAGCCCTTTTTACACTACCTGCCGAAATAGGCTGTATTTTCCACAAATATTACTTCACAAGCAGCAGCATCTGACCCCTGACCTGACTTCTGGTTCCAGGCAACATTACTCTGCCATCAGAACAGATCCTCTGCAACGCAAATGACTTCCTGGAATGATCTGACTCTTCAGGGAGAGCACAGATACTATAAGAAAAACCCTCAGCAAGGTTTATATGGGAATGGGAACCGGCAGTTTGCTTCTTTAAGCAGTGCCAGGCAAACTGGGAGAAATTATTTCTGTACTTTGCACCTTGTTTGATTTTATGTTTTTCCTTGCTATTTCATTTTGTTTAAAAGTTACCTGGTAAAAACTCCTTTGAAAAAACTCTAACTTTGCCCCAGTTGAATTAAATGAAGATGTGATTTGTCCTCATAGAAACCAAGAATGTGGTATAATTTGAATATCTCTAGAAGCAAAGTATGAACTAGAAGGACAAATGAGTTCTTCTGCTCCAAACAGAACTGACCTATTAGAGCTAAAAACCCCCAAGTTGAGGAGTAAGTTGCGAATAAGTTGCTTCCTGACTGCCTAGGACTGTCTCCTCACAGCTGGTCCCCCACTTTCCTCCATCTTCAGTCCCCACTCCAGATTTTTAGAGACCTTAGAAAAGTCACCAATATTTCAGGGTATACCAATGGGTAAAGGAAATCTCTTTCTGTTTAACTCCCAAAAGCCTTTGCTTTTTATACCACAAACATTGGCATTTAATAAAAAATCAAAACAACCTCACTTATCTGGAGTTCACTTCCCAGCAACTGTAACTAGTCAAAACATGGCCAAGAACCTGGAAAAAAGCAAAGAGGGCAGCTCAAGTAATATGCCACAAAGTCCATGTTCTAAAGCTAAGTCACTTCACTCATAAGGAGCCCATTAGGGGCACCCCTTCAGATAGTATTCTAAAAGGTTTTAACCATCTGATTTGCCAGGTTGCCACAGGTGAGAAGTGGCAAATTAGAAATGAGTGGATTATTAAAGACCAGTACGTTGATAGTAAGAAAAGTGATAACTGCCAGCAGAGGAAATAGAAAATTATAAAAACAAGACATCATGACTTTAAAAACTTAGCAGTTTGGTACCATTTTACCAAAGAGAAAAACAGTCCTATATATTTTCAATGGCCTCTGAAGACACCCCTGAATTACAATAATACAGCACAGTAATTGAAGTTCCTAATGATCATACCAAAAAAAGATTAAATTCAAATTAAATCAAATTCCTTTGTTTAAGGAGGCAGAGAAGTATTTCATACATCTTAGAAAGATAAAATCTTGCTAACAAAATTGTTAAGGTAAAAATTTAAAGTGTGGGTACCTAAAAAAATCAATTTCAATTACATGGAAAATTAATTTCTGTGGAATGCAGCTTTATCTACAATGTTAGATAAATGGGGCATTGGTGTCCTTGAATTGTACTGTGTTGGGGGCTACTCACCTTCCAACTAGACTCTACACTCTTGAAGGGCAGGGTTTTTGTCATGTTTTACATCTCTTCTGATGCCTAACATAGTACTACGTAAATAGATTCAAGATCTAAAACTGAATGAATTTTCTACCAAAATAGCCAGCTTTTTTTCTCTACTCCCTCTCTGGCTCAGCCCTACACGTCCAAATCTGTCACTGAGTCCTTCCTTTCCTGAAGAAAAACTTATTGGGTTGATCCTCCTCCTTGCTAAAGATCATACCATCACTTGTGGCCTTCTATATCTTCTGGGTGCTTGCCCCTTCTCAACCAACCTTCCTCCCCCTTATCTTTAAACTCTTTATCTACTGGCTCCTTCCCTGCTGGCTAAAAATATGCCCGAATCTCTCCCCATGCAAAAAAAAAATGCATTCACACTTTCACTGATCCCGCCATTCTATCAAGATATTATCCTCTATCTCTCCTCCCTTTCACAGTCAAATTCCTAGGGGAAAAAAATCTACATTCATTGCTTCTACTACTGTACCTCTCACTCATTCCCTTAAAAACTGGCTTCTGACCTTTCCACTTGACGGAAACTCCTCTCTCCAGGAACACTACCAGTCTCTTACCTGTGGGATCTAATAGCACAACAACATTCCATTGTATTCATATACCATAATTTGTTCAACCATTCCTCAACTGGAGCTTTGCTACTAGAAAAAGAGCTGCTACAAATATTTTTGTACATATGGGTCCCTTTCCTCTTCCTTTGATCTATTTGTGACATGGGCCTAGTTGAATCACAGGGTATGCACAATTGAGTAACTTTGGGGGTGACCATTCCAAATTATTTTCCAAAATGGCTGTACTGATTCAAAGCTCCACCAACAGTGGAAGTGAAGATTTTTAAGAAGCAGGAGTAAGGAGACAGTGTATTCTAGGTATGCAGGACAGCCTGTGCAAGGTCATGGAGGTAGAAGATGAAATATCAAGTTTGAGGCACAACAAGTAGACCAATTTGACTAAAAAGTAATATATGAAGAGAAGTAATCAGAAACGGATTTAGCAACGCAGTCTGGAGCCAGACTGGGAATGGCTCTGAACACCAATCTAAGAGGTTTGTATTGCCTATGCCTAGAGGCAATAAAGAACTGCTAAAGGCTCTCAAATAGAAAGGGACGTTGTCAGAACCTGTGCTTTTGGAAAATGTTTTGACACACTAATGGAGGGTGGATCAGAGAGGTGAGAAATTGGAGGTTTGGATACCAATAATGAGGCTCTTGTAATTTTCCAGGGCAGAAGTGATGATGGTGGCTGTGTAAATGGAGTGGAGGGGACGGATGCAAGAGATGTTGTGGAAGCAGAACTGACAAAATTTGCCGACTAACTGGATAGGGTGAATGGAAGGGAAAGAAGAAGAAGAGGAGAAGGAAGAGAAGACCCAGAACATTAGGAGACAGCGTGGGATTGTGAGGGGGGCGCAATGACTGGAGGCAGACAACCTGTTTTCAAATCCTCGTTCTGCCCCTTACGATCTGTGTGAACTTGGACAAGTCACTTTATCTCATGGGCAGGTCCTTGATCTACAAAATGAGAGGATGGTCTCTGAGATATCTTCCAGTCCTAGAGCTATGATCTTATGAATCCACATATATAGAGCAGGACAAAGAGACTGAGATGAGGCCAGATGGAATCTGGTCCATTCTAGTTTTCAGGGAATCTGTTGCTTGGACAAGGTTTTGTACGTCCTGTGTCAAACTCTCAATTCCCTCTTCAGTTCTTTCTGCTATTCCTCAGAGGAAAAAAATGGAAAAGAGGTGCTATCACTCTCATTTCATTTATAAAAATTTTTTAAACTCTTGCTTCTCCTCTTCCAGGAATTCTAGTTAAATTTGTGTCCAAGACGTGTTTTTCTTTGAGGCTTTGCTTGTAGATGTCTTGGAATCATTCTCGGCTTCTGGGTTTGTGTCTTTAGTGTCTCTGTCATCATAATAGGTTTTGATCATGGAGTTCTTTTTTTGTTTGCTCATTCTTCCAACTTATTTTGTGACTTTGGACTTCATGTTAGGGCTGAGTATTGTGAACTTCTGGTGGAAATGTCTGGGCTAATCCTGCTACTGCTTTCTTGGAGTGTTGAGTATTGTTATTCCAGGATCTCAGGGACAGCTTGGGCTGGAGATCTACAAAGCTTTCAGTGCTTCCCATGTGGTCTAAGCCAGGGCAAAGTCTGATTGCTGGCCCCCTGGACTGAACTCTGCAAGTTCCTGATCCAGGTATGGATCTGAACAGCATGTCTATAGGCTTGCCTCATTTGCAATTCCAGTAGAATAGTACTGGACTCTATCAGCCACTGTAAGCCAACTGGAAAACTCTGCTGATTCATGGTAATAAAACTGTAGGCTTCCCTTTGGTCTGGGATTCCTGTCCTGGTTACTCCTCTACAGTTTTCTGACTGATCTGGAAGCTGGAACTGGGATCCCCTTCTATTCCTGAAGTCAAAGCCACACAGCTGTTTCTGAACTTGTTTCTTGCTTGGTACTTAGCCTAGGAACTGAGACCACTACTCATCCTGGAATACCATCCCTAGGGAGAGGTATCCTCCTCAATCCACCCTGGTCTGTGACCTGAAACCGGGTAGTATGCAATAGAGCTGCCAATTGGCACCTGTTTTTGCACCCTACACAAGTTTAGGGGCCCCATGTTTGGTTAGGGACCTCTTCTTGCCGTGGTAAAAAGTCCCTACTCCCGCTGGAAACCTCCACACAGCACACTCTTGGCCAAACCCCATCCCAGTGTCTGCAGAACTCTGTCTCCCTATGCCAATCCAGGCTAGAAAAATGACTTATTGTGATTTTTTTCTTGGATTTCCCAATAAGGACTGAGTCTAGTATGTTTTCCAGTTGTTTGGAGGAATTGGGAGGAGAGGGAGAATATTAGGAGCTCACTGTACTTCTTTCTTCTACTTCATGATCTTGGCTCTGCCTCCTTTTTAAGTTCATAGTTATGGAAAATTGCTCTACATGAGCAGTAGGAATATATTAGGAGATGAAAATAATGTAAAAAACCAAAAGATATCAATAAGCGTTTATTTTTTAAAAAGAGTGAGGTATAGCAGGACAAAAAGGATGAGGTAATATCTACAAAAGGAAATAACATAGAAACTGGTTAGAAAAGAGACCTAAAACCAATATTTCAAAAGATTTAACCTCATAAGAACACAAAGAAACAAAAGAAAGAATAAGGCTAGAGTTCGAAAATCAGAAAATAAAATTTCAGAATAGACTGGATTATATTTTGTTAGCAATCAACTGGTCAAATTTCAAATTTAATTAGAATTTGGAGAGTCTGCTAGTACCTGGGAAAGGTGGAAGAATCAAATGGAGGCATTAAACAAAGCAGTTTATATTCTGAGATTGCTTTAAGATTAGATTCCCCCCTTTAAAAGCAAGATAAGATTATCCAAGTAACAGCAACATTGTGCAAGGACTAACTAATAGACTTAGCTATTCCCAGTAATGCAAGGATCTAAGACAACCCCAAAACACTTATGATGGAAAATGCTATCCACATCCAGAAAAAGAACTATGGAGTCTGAATGCAGATCAAAGCATATTATTTGTTATCTCTTTTTTTGTTTCTTCTTTCTCATAGTTTCTTCCATTGGTTCTAATTCTTTACAAGACTAATGAGAAAATTAAAAAAAAGATTATCCAAAAGAATACTGAAGAAAGCAGAAGGCATATTTTGTCCTATGTCAAGTTGTCTCTGGTTCTTACTTATAACCTTTATAAAACAGAAGAATATTTTGTGGCATTCTTCCAATGTTAAATAACTCACCTTTCTCAGAACTACAACAGAAAATATAAAAAATAGGGTTCCATCCTTGGAAACCTAGAGAACTAGACTTAAGACTTCACACTCTCACACTGAAACTATCTTGAAAAGTCCACATTTTAACTTATTTGCTGAAGTTTCACACAGATATCTCCAAGCATAAGTATCTCTAATGAAGTTGTGAACATTACTTGGGCCTAAGATAAGCCTCTATCTATATTATCTCTTCGTAACCAGTTACTCTCCAAAACAGGTTCAAATAACCACTCCTTTCTCTCATCAGACCATACAACATCAAAGTGACACTAAAAAGCCCCATTATGTCACAAAGAGCTTTGTGGTACAACAGAAAGAACATCACATGGGCCAGTAAAATAATCTGGGTTCTGGGGTCCCAGCTCTACTGCTGGCTATTTATGTCACTTTGGACAAGTCCTTTAATCTGTCTGACCCAGCTGGCCTGGAGCCAGGACGACTCATCTTTGCGAGTTCAAGTCTGGCCTCAGCCACTTTCTAGCTGTGCAACCCTAGACAAGTCACTTCACTCTGTTTGCCTCAGTTTCCTCATCTGTGAAATGAGCTGGAGAAGGAAGTGGCAAACCACTTCAGTATCTCTGCCAAGAAAACCCCAAATGAGGTCACAAAGAGTCAGACATGATCGAAACAATCCAACAACTAAAATGCACAAGGCATGCACCACTATTGGGCTTACTCACATCAATGATACCACAGATCTATTAAAGCCTATGTGCAAGGCACTACACCAAAGTCAAAAAGAACTGGCCCTGTCCTCAGGGAGCTCATGGTCTAAGTGGGGATGGAAGGAAGATGGAAGAGAAAATCACTTGGTCATGGACTTAGACATATAGAGAAATAAGTAGAATACAAGAGAAAATATGTTAAGAACAACAAGGAGAAATGCAAAATCCTTAAAGAAAACGTGAGGAGACTGAAGCTACTTTAGGACAGGGGATCAAGGTGGGAGGCATCAGGCAAGAAGGAGCAGCAAAGCTGAGCCTCCAAAGAAGAGAAGGATTTCAAGGGGCAGAGATGTGGAACGAGTCTGGTCCACAGGTGTGGGGCTAAATTAGGCAAATTCATGGTGGCAGGACAGTGCAAGGTGAGTTGAACAAATAGGAAAGTAGTTCAGTTTGGCTCAGCAAGGGAAGTGGGAAATGAAAAAGGGTGCAAAGGGTGGGGGAAGCCAAATTGTGGAAGACCTTCAACATCGGGCTTACAGAATTTGTATTTTACCCTGCAGGCAATAAGAAGGCACTAAAGGTTTTTAAGCAATGAAATTTAGTCAAGAATTGACTAATAAAAAATTCTGGAATCCTCCCCATTGAGAAAAGAAAGAGCTTGACATCGAGGTATCCCACAAAGCAAGACGGCCGTGTTGTGTGCTATGTCAGACAGAGGGGGAGTGAAGGCAGAAAGTCAAGGGGAGGATTCCTGCAATGCTCGTTAATCACATGAAGCTCCAGTGGCTCCTTATTGCCTTTAGGATCAAATATATACCCATTTGTTCAGAATTTAAACCCCTTCGTTATCTGGCTGTTTTTTCAGAACAATTTCCCATTGCTCTTCTTCACATATTCTACACTCTAGACAGATTTCCCATTGCTCTTCTTCACATATTCAACATTCTAGACAGATTTCCCATTGCTCTTCTTCCTACGTTCTAGACAGATTTCCCACTGCTCTTCTTCACATATTCTACGCTCTAGAAGATTTCCCATTGCTCTTCTTCCTACGTTCTAGACAGATTTCCCATTGCTCTTCTTCACATATTCTACG